>NC_084545.1:5392500-5750500 GCF_024500275.1 Phycodurus eques
GGAGACGGCACGCCGGCAGAGCAGCTCCAGCGCCAGCTCGGCCAGGCCCACGGCTCTCATGCAGTGGTGCAGCCGGCCCGGACCCAGACGACCCTGAGCGATCTCGAAGCCTCGCCCCTCGCCTGCAAACGAGACGACCGCACGGAGAAAATCGATGGCTGGAGAACCCATTCAATCAGAATTCAAACCTTTCAAGAAATAAAGAAATACAAATCATAATTTTAAAAAAGAAGTGCTAATTGTATGTCTCAATCATTTAATTCACTAATTTTATTTTATTATTTACAATACATAATAAAATATTTAAAAAGGGGGAAAGACAAATCAAAATGAATGGAAATTTAACAAATTTTAGGAAAAAAACAGCTAAATGAATGCAACAAATATTAGAGGACTAGGGATAATGTAAATGTTTGGAGCTGAATTAAAAAGCACCGCCATACTTTATGTGCCCACACCCGTCTTCGATGATTGCTTTCACTTACCCAGAATTATGTTGGAGGCGGGGACGCGCACGTTTTCGAAGTGCACCTCAAAATGGCCACCGTGGACGGCGTCTGGGAAAAGACGTGAAGGAATCACGTTAACAGAAAGCCCTCAATGGACATTTCATTCGCTGCGCCACAGAATGAGATCAATCTTCCAAAAAGGTATTCATTGAACAATATGGACAAGTGTGAACTGCAAAGGCCCGAGGGGAACAGACCCCCTCCCAATTAATCTTCCGACAAATGAATCGCCCTTTTGGGGTCTACTCTCAACATGCCCATGACTACAGTCGTATTCAAAACTATATCCTGTACATGCGCCGGATATAATGCTTGATTTAGTTTGCACAAATATGAACTATCAAATTATGGAATATCTATGATCAATTTTGATTTTTGAATACATTTAACGAGAATTCATTCGGACTTTGATGAATTCCTGTGAAATAAATGAAAATCACCCATTATAATACATTTCATCTCGTTATTACCATAACTAACGTAATTTGTATTCATTTTTATCAGGGGGGAAAAAAAGAAAATGAGAATAGCCCAATCCAAGAAAATGAAAACTGGAAATTTAAGCCTACTGATTAAAGATTTGCATATTTTGGGAAATAAAGCTTTTTTTTAAATATTCTGAATCCTGAAGTTTTGTATCAAACATGATCGATACTCTGTTGAATGATATACATTTAATACCTTTATAAAAATCGGTATGAAAATTCAAACATTGGAGTCAAGTCAGAATTCTGATGTTTTACTTATTTATTTCAGAGGTCCCTCCTAGTAGTAGCAATAGACTCGTCCATTCGTTAGCTTGCTTGAAAAGCGTCGCATGTGATTTACAACTGTTTCCCAATGATTGGCAAAGAGTGTATAACTCGCAAATAGTCGCCCCGAAGGTATTTGCTTACTCGACTGCAGATGGAGGGCGTCCATCATTATCATTTGTCCAACAGGTAATATTCCCACCAAGCATTTTCATTGGACATTAAATCATTCCACGATTGATGATTTACAGTACAACGGCAGCGGGATGTTTGACTTTACATATTGTAAAGTTGTCAACTGTTAGTTTCATTCCAGAAATAACATTTGAAAAGGAAAATATGATTATACATCCCATTTTTCTTTATCTGTGATCAATTTATATAAGTTTTTATATTAATGTTAAAAGTAAAATATATAATTTAACAATTTTACAGTGGATAATAAAAGTCTACACACCCCTATTCAAATGCCTTTATTTTCACTTGCCCTCTTTAAAAGATTTTTGTTTAATACAGGTTATAGGTCACATCGATGGTGGAAAAAGTTGGGACATATTTTTGGTTTCTTTTTTCTTTTTTTTTTTTTGCATCCAAAAAACCTTGGCATTTAACCAGTGGTGTGTAGACGTTTTTTTATTTTTATATCCAGTGTATTCATAAGTGTGTTGGTTTGTTTGCAGTGGGCGTGGAACCCGGCGGCGCTCCTACCGTCTTGTCCAAACACGGTGAGAGGCCTGACCAACTTCACACCCGCCGTGTCCAACGGCACCAGGATCATACTGTGTCTGGCATGCCTGCAAGCGTTAAACAACGGGAAATACACTGAATATTCATGCTTGTTTTTGTTCAATTGAACGAGGAGGTGCTGTATTACTGTTTATCTCGGGTGTGGTTTTTCTCTGTAATGGGCTCTCACCTCTGAGCACCAAATAAACACCATAATGATTTCCTTGTATTGTGATTGAAATCCAAAGTCCACACTCTCAGTGATATATTTAACAGTAAGTGGAACAGGAAAACAAAGGAATAAAAACAAACCAACCCAAAAAAATGTAAATAAATGTATGCAGTCTCCCCATTTTCTCATGCATTGCGATCTACTAGTGATGACAGTCAAATTCTACTGACCTGCTGCTGTCGGCATCCTCGGGGGCGCTGCTACACATCACGATGGCCACTTTGCATCGAGGATGGCCCGCGCCTATGAGGAACACACACAAACACTTTTTTTTTTTCTTCATCATCGTGTAGAAAAACCATTGCCTCACTGCTGTGTGACCATTTTGTGAGTGTGCTGGGAAACGTCGCCCCAGCTGGAAAAGTACAGCCGGGCAGTGACGGATTGATGGCCGACCGCATGCTGATTTATAGTTCCTGAAACGTTCACATTTAGTCGCTAGGGCGGGAAAACAAGACCATGACACAAGGGCGATTGCAGCGGATTTTGATTCCAGAATTTGTTTTCTCTCCCCCCTGGTCGGCGGTCGGCTACTTATGTCGACTTGCGGCTGTTTTGATTTCCATGCGATTTTTTTGATTTCCATGCGATTTCCACGTGAACACCAGACGTGCGCACCGGTTGCAATCTGTCCGCACAGCGCAACGTGCTCAGACTTGCATGCACAATTCATGATGCGCTGATGACGATGTACATCTGAAAATGCTCCGATACTACAACAGTGTTACTTTGAGGAAAAGACGGAAAACCAAACTTTGACAGTTGACTGCAAATTACGCGCCGCAAAAATGGATGAACTCCACTGAGGCGGCTGGGGACGCCAGACTGCGCCGAGGCTGTTCCAAAAACAAAAGTTGTGTGTTAAAATGTCACTAAGAAGTTGTTACTGTAATAGGTGTTGTGTTTGAGTGAAAATTATGCCACGTTCAAGAAAAATATGTTTTTGTTTCATTCTCGCATCATAAATCCTTTATCTAACATGTTACGCCAAATTAAATATTTTAGAATTTTGCAAAAATGAAGTCACAATAATATGACAAAGTCATGTCATTATTGAAAAAGTATAAGAATACCACATATACATAGTAGGCTACTTTAACAGGTATTTTAGTAGTTTGTTAGTTATATTGTCTATTTTGGCATAGTCTTAAGTTTAGTTAGATTTCTACATTTGCACACGATCACAAATATAGTTAATATTTTATTTATTTTGATCTATTTGTATTCGACATGACACGTACTGTAGGTCTCTTGGGACCAACTCATGTCCAAATGTGTGCTGTATGACAATAAAATCCTTCTAATCCTTGAACAGATGACTTTTTTATTCATGATCATCACGATATTACGGGGAAAAAGTCACAATTTCACAAGTGTGTAGTCTAAAGGTTACGAAAACTAGTTCCACTTATGGATGAGACTTAAGATGTGAATGTGTCACTATGAGGGCAGACTACTGTTACATTTGATATTGCCCACCACAGTTTGGGAATCCCTGCACTACTGTATACGGACAAAAGAACAGACCAAGACGTTGAAGCAGTCAAATCTTAACGCTTCCTCAAAAGTGGAATAGCGGATATTTTCTGAGATTTTAACTTGCTGTAGATATAATTGGCATCTGTATTTAGCATAAAGTGTCCACATCCAAGTGAAACATTGAGGACAGCCTGTTCTGCTTCAGGCATGCTGGGCTCCCCAGTTACAAAAGCCGGAAGGATGGAAGCCGATGGATCCAAACGTGTTCAGTCAGCACTGGAATGTAACGACTACCTTTATTTACACCCCTCCTCTTGTCTCTTAGACATTTTCCCTTTTTGTTGATTTTCTGTTTCTAACTTCTTCCTAAAATCATTTATTTTAGGAAGAAGGATTTAGGATTTTTTTTATTTTCAGCCTCTTCTCCCCCAACGTCAGCCAGGAATGTTGGGCTGTGTAAAGCGGCCGGCGATGGACCAGCAGGCTACGGTGCCGCTATGTCTCGATCTAAAATGTTGGACGAACACTGATTTAAAAGACTTCTTTAACGCATTACAACCATACTTGGTGTGTTGAAGACAAACCATAAAAGTAGAGGACTCAGCAAACTTTTGGGCCCGGGGGCCACCAGTCCTTTGGTTGTTTTTATAAGACTTTATTGCAGACACGTTGAGGTCGTAAAACTGAGGCGTTAACATTGCAACTGATTGGTGACCTTTTGTACGAGTAAGTATTAGAATGAGAATGAAGTCAAAATACGATGAAAACGTTGCGACAACTATGAGTGTAAAACACTTTGATGAGATTAAAAGGTCACAATCTGCGTGAAACATTTTTATTTTCACGAGAATAAAGTCGTTAATACAAGAAAAGAAAAATATACTTTCATTGAAGTTCCATGTTTAGGAGAAGAAAAAAAGTCTTACAATAATCAAGTCATAATAATATGAGAAAAAAAGTAATACGTTTACAAGAACAGAGTAGTAACATTGACAGAAAAAAGTCTCTGTAAAATAATTAAGTTGGAATAGTGAGAAAGTGAGTAATTTACGAAAAAAATATTTTTACATTTACAGGAATAAGGCTGTAAAAATAGAGAATTTTACAAGAAGCATCCACAATATTACTAATATTAAAAAGAAAATACATTTTAGGAGAAGTCGAAATAATGAGACAAAGATAAAATTGAGGAAAAAAAAAAGCCACATTTACGAGAAAAAAATGGATGCCATTTTTCTAGAAAAGTAGTAATACAAGTAGAAAAAAAGCCTGAATATTACTAGATGAAAGTGGGAACTTTGCAAGATTCATTGATTCAATAAAATGTCACCTGCATTTTTATGATAATCAAGGCAAAATATTACAGGAATAAAGTCACAGTTTGTATAAGAATGTAGTAAAAATGAATAAATTGTGACATTCAGAAGTCACACTTTCTCAACAATGAAGCAGTATTATTGCAAGAAAAAAGCTACCATCTTCTCTTTAGAAGACAAAGAAGTGCTGCATTTCCCCATATCAGAACCGAGTGTTCTTTGGCTGCTGCTTGCAGACGTAAACAAAAAGCCTTCCCGGGAAGCTGAAGGAGTTTAACACACAAGAGCAGTATGGCACGCACTTGGAGACGCACATGCACACACACTCGCGGGGCGTGCACAGCTTGTGGGAGGGGGTGGATTGTGCGTTTGGTTTTTTTCCCCTCCGACAACTCGTCTCTACAGACTCACAACAAAGTTCGGAGTGTGCGTGAACGTTGGACATTCGATTACCGGGCAGCAGACAAATAAAAAAAAAAAAAAAAAGAGAAGGTAAGAACTTTGATTTGGGATTTTTTTTTACCCCCCGTATTTAGAATGAATGACATATGCAAGGGGAGGTGTATAAAGTTTATTTTGCTGCTTGTTTATTTTATTCTACACATTTCTGTTGTTCTATTTGTTTTCCCCTTGAAGTCAAAGTCCCGCTTGAGCAGTTTTCATAACCAAATGATGATGGTGATTATGACAATGACATTTGCTTGTGTCCCTTTTTGGGTTACAGTTTAAAAAAAAAAAAAAAAAAAAAATTATATATATATATATATATATATATATATATATAAGACAATAAGGAGATGTTAATTGATGTTAATTATTGTGGCTATCGAGAACTGCAGTGCATCTTAGTATGAGGGGTTTCCATTATTTTGTCCAGATAGCGATATGGGCAAAAGAAAAATGTTTCGAAATTGCAACCGCATTCATGAATAAGGACAACGTTACTACGAACTACTAGTGCTTTGCGACAGTGTTGATCAAAACTTAGCAGTATTATTGATATTATATATATCTTGTATCCTGTTAGATTCTGTGGCTGTACCTAATATTGTGGCAATTTCAATATTTTGTCGTGCATTTCTTGAACAAAACCGTCTTCTCCAAGCAGTCACAAAAATGATGAACGGCCTCACTTATTCCGGCGTCGAATATGATGATGCTGGTGGCAACAGGGAAATTACTTGACATGTTTTGGAATGTTCCATCCGTTTCATCCATTGCATAACAAACACGGACTCTAAGGCCCTAAATCACTGTTGTCGTCGTCGGATCGTCGTGTTTTGCGGTTGTTTCCTATGATTATGCAAGTTAGAAGAGCGGAGTTCAGACAAATCTCTTAAGGGTTGTAATACTGGCCATCTTTGTAAAGAGGCGAGACTCGAAATGGAGTTTCAAAACAGCAAGTCAATGCTCAGTGATGTGTTCACTTGTGGCGTTCAAGCCCATGCAGGGTGTGAGGATTAAACCATTAGGGAAGCCACGCAGGAGAGATTCCACAGAACTCAGTTCTTCATCTTCTTCCCCCACGCAGAAAAACATGGAAGATTTTTATTACCACGACGAGGACTTGAGCCATAACGACAGCTACGACTACAGCTACGACCACTCCTTGTGCGACAAGCAGGAGGTGCGCTCCTTCGCCGGAGTCTTCCTCCCGATCATCTATTCGCTGGCTCTGGTGGTGGGCCTGGCGGGGAACGCCCTGGTGGTGGCGGTGTACGCGTCCCGCTCGCGCCTGCGCACCATGACCGACGTGTGCATCCTGAACCTGGCCGTGTCGGACCTGCTGCTGCTCGTCACTCTGCCCTTCTGGGCGGCGGACGCAGCGCACGGCTGGAGGTTGGGCTCGGCCGCCTGCAAGCTCGCTTCCTTCCTCTACAGCGCCAACTTCAGCTGCGGCATGCTGCTTCTGGCGTGCATCAGCGTGGACCGCTACCGGGCGGTGGCTCACAGCGCCGCGGGCAGGACCGGCAGGGGCCCCCGGGTGCGGAAGCAGTGGATCCTGGTGTGCTTGGCGTTGTGGGCGGTAGCTATCTTTCTGGGGCTCCCGGAACTTGTCTTCTCCACGGTGAAGCATTCCCATTACAGAATGTACTGCACCGCTATGTACCCGCCCAGCATGGCCCGCCCAGCCAAAGCGACCCTGGAACTTCTGGAGGTGACCCTCAGGTTCGTGCTACCGTTCCTGGTGATGGTCGTGTGCTACTGCTGGGTAGGCCGGGCCCTGGGCCAAGCGCCGGGGGTGCGAAGAGACAAAAAGTGTCGGGCCCTGCGCGTTCTGTTAGCGGTGGTGGCCGTCTTCTTGCTAACACAGCTTCCCTACAACGTGGTGAAGCTGTGCAGAGCGCTGGACATCATCTACATGCTCGTGACCGACTGCGAGATGAGCAAAGGTCTGGACCGTGCCATGCAGGTGACCGAGAGCCTGGCGCTGACCCACGCCTGTATCAACCCACTCCTCTACGCCTTTATCGGGTCTTCCTTCAGGGGACACATCCTCAAAACCGCCAAGCGTCTTGGACAGCAACTCGGCGGCCACCCCAGACGAGAAGATGGCGAGCCGGCGGTGGAGATCGCGCTCAACACGCGCAATCAAAACCAATCGCAGTCTTGCTCTGAGGAACCGGACACCAGCACCTTTAGCATGTAAAGGCACAACTACAGCTAGTAAAGGTTTAGCTTTCCAAGTCCTTAAGTAGGATATATACTATTTTGGTCGTAACTAGCTGGAGGAGATTGTTCCAGTATAAGACCAAGTCGTCATACCTAAAGTGGTAAACTCTCTACAGTACACGCCTCCTATTCGGGTGGATAGAGACCGAGCCCTCTGGTAAATAGTGAAAAACTGTGAGAGCTTGACGCCCCCTTGAAAAGGTTTAGAATTGCTTATATTAAAAATTAAAACCATACCATACACAAACTGCAATAAATTTTTTTTTAAAAAAACAGTTGAACATTATTTCAGACTAATCTTACATTACCCTTAAAAATAAACTGCTTACAGATTATTTGATTTAGGCGGGGAAAACATTTTTAAAAATTAAAAAAAACGCACCAGAAGTGCGCATATACATGCAACTTCCACCAACAACCCCGGCTAAACTTAGCTCCTCCCCACTCAGTCGAAATGTATCACTTCAATAATACTTCCTTGACACCAATAAACTACTTTCTTATTAGCCAGGGCTTAGGCGCCAATTGTAGGGGGATAGACAACATGCACAATGTGCAAATAGCGAACCACGACTCGGCGGCCGTTCACTGGACACACAAATTGATTTTTAACTTTTCGACAGATTTGGAAAATGTGAGAGACCCAACACCACGAGAGCGTAAACCAAAACCACGTGCATGTACGGCTTTTATCGTGTTTGGGTTACTATTTGTTGTAGTACCAAGACTGACCTGTGAGAGGCAGCATGGTCCAAGGAGGCATACAGACTGACGGAAGAATAAATGGAAGAAGCTAGACGAACTGTTAGATTATCTGGCAACTACATTGCGATTGCAAAATGTTTTAATCGTGGTGAATGACATGGGAGACACATTTTACAAACACTCGACACAACGAGTTGTGCCTCTGCGAGCGATAATAGCGCGAGCTTCATAATTGGCTACTGTTCCGTTTCACGTCACAATCATGGAGTCTGTTGCTACCGCACACAAGGATTTGCGAGCAGAACTAATGAACAGGGCTAACATTTACAATTGTCATCTCCGACTGACAGTCTTCGGCGCAAAGCGGGGAGAGAAGAAATAATCAATAAAAATTGCTCTAAACATATCCCACACCTCAGTATAATCAGACAATTGGACCGTTGCTGACTTTAACCGCACAATCAAGCTTTCAAAATCACGACCACTAGAGGAACTTGTGTTTTTCATGTCCCACGTGCTGGTATGGTACATTTAACTGCTTTTAGTAATATCGTTATTAGCAACACACTTTTTATTGTTAAAAGGTTCAGTGCGACTATCATCGTGGGACCGTAATTTACTTTCAGTGAAGAAGAGTCGCAGCAAGGTAGTAACATAAGTCCCGTGTCGGTTCTTTTTTTTGTGAAGGTTGATGAAGATTCTTGAACATAACGTGTTTGTAGTGGCAGGCTAACCATTGTATTTTGTTTAAATTGTGTGTTTTGTTGATTGAATTAAAATGACTAATATTTTCACTGATTTGTACCACAATGCTGCTATTTTATTTATTTATTTTTTTAATATCAACTTTGGCTATGTGGAAGGAACTTAGTTTAAATTTGCCAGAGAATATACATTTTATTTAAAAAAAAAAAAAATTGAAGACTTGTATTCCATCTTCTTTAAATTAGCCTGAAACGATAACTCTATTTAAAAACAAACAAAAACGTTTGTATCCAGTGACAGAATATGTCTCATTGAAAATAACATTTTAGACACTGTTAGACACTAATGCAATCCTTGATACAATTCCACGAATGGCTTTCAATTTTCAACGTTTTATCTTTGTCCACCAGATGAAGCTATTGTTGCCCCATACAAAGCATGTAGCAAAATTTCACAGCTTTTAATGTTATCTGCAAATGTGTCTTGCTATTGAACTGATAAGTGTGTGTCACTATTGAGCTTGCATAATGGTGTGGCTGTAGGCCACTCGTGCATATGAATTAAATACATCAACTGCATTATTTTATTGCTCTTAATTGATGTTTTCACAGTAGTTTAAAGTGAAAAATGTTTTTTTTTGTTAATGGAGCTTCACTTAAGGCCGTTAGGGACAAATGAGCGTCAATGCTTAGGCTAAATTTATGGAAAGATTTCATTCGGTTATTGAACAACTGCTTATTATGATACATTATGAGCATGTGTGGGTTCAACAATTTGGGTATTTTATAAAAGCCTTCGTCTTTCCCTCTTTTTTTCCAATGGCAATTTATTTAAAGTACATAAAAAGCAAGTTGGAGTCGCCTCATGCATGATAGGATTCCACTATTTATCATTCTTTCCATCCTCAGTACCTGTTAGTCATCGTCTTTCCACCGCACTGGCGAAAATAAAAGGGTACGCCGCAACCATTTGGAAGGGATCATGGTGTCCTGCATGCGGTTTACAGGGAGACAATGGAAAGAAATCTGCTGTGTCGTAATGAGGAAAGCCATTCCAGAAACTCGATCCATAGCACGAGAGAGGACACATTGGGAGAAACACCCTTGAGACGACACTCTGTCATTGTCAACAAGATCTACTTTTGTTTGGTTTTTTTCCCCTTCAGAGAAGGGGCGGGGAACCTTTTTCCTAACAGTTATTATGAAGTCCTCTAAGGCCATATATGATATAATGGAGCAATTGAACAAATGGTTATTATTATACGTGATGAGCAGCAACACATCAAACGCCTTCACAGGCCGTAGGTTCCCCTGTTACTTCAGTGAAGGCACCAGAGCACAGAATATAATATTATTTTTGCATTCCTTCCCAGGCGAGACATTTGTTGGACAGTCGACCAAAGAAAGATTCTCCCCTTCTCAGTCAAACGTGTTCAAAGGCTGGAAGTCATTCCCAGCAACAAGGCGGGGATGTGTAAAGACAAACAATCAAACAAGAGGGCAATCTTGGATCACATCTGGGGCGTGGGTCAGCGGACAGCAATTTGGACAAGCGCAATCACGATCGCCAACACTAATATGACCTTCGGGTGTTAGCTCTTGTTGCCTCAAAAATGACCTCGTCGATGGGAAGCCGACCAGAACCGGCGTGATGTAAGATACAGTGGAAACTCTGAGGTCAACGTAATCGCATTGCATTTTGAGATCATTTGGCCCAATCGGGGAAAAATGGAAACCGGAATGATCAGTTCCTGATTCAGTCTGTCATAATGGTAAATCCTTAAACTGTATAGGCAATATACAACCGTAAATATACGTTAAAACAATAAAACACTCGGTCTTAAGATAAATGAGGAATTGTGACACTGCCTCACATTTTAACATCCTTAACTGTGTGTCACAAGTGTAAAATACAAGTCAACAACTGCAAAACGTAAAAGAAAATACTACAACTTCAATTTGACAATAAGCATCAAAAACTGAGGTCGCTCATTAGTACAGTATTTTATTTTACTTTTTTAAAATGAGTGATTGTATAATTACTGAGCCATCTTTAGAAAACGAGTGGCAAAAAAAAAAAAAAAGCCCAAAAACTGAATTGAAATGAGTTTTCCAAATTCTTGTGCAACTTAGAAGGCACATTTTCCCCCAGAAAGCCTAGTGTAATTCCAAACTAACGTCAGAGGCTCGGCTGGACGCAGCAGACCAGAGCCCCCGGATGTACCCAGAAATGGCAAATAAAAAAAATTCAATTAATGGGCTTGATTTTTAGCGGGTCTGTGGCTGTCGCAAAATGTAAAATTGTTCAGAGTTGCTAAAAAGAGAAAAAGCACTCACACAGAAAAAGTCCAACAGCCTTCCACAGAAAACCATCCACAGACACAAACACACACACAGCAGGGGCCCCAGTCGGAGCCATAAATATCTATATATTTAAAGAGCGCTCTGCTAAATCCACTTCCACGCTAATAAACAAAGTACAGTATGTTTATTTGGCCAAGGCGAGGCAAAGCACTGTGCAAGTGAGAGAGCGTGTCATCAAGTCAGGAAGTAAACACATCCAGGATTCACATCATGTGCGCCGTCATGCTCAATGACTCACGGGAACAATATAAAGAGGGGTGGACTCACCACTGCTCCACCACTTCTTTCCCTTGATGACAAATTGGTCTTCCTCTCGGCGGAGACTGCAGGCCATGTTGGTCGCGTCGCTGGACGCCACGTCGGGCTCTGAGGAAACACAACTCGGTTTGAGTCTCACACAGTGAAATTTAGTTGGGAATGAATTAGGATAAAGACCTCTTTCACGAAATATGACCACGAGGAATTGGAGATATGGGCTTGGGAGAATGGGGATTTAACATTTGAGTGTCATTTTTAACATCTTTAAACAATTGATTTATGTCATTTTCAAGGATAATTAAGGCCATCATTTATGAAAATCTTTAAATCAATTTTCAGGATGCACAGACACCCTGAGTGTAAAGTCATTAAATAGCCGTCATACTGCACCTTTCTAATAATATCTGTACCTTAAAAACGCCAAATATATATTTTTCTCTCCATTGTGCAGTCTGATTGTGTTGTAGCAAACCAGACTCATAATTTTACACGGTCAATGACAATTAAGGCAAAGTCATGAACACATCATGTTCCTTCCTTCTCGAAAATCCAAATAATATCGAGCAAAACAAAACACAGTAATGATGTGTGTTTGGAAAAGCCTTGAGGGAGGTTCACGCCCGCCGCGATTACCTCTGGTCTGCAGCTGTTTCCATGCAGCATAGCAGACAAATGGACGGAAAAAGTGGGAGAAATTACTCACTGATTTTGCAGGAAGGCTTGGCAGACAACAACCAAAAATATGTAACAAATTGCTCCTGGAGAAAGAGTGTTTGCTTATTTTTTTGAGGCGTTCCCGACATGAAGCCTTGTGAATGAACGTGGCGCTGTGCCATCACGTGAAGGAGGCTGCGAGGCGTCGTCACCTGTCATGCAGAAACACGAACGCATCTCTCCACTTAGCAAAGGCTCCAGCCACGTCCGCTTTTGTTCCTCACTGCCAAACATGTGGAGCACCTCCATGTTGCCCGTGTCTGCGGACAGGAGAAGAAAGTGTAAATTAAGATCCATCCGTTTCCTACCTTGTTAAATCATTGTGAGAAGTCCTGAACGCTATTCAGTGTCTTCACAAAAATAAACGTCATGAATTATTCATAAGAACATATAATTTGGGGTCATTTGAGAAAATGTGTGATTTTAAAAGTGTGTATCTCACTTTCGAAAAGGTTGCTGACCCTTGCTCTAAATTGACCATGGGTGCGAATAGGAGTGTTGCATGGTTGTTTGTCTATCGGTGGCCCGGGAAAGGCTGCAGCTCACCCTGACTGCAGGCGGTATAGAAAAGAGATGGATGTTTTGTTTGCTTTTGGAGGACCCCTGGAAATGGCCATAATGACCCTCAAATGACAGACTTCCTGTCTTTTAGGTTCAAAAGGCCCTCCGCATCGCATGCTCGTGTGCTATTAATAAACACATGGCTCAGTCCTGGTCAACTTCATGCACGGTCGTGTCGATGGGTTGTGGAAGTGCGCGGGATGTTTACCCGGCGCCTGGCAGTTAAAGACTTCCGGAGCAAAGAGGCAGCGTCCGGTCTCCTCGGCGATGTAGGCGTAGTCCAGCTGAGTGAGGCCGCTGGCCGCCGGCAGGAAGAGGTTCCATAGCCCCGCCTCCCTGGCTTTCACCTGACCACCCGATCACATTCACTCGCTTTCATTGTAGGGGTTTGAAGGTTCGTTCTGCAAAACGTTTGAGAACCCCTACTTTGGAGCGTGATGAAACTTACCTTCAGATCTTCTATGATTTGGGGGGTGTTCCACCTCAGGGGGGACTGAGCGTGTTTGATGTAGTATTCCGATACTTCCTGCATCAACAAACATGCCGGAAAAGTCTTCTACTTTCTTTTCATCAAGCACAGCAGAGAGACAGTGATGGTGCCAGGCCAAAGGTGATGACTGGGCATGTTTATTATGTGTGAAATCAATAGAGGGCTTGTTCTCTCATGGAGAGAATCTGTGTTAATCAACTTGCCCTGCTCCAAAAGGTTTAATGGGGAAAGGGAGGCCAACAAAGGGTCCCTTTGTCTCGGCACTGACCTTCTGCGCGGGAAGCACGTGCAGTCTCATGAAGTCCTTCACCTGCCGGAGCACCGCCTGGCCATTGGCCGTCTGCAAAAACAGCCCGGCTTCCCGCGGAGCCGCCAGAGGCCTGTGGCGAGGGGAGACGAGCGAGAGAAAAGTCACCCGCCACAAGAGGAAGCAGCTGGATGCAGAATTCCAAACATGTGATTCCAATGTTTATTAGCAAAAGCTCCAAACAGCAGGTGGAACAAATCTGAGCTCTTTAATGCACGACCAGACACTAAAATCAACAACTAAAACTAAACTCCGATTTTAAATTTACTTTTCCCTTTCATGTATGGAAAACATAATTACAGCCCCTCCAACTCCCTCACAGTTTTTTCTCATGTGGAGTTGTACACGTGAGGCAAGCCGACCTTGGCAAAATATTTGCATCTTGGAAGCACATACCTCGGGGCAAATACTTTCAACATGTCAATGAAACACTGCTTTTGCAAAGTATAAACGTGCATGCAATGAGGCTTGAATCTGAGAGCTGGTGCTGCTGTTTTGAATAGCAACAGAGTTGTGGTGGGCTCAAAAGTTAACCCTTTGTTGTCCGCGTGTGAATGACAGTGTTCATGAAGTGAGATATGTAGTTACTACCCTTTTTTTTCCCCTGATGGGGGAAAAAGGGAGGTGTCAACTTGAGGAAAAGCAAAAAAAAAAAAAACCTGTGCAGTGCGAACTCTAGGGCGCGCACAGCCAGTGGCTCGACGCACTGGCCAAACTCAGCGGCATTGGGAGCGCTGGAGTTGCCCAGTAGGTGGCGCGCATAGACCCCCTTGATAGAGAGACAAAAACAAGGTGAATGAGAGATACTACATGCCCTTCATATTATGATAGAATACATTTAAGTAGTTGACCTGGGGCATCATACAGTGGTCAGATTTAAGAGTTTAGATTAAATTATAACAGAAAGCCCCGAAAAGTCTCAAGGAACCATCCTTAAAATTGAACAGGAAGTTGGCCACTTTGGTTTAAAAACCGCTATTTGGGGCAGATTCCAGAGCTCGTAGTTTGACAAACTCCCTAAAGTTTGCTAAAATTAGCTCTGATCGGAAGCAGGTGTCCTAAACATATAGGAGACGCTAAATTGCGATTGTTTTTTTTTTGCCTACGGTATCTTAACACGCCATCAAAGTTTGATGATAATTTTGAGGATTTGTCATGAAAAAGGGATCGCAAGCGCCGAGTACATTTGCAACTTCTACTGTTAATAAAAATAAGTGCTGTACTAAGCCAAACATTACATTTAAACAGTCGTAAATGACTGTCATTAATATTATTCCTGAATTCTGCAAGTGATGGAGATGCGCATTGTAAAGTGCCAACTACCAAACAAATGAAGGAAAAGCCTTCTTACGTGACAAAATAATTTTTACATTAATTTTAGTTAGCAGAAAATGTATAGGAAAGTGTTTTCCTATACAGATGTCTTTGTACAGTCATTTTACTTGAACGATGAATGTCACGCTGTCCATAGGATTCTTGTCAATTATAATGCCCATCCATAATATTTCCATAGAACCCAGAACCACCAATACCTGAGCGATTCCTGCCATCTTGAAGCACGAGAGCGCCAAGTAGAAATTTAAGGGCGGCAAAGCGGACGTGATCCCCCGGCACCGTCTGTAAACGGAGATCAGATCGTCCACCGTGGGAATGCCTGCTCAGTGAGACGCACACACGCACATAAAATGATTGATATGCATGTTGAATATTTGATTTCTATATTGAGCTTTGTAGTTGTTCAGACCTTCTATTTCTCTCAAGCTGCCCATAGAGCTCAGTACGTTGAGGCCTAAGGGCCAATAGTGAGGTACGAGGAAGTAGCCCAGGTCTGCCATTGGCTGCCCAGTGGTAGACAGCTCCCAGTCCAACAGTGCCAGCACACGAGCCTGAGGGTCCACAACATGCATGTCACCCTTAACAGTCACGTGTGAGAATGTTTCAGTCGCGATAAGAAGTACCTCGGTCGGATGGAATACCAAGTTGTCCACTCGGAAATCTCCGTGGACCAGCGTCACTTCCTGATCGTCGGAGGGCAGATTGCCCATCAACCACGCGGAGAGCTCATTCATGGCAGGGATGTCTCTGTGAGATGATGCCGTGTACTGCTTGGTCCACATGGACACCTTGACGTAACGACATACCACTGATGTCATTAAAGGGGAAATATTATTTTCATTTGGCTTCTTAATTGCTTAGATACAAAAAAGTTGGGGTTTTGGAGTGAAAAACATGTTTGTGAGTGAACCATTCTGCACTTCCCCACCACTGCGATATTACAGTGGGGTTCATTTATAGAATAAATATAAGTTAACAGCCAGCCACTTGAGCTCATGACAGCCAATTTCTTTCACTTTCATTCAATGACGCCCACGTCACTCACCAGGCCAGGGGCGTCATGTACAAAGACTTGCGTGGATTTCTTCCTAAAACATGGCATACGCTCAAATCCAGAAAACGTCGTACGCACAAAAATATTCAGATGTATGAAACTCTGCGTACTCATGAATCCAAGCACGTTTCCTTCGTGCATTCCAATCAACGTGGAAATGAGCGCACATGTTGGAGTAGCCGACTCCTCCCTGTCCACGCCCGCATTTGAATATGCAAATCATATTTAAATGCATATTAACATCCATCCATCCATTTTCCGAACCGGTTCTCCTCACTAGGGTTGTGGGCGTGCTGGAGCCTATCCCAGCTATCATCGGGCAGGAGGCGGGGTCCACCCTGAACTGGTTGCCAACCAATCGCAGGGCACATACAAACAAAAAACAACCATTTGCATGCACATTCACACCTACGGGCAATTTAGAGTCTCCAATTCATGCATGTTTTTGGGATGTGGGAGGAAACCGGAATGCCCGGAGAAAACCCACGCAGGAACGGGGAGAACATGCAAACTCCACACAGGCGGGGCTGGGGATTGAACCCCGGTCCTGAGAACTGTGAGGAAAATAAAAATATTTTTTTCTGAATGTGAAGTTGCTCAATGAAGTGGAGGCAGGCAAGAAAATTCTCTTTGGCACGGCTGTCCTCCGGCGTTAACAACACACGAAAGAGGAGCGAATGGGACACGGCGTGTGCGGCTATCAATGCTGTTGAGACAGAATAGCACGCACACGCTGGACTAAAAAAAGAAGTGGTCAGACATCAAGGTGGATGTGAAGCGGAGGACAGCTGCCCACCGCCAAAGTGTGGCCAAAAAAAGACGGAAGAACCGGCGCGGAGGGCCTCACCCCGTTCGAGGAGAGAATCGCTGCGATCGTGGGTGACTCTGCTATCTCAGGGGTGATGGGAGGACGTGGCTGACTATTATCACCCCACAAGGTTAATACCATGTATTTTTTTAAGAACTCATAAATGTGTTCATACAGTAACCTGCACTCAGCCCTGTGAGATAAAGGTTCATGCGTAAATTTTGTATGTGTGGCATTTGTAATAAATCTTTTGAATTCAAATAGAAGCGCATCAGCATATCAAAAGAGGATATCAAAAACTTTTGATTACTCCATTTCTTATTTTAATACACAGGAGATGGACACGCACACTGACAAAAAAATTTTTTTTAGGAGAAGAGGGGTAAATCATGTCAATTTAAACACATTTTAATCATGTGCAACGGATGTACATGTTCAAATGAAGTAAATACAAACTACTCTTTTTTTTCAGTGCATGTGCTGGAGTCACGAAGCAATTTTAAGGGCAGTGGGTGGCATAAATAATCGCCTCGATCAATTAATAGGTGTCTTAACAAATATCAGTGGTTCATTAAATACACTGGTTGACAAATGAATTCTGATTTCCTTGCCTTAATTGCATTGTTGAAATCAAATGTTGCCGGGCATGAATTGTTCATCAGTGCTAATTATTCATGTGTCTCTGGTGTGCAGATTTATGAGAACAGTTTCCCAGCATCACCTCTAAGTGTCGCCAAAGCACCAAAAGCTGCAGAAACGTGCGTACGGCAGTCATGCAGTTGGCGTGAGGGACCGCACATTTCCACGGTCATGTCCCTCTTGATACATCTGAACTTTACCGTGAAAAAGAACGGATGCCACGTTTTTGTGCGTACGCACCTTTTGTATATGAGGCCCCAGGTCCTGCCTTTTAAAGCAACAGCCCTCACTACCCTCCACCCCACCCTGGACTTGAAATAAAAACATGAATGGTTGAATTTGTGAACAGTAAACTGTGACTATCCAGGGGAAGATAACTGGAGGGAATGTGAGGTCACCTGTCTCCTATAGTAGCCTGCTCCTTTCCCATAGCCGTCCAGCCTCAGTGATGTCAGGTCCAGTGAATGCAGCTTGGCCAGAACTTCCACTGCTCTCACGTACAGAGCCGCCCTCTCTGCCGGGACCACCCCAGGCAGACGAAGGTCCCGAAATATGCGGCCCTGCTCGGTTATCATGGGCATTACTTGATATATTACCATACATTTCTGAAATTTTGCAAACCTTTGTAAACTCACCACAACGTGCTCCATCAGGTAGAACTCTGTTCCGATGACGTTGAGGTCGGTGCAGTGGAGGAGGGGCTGAGGTACAGGGAATCCAGCGGAATACAAGGCCTTCTGGACACGATATTCACGATCCACCTGGGAACAAAAACATCTCTTTCCCAATTGCAGGATAAATTATGGATATTTATCTATTATCTAATTCAATTTTTTTGACTTAAAAAGGGGACATATTTTGCTTTTTTTTTTTTTTTTGCAGTTTCAAATAGTCTTCATAAAATCTCTCTGACAGCTAATTTGACATATTTCCAGAAGTCAGTCTTTGACACCCTCCACCAGGAGCATTAGTCACAAAAGGTCATCGTTAAAGAAGATGATTGCTCACAGAGTGCTGTATCCAAGCATATTTGTAGAAAGTTGAGTGGAAGGAAAAGGCGCATCATCAGAAGGGATGACCGAAGCCTCCATTTCATAATTTGGGGGAACTTCACAAGGATTGGACTGGGGTTGGAGTCAATGCATCAAGGGCCATTACGCACGGACAAATCCTTGACACGGGCTACTAATATCAGATTCCTCGTGTAACGCCACTCCTGAAGCAGAGCTACATCATTTGGAAATTCAAGGTCCTATACTCTGAAGGAAGAGTGGAGAGGCAGAGAATCCACATTGCTTGAAGTCCAGTGTGACACTTCCACAGTCAGTGATGATTTGAGCTGCTGTGTCATCTGCTAGTGTCGACGGATACCAGGAAATTTTAGAACACTTCATTCTTCCTTCTGCTGACAGGCTTTATGGAGAAGCTGATTTTTTATTTTTTTACCCCTCCCCACCACAGCAGCACTTTGCACCTGCCCACACTGGCAAAAACTAATTCAATGACAAATGACTCCCCCTCCTGGAGAGACGTCAGTACTACAAACAACAGTATTTACGACATAATGTACTGCATGTATAATGTGTAGTCTTTTTGTTGTTGTTGATTTGTACCTTGTGGGCACCCGGTAGCAACGCACCGGGTGGCTTCTTCCTCAGAACATAACTTTTGGAAGGTGTCTGGATCAGGAAAGTGGGATTGGACTGCCCAGCACTGGACAGACGATTAGCACATTAGCTCAACAAAGTTATCAACATGTGACCCAAACATAAACTCACCTGTACTGGCTGACAGCGAACCTGTCATCGTTTGACACGAACGACTTGGCGGACAGATACTTTTTAAGGCTATCCTCGTCGAATTGATGCTGCGGTCGCACCGGAGTCGTCAACTCGTCCATGTTTTCGTCTTAAAATGATAAGAAAGTGGATTAATTATTTTCCAGCTGTTGCTAGCCAGCTAGCTCCCTGGCTAATAGGCATGTGGTCGGATCATTTACGGGGGCGCACGCGCGACTCAAACACAATAAAATAAAATAAAGTATTAAAATTTTATTTTTTATACTTGCGCAAGTGGTTGAAGATTAATCTAGTTTTATCACAAACACAATATAAATACGTTTTATATATGGCAAATTACACGAAACATTTTCGAGCGTTTCGCATTTTCGCACGGACTTTATATGCTGTAACACACATCATGACAGCTGATTGGACTTGTGAAGACGTGTCCATTTCCGTGTCGATTTTTTTTTTGCTGTCTAGGCGCAACGTTAGCGTTCCGTTATTACACTTATTTATCATTATTATTATTTTTTTTCATTGTTTGTTTGTACGAGCCCTCATGGCGACGGTGGAGGAACTGAAACTCCGCGTGAGGGAGTTGGAGAACGAATTGATCAAGTGCAAGCAGAAGCAGTGCGCCGCCGAGCAGATGCACCGACCCAAAATTGACAAGATGAGCGCCGAAGTTGTCGATTCCAACCCTTACAGGTAATGTTTTGTTATTACAATAAATTAAACGTTGTATGTGGGTGCCGCGCCCTTTGGGAGATTGGTGACTCATTCAAGGTTTTTTTTTTTTTTTTTTTTTTGCTGTCCTTGCAGTCGTTTGATGGCTCTGAAAAGAATGGGCATCGTGGATAATTATGAGGCAGGTAGTCTTAACCTTGTACATATTTCCTGCAATCATTAATGTTTTGTGATAATAATGTTGTCCAATGTGCGTGACAGAGCATCCGGACGTTCGCGGTAGCCGTGGTGGGCGTCGGGGGAGTGGGCAGCGTGACAGCCGAAATGCTCACGAGGTGTGGCATCGGTAAGGTAATAATACACCAAGCTCTTTTTCAATGATGTGTTGGTCAGAATATTAGGTACACCAACAATTTTGGAGATGCATGTTCTGCATGCGAAATCAATTTTTTTTTAAAAAATTATAAAAAGGGGAAAAACAATTTAGAAATACATGCTTTTCAAGATATAAATAAAGTATAGGATGTACCTTGTTCACGTTCAAGATTTTTTGTTTTTATCCAAAAACAATCCCCCAAATTTGTAATTAAAAAAATATATTTTTTAAAAACAAAAACATTGAATTGGACAGCATGCGTGCAAATTCAAAATTCACTTTTATTCAAAAAGAACAAATATGTATTTTTTTACTTAAAAGAAAAATGCATAAAATGTGGAGAGGCCTTTCATTGGTTTAATTGAATTATTTTTCTTAAACTGTGTACAAATTTACCAATTATTTTGTATAACCCATAAAATATAATTTTAGTAGTTATTAAAGTAAATTTGACTTTTCATCTAAAACAATTCAACTTTGAGGGATGAGAGCAAATATGGAGATGAGACGCTTTACGTGAAACAGTGGGAATATCAATTCAAAAATATTTTGATGGAAATTAAAACATATATGAAATACGTGGTCATAAGATGACCACCACAATATTTCCCACTAGACACAGTCTGAGTCTTCTAATGCGTTTCAATACACAATTTTAGCCTGTAGTTGCTCCACCTAGTTTTGTTTTTGATAGAAGATGGTGCAGGCGCACCTAATGTTGTGTCCACGTCTTTCCAGCTGCTGCTGTTCGACTACGACAAAGTGGAGCTGGCCAACATGAACCGACTCTTCTTCCAGCCTCACCAGGCCGGCCTCAGCAAGGTGGAGGCTGCGGAACACACGCTCAGGTAACCCTTATTAGCGGCATATTAAACATATTGATAATTGTAGGTCGGATCCAGGTCTGAAGTGATCAATCGAATAAGTCGAATGCAAAATCAGTTTTTATCCGATTAATCGATGAGATGATCATTAAAATAATCGATTGTAAAAATATTCGATAGCTTGTTCTTACTGACCTGTTCTTGAACGCACCCTGGCCCAGAAACATCAATCCGGACGTGTCGTTCGAGACTCACAACTACAACATCACCACCCTGGACAACTTCAACCACTTCATGGAGCGTCTCAGGTGACTTTCTCGCTTTCGCTCCTGTGCGCTCAGTAGACGCTTCCTCACTTCTCCTCGTCTTCTCAGTCTTGGAGGCCTGGAGGACGGCAAGCCAGTGGATTTGGTCCTGAGCTGCGTGGACAACTTTGAGGCCCGCATGGCCATCAATACAGTAAGAGTGACGAGCAGCACCAAGATGTTTTTTTTTGTTTGAGCTCACGTGTGTGATTGTTGCACGGTCCCCTCCGTGAAGGCTTGTAATGAGCTGGGACAGACCTGGATGGAGTCTGGAGTCAGCGAGAATGCCGTGTCGGGACACATACAGCTCA
Organism: Phycodurus eques; assembly: GCF_024500275.1. Classification (NCBI taxonomy): domain Eukaryota; kingdom Metazoa; phylum Chordata; class Actinopteri; order Syngnathiformes; family Syngnathidae; genus Phycodurus; species Phycodurus eques. Next base: position 5,414,414 of record NC_084545.1, read on the forward strand.
TCAACCCAGGAGAGACCGCATGCTTCGCTGTAACTAACACGCACACAAACATACCTTTTCCAGAGGCCTTACACGTCATAAATTACATATTGTTGCGAAAGAAGTACAATTTAAACTAAACAGAGCATTGTTTATACTAAGCCAATATTTGATCTGTTCTTCCGCAGTGTGCTCCTCCCCTGGTGGTGGCGGCCAACATCGACGAGAAAACCCTCAAGAGGGAGGGCGTGTGCGCCGCCAGCTTGCCCACGACGATGGGCGTCGTCGCTGGCATCCTGGTCCAAAATGTCCTCAAGTAAATGCCATACACAAACTCGGCAAAAAGATGCGGTGGATTTCACTCGCTACAGGAAGACAAACTATTGCAAACTCTGTAGTGTAAACATATGGCCATTTTAGTCATCAGAAAAACACATTTATGAGAATAAAGTTGGTCATAGTTTTTTCAAACAAAAAACGTGTTCTTTTCATGTGAAATCGACAATACTTTTTTTTTTTTAATTGAAAGCCATCTTTTTATTTTGAGAATTAACAATTTTAATACAAGCCCTTGTGCTACACAGTAACAAAGTTGGTCAATTCATTTTTTTCATTCTATTTGTAATGTAAACTATTCATATATTTAGTATTTTATAATTTGTTTTATTTTCAAGCTTTTTTACTTCTATTAGACACTAAGAAAAAGTTTTTTTTTGTTTTTTTTTTCCGGATTAAATTATTATTTTCAAATTGGAGACTCTTTTTTTTTTTTATTAAAAAAAAAAAAATCCTCGAGCGAGACGTTTTGTTGGCTAAATGTGACTTTGTTGGTGTTGCAGGTATTTGTTGAAATTCGGCCGAGTCAGTTATTACCTGGGCTACAACGCCATGCAGGACTTCTTTCCCAGCATGGCCATGAAGCCCAACCCGCAGTGCAACGATCGCCACTGCAGGAGACAGCAGGAAGTGTACAAGGTTAAGATGAATATTTGTTATTTCTTTTGTTATTTCAAGTGGCACACATGAAACATCTCATATCCACAGATGCCCAAATAACTTAATTAAACCTTCCTTAAATCATCGGGTCCTACTTGATATGCCACGCATGTGAGGTGGATGGATTATCTCAGCAAAGGAGAAGTGTTCACTAACACAGATTAGTGAACAATATTTGAGAGAAATAGGCCTTTTGTCTACATAGAAATATCGCATATAGCAATTGTGCCACTTGAGAGAAAAAAAAAAATTAGAATTGTCGAGTGGGCTAACACCGCGTCCCGCTTGCAAATGTGTCCGACCAGAAACGGGAAGCGGATCGGCCCAAGGCGGAGGCGGTTCAGGAAGAGGAGGAGGTGGTGCACGAGGACAACGAATGGGGGATTGAGTTGGTGTCAGAGGAGGCCAATGAGGAGACGCAGGCCGCGGCGGCCCAAGTTCCCGACCTCCCTGAAGGCATCTCCGTGGCGTACACCCTCCCGGCGGCGGTCAGTTCACACCCAACAATTAAGGATGGGGTTTTGTTTTCGGTTTCTCATTTTCTTTTTTCGGCGGAAGCAGAACAAGGGTGACGGGGAGACTGTAGAAGAGACGGAGCAGAGCCTGGAGGACCTGATGGCTCAGATGAGAAAGTTGTAGGCTGCACGGCGGGCAAATTAAAAGCAAAGCCTGGAATTATCATGGCAAACATTCAATGACATTCCATAACTAACCATCAGTAAAGACGAAAAAGAAGGTCACAATGCTTCAATAACATTGTCTCAATGATTTATTTATTAGCTGGAATACATGTGGAATATTTAATGCCATTTCCCCCCAACACATTGTATTACAATACATAATAAAATATATAAGGCACACAGTATAATTGCGCTACATTTGGATAACTAGAATTATTTTGTGATGAGGTCACTTTATTACTGTGTTTGACCAACAGGAATAAGGAATTGCAAACTGAATTTGACCTTTTTAAACCCAAATGCAAGCAACTAAAACTGTTGTTTTTTTTTTACTTGGGAGCTAGGAATGCAATAACTACAATCTTTATCAAGAAAATGTACTATTCAATTATTATTTATTTTTAACAATTATTATTATTTTTTTTTAAATATCATTTGGGTTAAAGGGCTTTGCTTTACTGGTTTATTAACCATGACCGAAACAAAATCTTTTGGGGGTCATTACTAGAGCTGCCGTATTTACCTTCCACTGAATGCTGGTCTTGTAAATTTTACTAAGCACTGTACTGTACAGTCTATCAAAACAACAGATAATTATCTAAAAAATGTTCACAGATAATTCAATTGTAATAACACAGCTCTGGGCCCTTAAAAAGACTCCATTCCAGGAATAAAATACTTATTTGGCAACATCACATCTTTCACAAACAAAACATTTTGGCACTTACTACTTTTTTTTTACGTATATAATACTGTTCCAAGTTTCCAGATATGTAAATAGAAATTGAGTTCATAATTCCTATTTACACGAGGCTCCATGTGTGCAAATATAATTTCCCAAGTGGCAGCGGGGGTCACCTGGGGCTTTGAAGGAGGGGGACGGGCCCCCTCAGGCTGAACGTATCGGCGCTGGACGAGTGACGAGACGGCGCGTTACCGCACGCCAGCGACGGCTCCGCCTCCTTGATCTCCATGGCGCGCTTGTACAGCTCGGCTGCCGTCTCGAAATCGCCCTCCTCGTAACTAAGAGGAAAAAATAAGAGGACGTCACGCAAAGAGCTAAAATGGCCGATGTTCAACCGAGAATGTTGAATACGTAACTGGATTGGGTGGGTAGCTGCCCCACTTCTGATCCCAATGCAAGTAGACTGAAATTTGAACTTGTCGTGACTGCCCAAAAAAAATATCCATCCCATTTTTCTATACCGGGATGTAATCACTAGCTTTCATTATCAAATTTGAGGAGGCCCGCTCCATTTTGGGCAGGCTTATGTGAATATACACTTTTTGGCATCACACACACACAAAACAAAACTGCTTTTTAAATGAAAAGCATTTTATAAAATACATATATTTAGAATAAAATATATTCAGAGAGACATCATTACTGTCCAATTTACATTTTTAAATGTTCCTTTTTTTAAGTTTAATTTACATTTCAATTGACATTTTCTATTTATTTTCTTATAATATTTTTAATCGACCTTGATTGGAATGAAATGTTTTTTCCCCACTTGAATTTCAATGAAAATTCCGAAATGTTCATTGGTAAACTTGAATCTGTCATTTTAAAAAATTGAACCTAATTCTCTTTTAAAATTTATAGTATAAATTTTAAATGAAAATTTTTAATTGTAACGTTTGTTTTCTATATATGTTTTTCAATTTAAAGGCAATTTTTAGCTTTTTTAATAAAATCTTATTTTACATTTTTATTGTCGATTTTTTTAATAGCAGTTATATTTTACATTTTGTAAACAGATATTTTTGAATATATTTGTAGTTTTTAATTTTTATTTACATTTTACATTTTGTATTTCAGTTTGCCATTGTGGAAGCAATCTGGCTGCTCGGTCACTGTTAGATGTCCTTTTTGTGCTTGGCGGAGGTAATAAAGTTTTTTGTCAGGTTTCGTACCTGAGCAACGCCAGGTTCTTGAGCGTCTCCCCGACGCGAGGATGCGAGCGCCCCAGGCTGTCTTCGTAGACTTTGAGCGCTCGTTCGTAGAGGGGCAAGGCTTCGCCGTGCTTCTTCTGACAAACGTACAGAAACACAGCGTTAAAAAAACCCAAAAAAAAACAGAATAACAAAAAGCAATAATTGGCGTGAGGGTTCACCAGCTGGCAGTAGATAACCGCCAGGTTGACCAGTGCCGTCGCCACGCTGGGATGTTTGGGCCCAAAACTCTTTTCCCGGATGTCCAGTGAGAGCTCGTAGAGGGGCACTGCCTTCTCTAGCTTCCCCTGCATAGACAGTATATATTTAGTTGTTATTTTTTGAAAATGACTTAGTTTTATCAACGAATCAACATTATTAATCAACGATCAATTAATGGATTACTAATCCTCACCCTGCGTTTGTAGAGCATGGCCAGGTGTTTGAGGGTATAGGCCAGCGAGGGGTGGTCAGGGGAGAGGGCCCTCTTGCGGATGTCGAGCGCCCTCTCGTACATGTCCTCGGCCGCCTCGTAGTCCCGCCTCTCCGTGTGCAGCGCCGCCAGGTTGTTGAGGGACTGAGCGCAGTCGGGGTGCTCCGGGCCCAGGACGCGCTGGCGCATCTCCAGCGAGCGCGTCAGGAACACCTTGGCCGCGCTGGTGAGAACGCGCGAAGCGGTCGTGATGCGGCGGAAGCTTCCAGAAAGGGCCTTAATATTGGCGGGTGAGACTTACTCCAGGTTGTTCTGAAGGTAGTAGAGCACGCCCAGTTCATTGAGGGTCCGGGCGCAGTCGGCAGAGTCGGTCCCAAGGGTGAGTTCTTCGAGCTGGAGGGCCCGGCGACGCAACAGAGTGAAGCCGTACTGGAATGAGGAGAAGTTATTTCTATGTTATGCATTTTTACATGTTTTTTAATCCACCTCTATTTTATTATTCTCTTTCTTAGACTCTTTCTTTTAGTCTTATTTATTCTTACTCTTTTTCTATTATTGCAAGTATTTTTATTGTAGCATTTTTTCCAGTGGGATTTTAGTCTTTTTTTTCTTCATTTCGCAATCTACCCATCAGATACGTACATATTTTATTTTACGTTTACCCCTGTAACTACTGTCGAATATATATGTTTGTGTGTTATTATTTATTTACTTATTATTGCTATTCTTTTTGTATTGATTGCTGTTGTTTTTCTTGCAGTGTCTTCGTCCTGAAATTGAGGCTCCTGAAAGGTGTCTATAAATGAAATTGTCTTGTTGCTATTTTTGCATTAGTAGTATTTTTCTATATTCACCATATGGCCTTTCTGGTGAGCCGTTTTCTGCCGTATCTTCCTGGACCTCTTCCTCAGTTTCTCTGCTTGTTCATACCTGATGATGATGATGATAAAAGCACAGTGCTCAACTGACGCATGCAATAATATAGTAACCAATAGCGGGGCCACCGTACTTGTTCTGCTTCTGGTAGAGCACGGCGAGTGACTCCAGCTCTCGCGCCACGCTGCCGTGCTCGGCCCCGTAGGCGTTCTCGCTGATCTCCAGCGCCTGCTTGTACAGCTGCTCTGCGTTGCTGTACTTCTTCCACTGGACGTAGATGGCGGCCAGCTGGTGCAGGGAGCGCGCCACGCTAGGATGGTCGGGGTCCAGGGCGGTCTCTCGGATCTCCAGCGACCGCTGGAGAGGAGCCACGGCCTAGTAGTGAAAGATGAAGCACGGGTTGGCTTATACACGACTCACAAAAAAAGTTATTGAGCGGAAATTTCAGGATGAACCTAGACTGTACGATAACCGTAGCGAAGTGTGGTGACTATTAAAAACATGGCCTCCACCTGGCTGGGCAGGCCCAGGTCTTTGAGGAAACGTCCCAAAGTCTCGTACAAGTTGGCCAGCTTGGTCATGCTGTCCTCGCTCTCGCAGTTCTTCTCGTAGTGCTTCAGCGAGTCGAAGTACTCGGTGGCCATGGAGCTTTTGTCCTTGCCCACATACTGCCAGTAGGCCAGCAGCTCGGAAAAATGACCCCTGAAGAGCAAAACAGAATTAGTGGCATCTATTAGGAAAACAAAGGCGTTCATTTGCCGTAAGTGGCTAACGTGGCCGACAACTATTAGAAAGACAGCGACTATCTGAGGAAATATGGGGTCGCTTCTCAAGTGTGTGGGTCAGTGGACACACAAACCTCTTGTACAGGTTCTGGGAGACAAACAGGTTCAAGAGGCTCAGTTGCAGTTTGGTCCGGTCCTCCTGCTGCTGGAGCAACCAGGGCAGCTCGTCGGCGACACGCCACGTCACGTGATCATGACTACCACAAATACACCTCTAATGAAATGAGTCAAACGAACCAAAAAAAAAAAAAGAACGGAGGGTTGTGTGAAGTCAAAAATGGCCGTCCGGCTGCACCTGAGTTGCTGGCTGAAGTAGTGGATCAGTTTCTCTCGGTATGTAGTGCAGCCGTGTCCTCCGCTCAGAAACTCCAACCTCACGGCTTCCCACGCCTGGTGACACGTACAAATACGGTACACTGTTAGGTCCACAACTAATGAATGTTTTCCTAACACAGTGGATTTCAAATAACAATTGTTGACTTAAGGCTTCAATTTAAGGTGATTCACAAAAATGATGGAATTGACCCTTTTCGGAATACCCACCTTTCTACATAAAATACATCCATCCATCCATTTTCAACACCGCTTATCCTGGTTAGGGTCGCGGGGCGCTGGAGCCTGTCCCAGCTGACTTCGGGCGAAAGGCGGACTACACCCTAAACTGGTCGCCAGTCAGTCGCAGGGCATACGCAAAATACAGTAATCTCCATTTATTGTGCTCTTTTTGAAATGCTCTAAAATGCCACAAGATGGTGCCAATGGCCTGTCTAATAGGAAAGTAGTACATTGGTGTCAAGGAACTATGTTGAAGTGATAGATCTCGACTGGGACTGGGATGCTAAATACTTATGGTATGCTTTGGATCACGAGTCCTTTTTTCGTTCTCCTCTTAAGATTGAGGATGTGATGGGGCTCAGGTACCTGCAGATGCTGGAATCTGATGAGGCCACAGTGGAGGGTGACCACGCAGAGTCGGCTCAGACGAAAGAGCAGCGAGGCCAGCACCCGAAATTCCAACTCCGGGAAAAGATCTAGAACCTCCGACTCACTCACTCCATTGTGGCTTGAATACACCAGGCAGAGTATCTACAGACAGGAAAAAAACAGCAGGAAAAGTAATGTTAAGAAAAGAGCTCAGATTTGAATTTTAAGCTGAACGGCCAAACACGAAACACCCCATTTCACAAACATGCATGTTCGGTTCACTGAAGACTCGAAATTGTCCATAGGTGTGAATGGTTATTCGTCTATATGTGTCCTGTGATCAACTGGTGACCCGTCCAGGTTGTAACCAGCTAACCAGCGACACTAATGAGGATAAGCGCTATGTAAAATGGATGGATGTATACTTGCCGGAATCCAAACAATTCAGGTTTAGCACCTCTCTCATGATGTGTCGCTCTCTGTCCGAGCTGAGGGACTCCAGCGTCATTTTGAGCACCAGGCGGTACAGTGACAAGGTGTCCTGACACTGCAGGCACTGATCGAGGCTCTTCTCCAACGACCATCCACTGCACATGGAAAAAAATATTTGTTTTTCTTTATTTTTTATTCTTATCCCCCTTTTTTCTCCAAATACTAAGTAAAAGACCAAAAGAGAACCTGGTGCTCATCCTGGCGAGTAGTGTGACGTACAAAGCGTTGCAGGTCGACGCTGAGCGGCAGTGCCTTTCCAACTTCTTCTCCTGGAAAACGCAGACTCGAGTCATTCCCGCAGCAATGAGATGGACGCCTTTAGCACAGTGAGTTTGTCCTACCTGATCCTTGGTGAGTTGGAGGTCCGCGCTTAGGCACTCTGCGATCACCACGCTCCTGACCTCCCTGGGACTCAGCGGGTCCAAGTGAAGAGTGGGCCACAACCTGGAGAGAGCGTCATTCACACGCTTCAAAGCCTGTAAAAACCGCAGTATTTCTGTTCTTTTTTTCATGTGGCTGTTCTACACAGACACAACACGGAATTAAGGGGGCGGTGTCAACACAGCCTTCGCAGGATTCGCTTTAAACAGATGGCTATCATGTGTGACGTGCAGGACTGACCTCCACGCTTGGGGACACGTCTCCACGTTGACAGACACGACCACTCTGACATTGACGGGCAGCGGGTCAATCAGCCACTTCATATGTCTTTCTGCTTGCTACGGAGGAAATTAAAAGGCCAACGTCATCATTCTGAAATGAAATTGCGCTGTCAAACCTGAAGTTACCTGTATTTGGTCAATGGAGTCGATGATGATGATGATGTTGCCCTGGTGGCGCGCCGAGAGCCTCTCGAGCCAGCGCGGAAACTCCTCCAGGATCTTGCTGGGCTCCATGGACAAGCCCGAAATGGACCAGAAATGTTGCAGCAGCTACGCATATGTCAATCGGACAGCAAAATAAGGTGTGAGGCTTGAATTTGGGGGGAAAAAAATTCTGTCTCTTACTTTAACCGTGAGGCGCTTGATGATGAGGACGGGCTCAGAGCTGGAGGAAAAAGGGCGCCCGACGAAATGGTAGAGGAACAAAGTGTTGGGCGACTGCTTCTGCTGCAGCTCGATCCTACAGAGGACAACCCAAATGGTCATGCTGCGTTTCCACAGCACAGCACCGGCGCTACACTTTCCTCCTCCAAATAGTACGGCAGGAAACTGCTCAACCAATAAGCGACCAGCAGCAGTTTATATCACCGAAATGGTCATATTGAGGAAAAACGAAAATATTCTTACCATTTGGCGAGGAGAAGGGACTTTCCCGAACCCGGACCGCCCGACACCAGCAGAGGCGGCGTCGGAGGAGGGGCGGCGATCATGTCGTTGAGCCGGTCCACGTACTGAGAAGACCACCACATGGCGGTTCAGACTGAGGTGGTGAAGAAAACCTTAGAAAGAAGGAAACTCACCTTCTGGAAGCCCAGCTGGGAGCTGGTGCTGCTGCACGCCTGCTGGTACGACTCCATCTGCTCCTGCTCATCATGAAGGTCCCACAGGACGTCGCCGGAGTCTTCCTCGCGACCCTCGTCAATCCCGGAGTCCTTTGGGTCAGCATCTGCTCCTTCGAAACCGAGTAACTCCTAGATGGGGGGGCGGGGGGACGACGACGACCTTAAAAGTAGATATGAATACTGTATGAATGCATATATGTGAAGTACTGAACCTGTTTGATGACTTTGTCCAGCTGAGCAGAAATGAGGCTGGCCCCGTCTTCTGCAGAACCGCTATGATCCAAAACCTGGGCACATGTTAGATACATGTTGGTGCTAGTATTGAACAACATTTCAAGACCAGGAGAGACCAGACTACCAAACTCCAAAGGTAGGCTTTAACCTTGAAGAACTCCTTCAAGTGTCCCCACTCAACCAAAAACTGATGGAAAATGATTATATAGTGGACCCCCGCATATTTGCAATTTGGCACCCACAGATTCAACTATTGGCAGATTTTTTTTCGATTTTCTTTACTTTTTTTCTCTCTTTTTGGAGGGGCAACCAACCCTAAAAATGCTTACCGGTACTTTATCCCCGCCCTGCCAGGATAAGCGGTAAAGACAAAGCATCAATTGCATTGGTTTCGCATACTGTACCTTTATTTTAGCAGCCTTGTCCGCTGCGTTAACCCTTTCCAGAAGCTTCCTGGTGGGCCCTGACAAACTCCCATCTCCTTCGGTCCTGAGGTAGAGCACTAATGGATGTCCGTCTGGATTCTTCACAAAGGCCTCCTCGCAATCCTCTACCACGGAGCTGTGGTATCACAACAGAGTCACGTTAGCCGGGAATTCAAATGCAAGCTTCGCCGCAGCGGGAGGATACGCGTTACCTGTTGATGGTGGATTTGAGAAGAAGCACGCACACTGAGCTCCTCTCGATCTCCTGTTTGCGCGCCGACGCGAAGGAGGCGGCGTTGTCTTCGTGGAAGCAGATGTTCAGGTAGAAGTGTCCCAGACCTTCACACAGCCTCCTCAGCACCAGAGAGTGTTTCTGCATTCAAGGCATGAAGACACACACATCATGACTGGAGTTATTAGGGTACGATATTAATTTTACAGATCATTTCGGAAGCATCGGGACTTTTGCCTGCAAGAAAACAATCAAATCAGGGGGCCACGGAGGCTGAATAAAGTATGCGACAGTCTCCCGCAACACGCTCGTCCCACTTTGGTTCTTTCCACAAACAAATACTGTATATTTTAGAGGAGTACTCAATAACTCTTCTGGGGGAAAAAACAAGTTAAAAATGAACTTTTGCACTGGGGTTGGGTTGCATTAGCATTCATTTCAAGCCGTAACAAAAAACGTGGTTGGCGACGGCGTACGTGGATACACACCTTGGTAAAGATTTCCATCTCAGCTTTGGTCTCCGGTGTGCAGATGAAGTAGCAGCGCACAGTGTTGCTCCACAAGGCTTGAGGCACGTGGGGGGACACCTGCAGCAGACTGGCCACCGCAGCATCCCAGTCGTCTGTCATATTAGCCGAACGACTGTTAGCATGTTAGCATTTGATCACGGTGTAAAATTCTCCTCAATCTGCCTTTGCGCTCAAGTTGTTATTTTATTAATTTTCATTAGAACTGCTACGCAACGACAAGGCAAATTGAACAATCTCTTATCAATCTGCCTTAGCGGTCGGTCTCTCTACTGAGATTTGCTATTGTGTTAGCACACCAACTGTTAGCATGTCAGTATTCTACCGCCTATCTATCCTACATCAGTAGACTAGTATTTTAACACCTGTCCATTTTTCAAAGTCTCACATTCAACTCGCTTGCTTACCTCTGCTCACATTTGCGAAGGGGCCCTCCACGTCGATGAGGCTATGGGCGAACTCCGGTCCCCGGAATGTCTGCTGCAGCTGCATCATGCTGCCCATAGAGGGCTCACTTCCCAGCACACCCCCAGTCCAGTACTCGCACTGGGTGCCCGCTGCTGAAGACACACAACATCAAACGGATTGTGCGGGGAAAATAACATGACAGGTAAGTAAAGGGGCAAAGACTTAACATGACAGCGCAATCTTAAAATTTGAAGTTTGGGAGAAAAGGGAAACATACACCTGACAGTGAAAACGCACATTTATGGCCCTCCCAAAATAGATTTATAATATTTTGTAATTCCCTACAGATGCCACAAGATGGTGGCAGCTTGACCTTTTTAGTTTTTTGTACTCAAAGTGTGCAGGCTTTACCAGTCACAGTTGTTTGGTTGTCATCTGAATCGGAATCATTGGGATAGTAAACCTGGATGCCCTGAGCTTGCAGTTGTTGCATTTTGGATTCCAAGTCCCTCTTGGCACGAAGGAGATCCTGGATTTCCTTCTCCTTTGTCTCCCGAAAGATCTGGCGGCGAACGAAGCGAAGAAGATAAGCGTGACGGAGAATATTTAAATGAAGGAAGCCGTACCTTGAATTGTCTTTTCACTTTATCCCTGTCATGCTCAAAGGTGGAAGCCCTCTCCATGGCTTGGTACTTGGCCTCCAGGGCGCTCTCCTTCTCTCTCAGGATCTTCTGATAGGTCTTCTGTAAGGCCTGGGGTCAGATGGAGGAAACATTTTTTTAAATAAATACATTGTAGATTTCAGTAAACAGCATCAGATAAAGATGAATGTACATTTAAAATATGACAATGTTTTGACATCTTGGGTTTAGCTCCCCTTTAATTCCGTTATTTCTCTATGTTCTAAATAAAGTACAATATCATTGAGTGCTATTTACCTTAAAACACATGACAAACATTTTCTGTTTTTTTTTTTTTGGGGGGGGGGGGAAGCTGGAACGGATGAATGGCATTTCCATTCACTACAATTGGGAAAGATGAGTGTTCCTGGTTAAGCTTGTATTGCTAGTATGCTTTAGAGCCTGAACTTTTCCGAAAGTAAAGATGATGAATCACTACTACTTTTCCTCGTCTTTTTTTCTACACAAGCATCTGTACTTCCACGTAATTGCCGAGTGTGAGTACTTTTGCCACCGGTATAATTCACAGCAACACATCATGTATTCATGATGCTGTGGCAATATCGTTCCTACCTGTAGCTCAGCCCTCAGCCTCTTATTCTCCTCGTCCAGCTTGGCCTCCTTCTTCTGCATGGACGTGATCTCGTTGTTCTTGCTCACGCGGAAGATCTCGTACTCCTTCCGCAGCCGCTCGTACTCGGCGGCGTACTCGAGGTCCACGGAGCCCGTCGACTTGAAGCTGGCCCCGATCACCCGAGGTCCCCGGCGGAAGGAGCTGCGCAGGAGCCGGGCTTTGGGCTTCACCTCCACGGGGATCTCGCACGCCTCGCCGCCCTCGCCCCCGTAGCCGTCCTCGATCACCTCGCCGGGGCTGACCAGGGAGGAGGCTGTGCCCATGGTGGCTGAGGAGGCCTGTTAGCCTTTTTTGGCGAGTTTAGTGAGGGTTGTAGCTGGAAAAATGTCATTAAAATAAGCCCTGCCGCAAAATAGCCCACACATAAACAAAGAAAAACACCACTGTGCTACATGCTAATTAGCACAGAGTATATCGCGAGTTTTGCTCGCGAAATGACAGTAACATCAGTCGACATTTTTTTTTTTTTAAAAGGATAACAGGATGTTAGTTTCAACGAAACCTCAATGTCCGAAACGTTGTCACGCTCAAAAAGGTTTTTTTTGTGTGCCACAGGCAGAAGCAAACAGATTAGCTTCGCATCTGCTTCCTGGCTGCCTTGGTAACAAGCAGCGCCTACGGGGACCCGCGCGGGACAGACAAAGTAAAAATAAAATAGAAATAAAAATAAAATAAAACAAACGTTTGTAATGAGTCGCAACAGGTTCGAATGCCAGATTATTGTTATATACAATTAATACTACTTCCCAACATTGATGTGACCTACAACCCGTATAACTCAATTGAAAAATAAACACCTGAGATACTGTGGTTGCACAAGTATGCACACCTTCTAAGAGGGATGTGGTTGTGTTCAGGATTAACCAACAAGTGTGCACACCTTCTAACAGGGATGTGGTTGTGTTCAGGATTAACCAATCACATTCGAACTCATTTTAAATGCGAGTCAGGACACAACTGTTACTATTTAAAGACCCTCTGATCAACCCAATAAAAGGTATTCTGGTAGGCTTTTCCTGAGTTTTTGTTGTTGTTGCTTTCTAGCACCGGCTGGAGGACTGGTTACAGCGTCTGCCTCACAGTTCTGAGGGGCGGGATTCAATCCCCGGCCCCGCCTGTTTGGAGTTTGCATACGTGGGTTTTCTCCCACATCCCAAAAACATCCATGGTAGGTTGATGGACAACTCTAAATTGCCCGCCACCCTAGTGAGGAGAAGCGGCTCAGAAAATGGATGGATGGATGCTTTCTAGCAGATGCCGTTTTGTGCCAACACTGGCTGCTTTTTGGAATTGTTCCTATTTCCCCCAACTTCACTAAGGCACCAATTCCATCTGAATAACGACAGCCCAAAGCGTGTCACATTGTACATCCCAGTGATGGTGTGCACACTTGTGCAACCGCATTTCAAATGTTTATTTTTACTTCTCCTCTAAAAGATGAAAATATTTTTGAAGGTACAGGCCATAGGTCGCATTAATGGTGGAAAAAGTGTTGTAATATGTGTTCATCATATCAGAGCTTTTAATTGGCTCTCAGGGAGGGAGGAGTAATTGGTTAAGTATGTTTGTTTTATAGGTATGCACTTTTAAAAAAAAGATTTGTTTGTTGCAAATTATTTTGTGCAACCCAAGAGCCACTGCCTTAGTGTATCCAATAAATAGAATAAAGACAGTCCTTCAAGCAGTTCACTCTCAGTCCAATTTATTCACAATCATGGACTGAAGTGCAACCCACCTATCCAATTACAGTACATTGAATACAAAAAAAATATAAACATATAACACACATAAATTAAGCTTACCATAATGTGCATGTGTAACCTTTTACCAGACAACACAACAGAAAAATACCCATTATTTTCAAAATAACAATCATTAAAAAATTTTAAACATTGAAATAGTGTCAGACACTGCCATATTGAAAGTGGCTCTGGATGTTTAACTAGCCTAGCTGATCGTGTCATGGGCAGACAATGTCAGTGAAGTTGCAGTCATGTAAATTAGCCCCACTGTTACATAACAGTGAAATTATATACTGTCATGCACTAAAAATACAGGTGTAGCTAGTTTTTTTTTTCATTTAGTCAAACTAATTAGAAACTCTAATATTTTGCAACATGAGACAGCCAAACAATACGAAACCTATCTCAAAATAATGCAGCGCACAAAAACACGAGGGATATACAGTCATGGAGAAAAATATTAGATCTTCCATTTTTTTGAAGGAACCTGAAGAATACAATGAAAACGACAAAAATGCAGCCGATTCCATAATACGATTCCCATTTGACATACTTAATTGCATTCCCAGTGATTTTTATCAAGGCGACTATTAAAAATGCCTAGCTAGCAGCTCTTAAACTTATGTATGGGTGATTATATTTGTCCAAACAAAACATACCTTTACTTGTACCAGGCAATAAAAATAAACAAGAAACTGAAGAAACAAGGCTGGTCTAATATTTCCATGACTGTTGTTAAATGAATTAATTGCTCAGTTATTTTAGATGGAATTGTTCCATGTTATCTTTTAATGGCCGCATCAAGACCCAAACACTAGCAGATAACCACTGCATGTGGTATTAGAACGGACCTTTTCGATAGTTAGTCATCGTTTTCTTACCCGTAACGCCTTGATGCAGGAGGCTCTGGTGGGACATGTGATGTGAAGACGACCCCATTCACTCCTCTATAAGATTCCTTTTGCAATTTGTATATTACAGTAATAATGCTCACACACACTCATTTGTTTCAAGCCTTTTAATCAGGAAAAAAACTAAATATGGAAGCTCGCATTCTAGCAGGAGTGGGGAACCTTTTTCCTGTATTAAAGTGATGAAAAAAATAAGATGTGATGATCGAACAACCTGTTTTTGTGGCTTTTTATAAGGTTGCCCACTCCTGCTTTACAAGCTTTATTGTCTGCTGCTACTCCACATGGCGATATGACTTCAAGCTTTACAAAAAAACAACAGTAAAAATAAAAGGAGATTAAAGAAAATATTTACATGGTCCACCTGTGCAAACATTATTCTTTTATTTTTACACCACTCTCCTAAAGTATCTGATGGATAGGCATGCATACAAATAATAAACTTTGGCGTGTTAACAAAACTACCTATTGTCTTAGTTGAGAGGCATTTATTGTATGTACAAGTTTCTAAAACAGTTTACATGACAGACATTACACAAATGCGTGTTCCCCTCAATTCCCCCCAAAACTTGGACAACTTTGGCAAACAGGCACACTTACTAAGTTATTAGTTAGCATATTGCTTCTTTTTCTATTCCCCCCAAATGTTGGCAGTTGAGAGTTTTATGGGAAAATCAACATTCTGTATACAAGGCATTTACAAGGGTGAATAATCATTGACAGATTAAATATACTACGCTTATCCAAAGCTCTGGTACGAAAAATATAAGCCTGTACAACGCCTGTGTAATATAGTACATATGACTCTAATGTAGTTGCCCCTTTCACACCGCCCATACAATTTTTACACTGTTCTTTATAAATGAGGTTAAACCAAGGCAGAATTGGACAAAGTCAACCTGGCAACACAGTGCTGTCTTGAGATACGGGATTCATTTGTTCCGTGACCACGCTCATAACTGAAAACACCCCCAAATTCTCGAATAAGGGACATGCAGTAACCATTTTTGGGTTGGTTCCCACCATCCAAAAAAATAAAAGAACAATGCAGAAAAAACTGTGTCTGTGTGTGTGTGTGGGGGGGGGGGGGGGGGGGGGGGTAGAATAGGTGACTCCAAGGTGCCGAACAGAGAGTATTCTTGGCTCCACTCTAATCCGTTCCAGCCAAGCCCCAAAAAACATCGTTTATATTGTTAGGTGTTTTTTTTTTTTTTTTTTTTTTTTTTTTTTAAATAAGGAAAATACAACTATAATATTGCTTAATGCTAATGGTTAGCCACTCTACGGTGTTTTGGATTGTGGGTTAGCATTAAGCTACCAGAAGTCAAAGCTGTGTGGTTATTTAAAAAAAAATGTCTAGTTCTCTTTTTTTTAATGTTTAGTTTAACAGTAAACCTCAACAGCGTGTGGCATTAAACAGCTGGAATCCTCTTTTTGAAGAATTAATCACTATCTGCTAAACTGCTGTCTGTTGTGAAGCGATTTGAGTATTTTGACTTTTTGTTTGCAAATCATAGGAGAGAGAAAAAAAAACAATTGGCCGAACAACAGCTCGTATCTTAAACTCGTTAGCTGGGTCACTCGTATCTCAAGGCAGCACTGTATAGTATCAGAGCCGTAACAATCATTTTGTTCATCGATTCCCCTTACGTCGCAAATAAGTAATGACATCATCAGGGCTGACGCACTCTCAAGTCTTCACACGAAAAGACAATATCGCTACGATGTTGCTACTTGCAACACTCGCAGCTCTTCAATTTAATCAAAGAGGAATACTTAATATTTTTGTATTATCAAATCATATAATGATATATCATACAATTTGCATTATTTCATTTCCTTACCTGATGAGAACCGATAAGAGAATCGATAAGGATCAAAAAGCAGTATCGATAACGGAATCGGAATCACTGAATTGTTCTTAATTCCCATTCTTACTCACTTCTCCGTGCACTTTCTGATATATATTTTAAACTTCACAACAGGTGGTTATCTGATTGTGTCCCTGAATGAAAGCGCAAACAGTTTCGCTGGGTTCTGTGTAAAAGGTGGACTTCTGTTATGACCTTGATGCAGCAATTGTGTGAGATTTTACTGATTTTACTTTCACTGAGTGAAAGCACACACAGTTGAGGCCAAATCCTGGTAAAAGGGTCTTCAGTCACAGCTCTGATGCAGCCATTTTGCAAGGTTTATATATAAAAGAGGCTTGATAGAAGAGCCCACATCGGAATACAATTAATGAGTGTGATGACTGAAAATGCGGTGATGAGCAAGTGTCAGCGTCCCCCCAAAATTACGGCGGGGCTCAAGCGGGGCTAGTCTTTAGCCGGCGAGGCTGTCGGGATGCAGGATTTGCCGCTGCTGCCGTTGTGGGCCCTGTAGCTGGTGAAGCTGGGGGTGTGTATGGTGCGGATGCTCTTCCCACCCGGGCCCAAAGGCGACAGAGGGGAGGGGGAGGTGGAGGTGGAGGAGGATGAAGAGGAGGAGAAGGAGGAGGAAGAGTGCACTCGACCGTTGGGGGTCTGCGAGGAGAAGGAGAGAGCTTTAGCTGTGTGCTGCGAGGGGGGCTTGAGGGAGCCGTTGGACAGGGAGGGGATGTGCGAGGAGGGCAGGGAAGCCGAGCGAGCGTTGTGGGGGGGCAGGAGGGAGGACTTCGAGGAGGAGGACGAAGAGGGGGACGGGTTAGTGGGATTAGCGGAGTCTGAGCTGCATTTAGTAGTGCTAGGATAAAAAGCGGGGATTTTAGAGATGGGTACAGTGGGGGAAGTAGTTTTATGATCCCCTCCCACTCTTTTAGTACTTCCGTTAGCCTGTGAACAGAGATGTCAAAACACATACTGATTGTCAAATTTAAAAAAAAAAAAAAAAAAGAAAAAAAAAGTCAAACAATACACATACAAACGGAACTATAACAGTGAAGACTAATGGTACAGAGACACAACACAATGAACACAATATGTCTACTGGGATTACATGAAGAAAGAGACAGCAGGGGTGGGAATCACTCGTGATATCACCATAATACAAGGTCTTCAACTTCTTTTCATGATGCTTGAAACCAAGGCAACTGGACTACTCTAAGGAATCAATTGAAGTTTATATGGTGCATGGCCTTGAATGAATCCTCTATTCTTGGAAGCATTTGGGGCCCGGGTACGTGGCACACAGTCCTAAAAAAATAATAATAAATAAATAAAACATTTTAAAAAATGAAAAAATGGCCAGACACTCACTGGAAGTTTCTGGACTGGTGCGACAATTGCCAGTCCGCCTGAGTGTTAAACAGAGAGTGAACCCTCCACGAGACTTTGGGATTAATGGAGAAAGCATTTTCAACTGCAATGAAGTAGTCCAGTTGCCTTTGATTCAACTCCTTCAGTAGCCAGTCAATACCAGAGAATGTCACTGGATCTATACATGCATACTTTGTCCCACCCTTACTGAACAAAGTGAGGTGTTACCGGGAAACAGGATGCAGCATAGGTTAGACTGGAGGGGACATCTCTTCAGCTTCCTTTGTTAGTTGGAGTGTTAGGCCCTCCGAAGAGGCTGCAGGAGACGTTTCAGAAGATGCACGGAAGGTTTTGGAGAAGATTATGGAGTTAAGGAGTGTGTGTGTGCATTTGAGAGAGGTGAGAGCAGTCAGGCGGGGGGAAAGAGGGGGGCCGGCACTTATCTGCCAGGACTGGTGGTCAGAAGATCAGGACTTGGTGAGTTGAGTTTGAGGTTTTTACAGGAGAGGAAACAGGTCTCAGTGAGGTTAAGAAGAGATCAAAGCAGTCGTTCTTTATTTGCTCAGAGGTGCACGGTACGGTGAGAAGGGTGGAGAGGTGTGAAATACAAGCATCCTGGGGGAGGAGGGGGAGGGGGCGAAAGGGGAGTTGATGGAGGGGTTCGGCAACACTGTTTAGGAACTCAGCTGTGGTGGGAACTGGAGATGCGATGACAACTTTGCAGATGGGTTCCGCTTTTCTTTGTCTGCCATTCGTTCCAGTTTTTATACATTTAGTCACCAACACAGTGAAAACCATGAGCAGTGTGGACATGCAGAAGCATACAGTACAAGTGATGTTATGGGGTAACAGTCAAGAGTCAATCATGCCTTCCCGTCAAAGCGGAAACATCAATAGGTTCACCATCGAAAAATTCGGTACTTTCCCCCGTCTTAATGTACATGCCTCTCCCTGATAACCATTGTCCTCTAGTCTGTGTGGGTAAGGCCCTACAGTAAAACTACCTGTCGGAACTGCCTTTGAGCGTCCTGCAGTTTTTGCTGTTTTCCTGCTTTGTCAGTAGTAGCCGGCGACTGCCTGGACTTCGCGGACAAAGGGACGGGCATCCGACTAGTGGGGGAAGCGACACTGGTATTCTGCAGGGGGACCCAAACGAAACAAAAAACAACAAATAAAACAAAAGAAGGGGAAAGAACAACACAAGACATAGGAAGAGTGAGAAATCAAGGCACCAACAGTGGAAACAAACCTTGATCATTAAAACACCAGTGAAAGATCATGCACCCATGTAGAACCTCATACATTAAACATCAGCACAGGACATGCAACCAGGACAACGTGGAGATTAATTATCATGGAAGTGTCTTTGATTATTGATTGCTGAAAACCTTTCAGCAATAAAGGAGTTAGGTGGGAGGCAGGAACCCAACAAAATGTCACCTCAAATCATGTCAACATGATTTTGTTTTTCTGTTTCCTTTAAAGAAGGAGAAAGCCCAGGTGGACTTTTCCGACATTTCCAAGTACCTGCGGAGTGGATTAATGGTTTTGTCATTTCAGTGGGTAAGGTTGGAGTGAGGGTAGGTTGGAAAGAGAAAGACCCGAAGCCTTGTGGAGTGACGAGAGCTAGAGAGAGACCTGTTGGATGGTGCTGGGGGCAGTGATGGTGGTGGTGCTGGAGGTTGTGCTGGTGGGGATGACTACAGGCCGCGGAAGGAGCAGAGGTTTAGTCTTCTTCTGGAATGAAGCTTTGCTGGCTAGCTTAAGGGCCGACCCCTTGGAGGTCGGGAGCGAGGCGGACCTCCTCAGTCCAACCTCTTCGGACACTTTCCCATTCTCTCCCGGCTCCTCGGGGGAGACGGGTCCTATCTCGTTGATGGTGGTCTCCAGCTGCTTGATGGTCTGTTCTAGGCTGTCCAGCGTCTTGTACGTGTTCTTACGGATCTCGTTGGTCCTGCAGACGGAGTCCGAGTTCTGCCTCTTTAGTGGAGTCGGGCTCGGTGCCTTAAGGGGATCTGCTGAGGATTTTGAGCGTGAGATCACAAATCTCTTGGATTCTTTGTGCTGCTTGACAGTTCCGTCCGATTCTTCCTCATCCTCATACACAACTACCTGGAGAGTCTTCTTTCCCGACTTGGCGCCTGTGCGAATGGCTTGGGTAAGTGCCGCCAGCTGTTTCTTGGGGAATTTGAACTTAAACTTCTTCTTGCTATCCTGCTTGGCATCTCCGGTGTCTGCCGATTCCGAGATTAATGATGAAGACGAGGATGACAAGCTGGTGTGGTCTCCGGCGGCTTTAGATGAAGTGACCTTTTCACTGTCAAATACCTCGGGCTCTCCGGCATTCACCTGTAGCCCTCCGCTCCTGTCCGTGTCTGACTCCTCGCTCTCCTCGTCGATGCGCTCCGCCGCTAGCATCCGGTCTAGCTCCTCCTCGCACTCGAAGATGGTGGAAAGGCGCTTGTAGGCGGCACGGATGTCTATGGGTTCATCGAAAATAATGATGACGGGCTTCTTGTTGAAGCAATTATCCAGAGGCATGTCGGGATCTGCTGTATTGTTCCCACCACCGACAGTCACGGTCTGGACGCTTCCTTTCTTGGCATTGACCAGTTCCTTGTACTCCCCACAAGAAAGGGCCTGAACCTTAGTGTTAGTGATCATAAAGGCAATGTTGTCCGGTGGGGGCGGCGGCTCTTCTCCTGGTAAGTCAGGACTAAGACTAGCCTCTTCATTACCCTCCTCAAAGTTAGATTTCGATGGATTGTGCTCCTCACTTGATAACCTCCTTGGTGGTGGCGGCGGGGGAGCAGAACTTTTAGACGTCTCTCTGGATACCGCCACGGCCACAGCCTCGGGTTTTGCATTCTTAGTGGAAGAAACAGACTCCAGAACGAGCTGACTCTTCTTCTCTGTCTTAATTCTGTTCAGGTTCTTCCCCTTCTCCATTTCTGCACTGGTTTTTAAGGACTCTGAGCGTTTTAGGGGCTTCCTGGGCAGTTTGAATGCAGTCAGTCCCACAGGTTTGGGCGAAATAGGCGGCGGTGACTTGAGTGCTGGTGACTTTGGTGGTGGTGATCTCGGCGGTGGTGACTTGGGTGGCGGTAACTTGGGCGGTTGCTGCTCCTGCTGCTGTGGCTGGCCTGCAGAATTGTCATTAACAGTGACATTTGACACCTGTGATGGAGACTGGGCGGGCTCCCGGTGTTCATGGGATTCCTCTGTTCCGGAATGGTGCAGATGCTCTTTCGGAATCTTTCCGGTCACGTAGTATATGACCTGCAAAGTTTGCATTTGCTGTTTAACTAAAGCACAGAACAATAATTCGAGATGGTACAGCCAAAAGTGACACAGTACGTACCCCTTGGCTTTGCCGGACAGTAGTGTTTCCGTTTTCGTCTGTGTCTGGATCTTTTTCATCCCGATTGGGCTCTGAGCTCTGCTATGACAGTTTAGGAAATTATATCACTGTGTAACTGGTATGTTAATTCTGTGGATCGACTAAACTAATTTCCTTCTATTTCTACTAGAATGGCTTTCTGTCTCTATCCTCAGATGATCTCAGATATTTGTTTTCCATGGATAAACCATCCATCCATCCATTTTCTGTAGCACTTCTTCTCATTAGGGTCGCAGATGAGCTGAAGCCTATCGCAGCTGACATTGGTTGAAAGGCGAGGTACACCCAAAACTGATTGCCAGCCAGTCGCAGGGCACATACAGACAAACAACCATTCGCACTCACATTCACACCTATGGACAATTTAGAGTCTTCAGTGAACCTAACTTCTATGTTTTTAGAATGTGGGAGGCAACCGGATTACCGGAGAAAACCCATGCAAGCACAGAGACTACACACCAACTCCAAACACGAAATGTGAGGCAGATGTGCTAACCACTTGGTCACCGTGCTGCACGCTATTTCCTGTCCTTTGACTTATCTCGGCCTACTTTTTAGCAGTTCCATTTTCAGTACACTGTGCGTTAATTGCATCAGAATCAGAATCATCTTTATTTGCCAAGTATGTCCAAAACACACAAGGAATTTGTCTCCGGTAGTTGGAGCCGCTCTAGTACAACAGACAGTCAATTTACAGAACACTTTGGAGACATAAAGACATTGACTTGATACGGCTTTGTGCTGGAAACACTTGATCACAGTGGCTGTTCAAAAAGAAACAAAATTTATGCGAAGAAGTTGAAGTCGTGAAGCCCGGGGAAAGTTAAGCAGAGACGGAAAAAGTGAAGTGACGTGAGAGAAGCATGCAGACCGAGCCACACGGTCCTATTGCGAACCAAGTCTGCAGTAATAGGTTTGTGTCTCCGACACACATTTTGTCCCAATTGGGAAAGGTGATCAAATAAAAAGACACAAATAGCTGTTGTAGAATAATGCAATGTTTTTTATTCAATTGGGAAAGCAAGGTTGGAAAAGATTGTCCATGTTGGCTTCCAGAGGTTTCCTTTCATGCAGACTTAATCCTGAGAATGTTTTCAAGCATCAGAATCCAAAGGAAGGAAGGATGAGGAGCAGGAGGAAGCAGTGAGAGGAGGCTTGGAGGTTAAAAGTGTTGCTCAGGCCCAAGCGAGTGTTAGGAGGCGCAGGCAGCGAGCTGGCGACGACACACAGGGGTTTACCTTCTTGTCCGGTCTTAGCTCCCTTATTTGCGCTTCGATGTGAGTAGTGGGCTCCACAGTTTTTGGTGGCCCCAATTCCTGAACTGTGCACTTCTGGAAAACCTGGTGCGGAAAGGTTGTAGGAACAAGCAATTTGAGGAAAATTCGGATTTACGATCAGCTGCCAGCGCCCATTGCCTTGCCACTTGTGAGGTGGGGGAGGAAGGCAACCCAATACCACCAGTGCGGAAATCAGCCACCCAAGTCAAATCACCCAAGAGAGGAGAGAAGTGTTTGTGTGTGTGTGTGTGTGTGTGTGTGCACCACACCTGGAGTTCTGCCATGATCCTGTCGCCTTCATCCTCCTCGTCCCTGGCCACGACAGGAGGAGGGGTGGCGGGCTTCTTGGGTTCCGGCGGGGTGCTTTTGTTGGGCTTGATTTGTGCGGCGGGAAGTGGTCCCTCATCGTCACCCACCTGTAAAAAAATGTAATAAAATCCTTCCTTTCTAAGTAGACTATACAGGTATCTGTTCTTGAGTATTTATTTTTCTGGCGACTTTTACGCCTGGTATTTGATAACAGATATCTGATCTTTTTCTTCTTACTTCGTCAAAATAGAATCGTTACTGTTTTTAAACCTCCACGGATGGCCACTCGACGTAAAAAAAAATATATATAATAGATCTATAGATTCTATAGATGGAGAAAAGTCAAACGGTGTTGAGATCTTGATTGATGGAAAAAAAATGACAGCTGCGACATGGAGAAACGTGAACTGGGGAACATTAAAGAAGACAGAAAACAGATCCATTTAAGATAATTGCTTGATATTTTCAGCTAGAGGAGTAATTCCTGTTGTGCTGTGTCAGCGTAAAAACTATCAACAGCGTTCAAAACGTCTAATCTGAAAAAAAATGTTTATATCATTTATCAGGAACTAATTTAGCATTATTTGTCAGCACTTGCTTAAACAAACATTCAACATGTACAGTATTTTTTTTTCCTTCTTGCCAGTACGAGCATTAAGTAAATAAATAAAAGAGGGAAACTATTTTCTTGTAGTATGCAACTAGTCTCTCGCCCTGCCTCACCTCCTGACGTCAAGATTTTGTCCCAACTCCTTTTTTTTTCTTTTTTCCCCCTCCTCAATGATAACAAGGCGTATCTTTACAAAACTGACCTGAGAGTCCTTCCTGTTGGTGTAGACCACCTCTCCTGACCGTGTGGTTGTCATGCCCGAGCCGGAGTTGGAGAAGGTCTTCCTCGGAGGTGGTGGTGGCGGGGACTTGGTGGCCTTTTCGGATCCCAGCTTGTTAAAAGTGTCTGGGGATGCGGGTTTTGCGGTGGCCTTGGAGGTTCTTTCCGACACTGGTTTGGCAGGTTTTTCCATCACCGGCTTCAGGAGCTTCTCAGGAACCCTCTTGGTCGGTTTGTCTGACTGAGTCTCAGGCTGAGGCTCTAGGACGGCCGTGGCAAAAAGGTATTAATTGAGCGCATCCCGTTTTGACGTCTCATGTACACTGAAGCCCCCCTTATTGCGGGGCATATGTTCGAGACCCAGCCGCTATTGGTGAAAATCTGTCATCTAGATAAAAGCTTTTTATATGTATTAATAGAGGAATTAAATCCTACTTTTGCTTTACAACAAAAGCGAGGATAAAATAGTATATTTGATATTCACTTGTTAAAATATGACTCTTTCCAAGCTCAACATTGACTTCAATAAACAGCTGAAAAGTGCATCTGCAACTGTGGATCTCCTTTCCCACATGCAAGGGCATTACTGTCTAACAGGTGAACACTATATATTATTATTTGTAAAGACCTGTTGGGGACTCCAAAGGGATTCTGGCAACAGGGGGCAGCATTGGGTTACTTTCCACATCAGGACTGGGGAGGCCCTTTGTCATGTTGGCCTCAGCCTCCTGGAGGATTTTCTCAAACTCTTTTTCATCATACTGACCCATGTTCTGCCGCCTCTCCTCCCACTCCTTCTCTGCAGCCTATGGCCATAAAAGAAAAAAAGTAATAAAAAAAGTTGAAAGTAGCCTTCCAATCACCTCAGCCAAGGCCAAACATTACTGATAATAAGGTTTGGAATTTTGTCGTCATTGGAATTCATGCGTTACAATAAAAGCTAATTCTGATAACAAAGAGAGCAATGAAAACAATTGAATTTGTAATTTTTTTTTTAGATACTCCCTATTTAAATGTAATACAGAGAACAAAATAAAGTTACTTTTTTTTTTTAAAAAAAAGCACAGTTGTCTTGGTAATTAATGTGATTATTAGATATTAATTAAATTATATTGATAAGAAAAAATTAATTAAATAAAACAAAAACAAAAAATACAATAAAATGACTACAAAAGATCTATGTGTATTGTTATGTAATTAAACAAAAGTTGTCTCATTGCCAATGTATTTATATTATTTATTTCATCATATTTGTAAGAAAAATAAAATAAAGACAAAAACTAAATTAAACTAAAAACTACAATGACTATACTAGATTTCTATGGACACTGCATTGTAACGGTCTTTGCCATTTTATTTATATGATTTATTTATTATAGAACAAGACAAAAATAAAAATTGACTAAACAAAACCTAACTAAAATGACTTGACTTTATTTCTATGGACATTTCACTGCTTTAGAATGTAATTTAAAAAAAAAGCTTTCCTGTCCATTCGATAGCTATTAAAACAAAACAAAATAAGATAAAAATAAAAAACTATACGTACCTCTATGGACATTGCTCTGTTCTTGCATTTGTCCTTACTATGCTGCAGCTCCTCAATGACCAGATCCTGGCTGGTGGTCCCGTTGCCGTGGGTGACGGGGCTGCCACGTGCCTTCTTATGGCGAGCCGGACTCGGCGGGTCCGCGGGCGTCGCCTTAGGGGACTCTCGGCCTTGACTTGACAGACTGGGCGCGTTGAAGTGAGTGGGGCTGGGTGTGAGAGGCGGGCTGGGTTGACTGGCAGACAAGTTGGCGGACTGCTGGGACTGCAGCACGGGAACCGGAGAGCTCTGGACGTGATGGATCACCACCGGAGAGGGCGGCTTCACCTCGGATTTAACAGTGGAGCTCTGGGACTCTGGTGGGGCCGCTGTGGGGACTCGTGCTGGCAGGGTCTCTGCTGGAGATGGGATGTTGTCCAGTGGGATGTTAGGAGAAGGATCGGCCACTCTCTGAGAGCTCTCACTTGCAGATCTGGAATGATGAGAGTAACTGATGAAGACCTATATTATACCTCCCTTTCGGATTGTTAAAATCATTTATAGGGGACATATAGTGGTACCTTGAAATACGACAAATAATTCAATAATTACAGCATTCCCCCCCCCCCAAAAAAGAAAAACGATACAAAGAATAGCACTCTATTTTGTACTTCATAAAAACATACAGTAATGACATAATTGAATAAAATGTAAAGAATTAAACAGCTTGTGCTTCATTTTTTGTTTTAATTCAATGTACATTGTACTGCTCCTTCTGGTGTGCAGGCCATGGCACCATGGGGGCAGTATAACCCAGACATACAGATACACTGTACACAGAGACTGTCTCAGCTCCTCAGGAAGTTGCAGTAAGTGTCTTTTTTTTTTTTTTTTGCAGAGAATAAAGAAAATATGCCTTTGAGTGTTGTTATTTTGTCTGTCTACATGCTGAATGTGAAGAATCAAATAGTTTTCCCCACATTATTTGCTTTAACTCAATGGACATTGTGCTGCTCCTGGTGTGTGCGCCTGGCGGCAGTATAATACAGACCTACAAATAGACTTGGAGAGAGATCCTTAGCTCTTCAGTAAGCCACAGTAATATTATTCGTTCTTGGCAGAGGACAAAGAATATGCTCTATGCCTGTGAGCATTGTTATATTATCAGTCTACATATTTTGTTGTTGATTTACTATCACGGTTGAATATTTTAACCGTGATATGTATGGGTAAAAATATTTTATTTTTACCCATACGTTTATTTTTTTCAAAACTGGCCCATTTGTCTACGTTAAAAAAACAAATGTGGAACACAAAAGTTTTCCCAACCCTGCGCTGAATTATCCCTGTGCCCTGTGATCTACCCCGCCTGTCGCCCAAAGTCAGCTGGGATAGGCTCCAGCTCACCCTTGACCGAGATGAGTACAAATCCATCGAGTAGATAAATTAGAGTGCCGATCCGTGCATGAGGCGCATGCAGCGGACAGCTCACCTATCGTTCTAACTCTTATAAAGTTGGAAATGTGGTGCTCCCGTGTTCACTCAATGAATTCAGTTACCGCTTGAGTGGAGGTGATGGAAACAACTCAAGTTTGACAACACTCCCCTTATGCCCTTGGCTGGCTTTCCAGCTTAGTCACTTTGTTCTCCAGTTCTCGCTTTCACGCTGCAGGAACTCCTCAACGGATGCTCATTCTATCCCTCTCACCTTCTCAGACTGCTCAGCGTGTCTGTCAGGCTCTTGACCCTTTTCAGCATGCTGTCCAGTTTGTGAGGCTCCTCTTTGAGAAACTTGACGGCTTCCACCTCCACGCGCAGCACTGCGCGCATTCTGGTCTGCAGGGCCGGAAACTCGCCTGGGCAAAAAAATAAATAAAAACAAACACATTTTGGTTGGGCATACGTTGTGAGGTGATTGTATGGCAGGGTCTCCAGGACTGCTCGAGATGCTGTCTCCACATAAGATGGTCCTTAATATTAGTTTATACCCCTTTAAGACACTGTTTAGATGCTGCTGTTTTGGTTATCAAAAAGTTTGAACGGGTGTTTAGCTTAATGGTAAAAAACAATGCAAACCGCCATTGACGGGCTAATATATAGTATCCGTTTCGTAACGTTATCTGTTTTTTGTTTTAAGCAGCAGATATTTGAACACAAATGGTGGCCAAACACATGTAGAGAGACAATATAACAATACTCACAAGCATATATTTATCTTTTGCAAAAAGGACTATTACGGGAGCTAACTGAGGCAGTTTTGAAACTCTTCGTGTCTCCCTGTCTGTATTATACTGCCCCCAAATGGCCTAGGCGCGTACACCAGAAGGCGCGGCATAATGTCCATTGAATAGAAACAAAAAAATATGGCAAAAACTGTTGACTTCTTCACATTATATTTAATTGTCATTCAGAGGTACACTGTAATATCTTATGCAAAGAGTAGGAGGTATAGTATATTAGGCATGGTCTCACCTTTAAGTCCTGCCAGAGACTCCCCCACCATCCTCAGAGTCACCGCCCCTTCTTCCACATCCTTGAGGGTCACCGCTCGGTGAGTCCCCGACGAGTCCTTCTGCAGAGTGCCCACGTACTGCTCCAGATCCCTACAAAAATAAACCAAAAGGTTGTTAGGAAATGTAGGCAGGCACCCAAATGCTTGTATTGAGACATCATCCATTCTGTTCACAAACGTAGACGATTAGCTTTCCACTTTCCGGACTGCTTCAACCTGTTTTGGGCGATGAGCTCACACTCCGAAAACCACAAATGTTTACATGCCGATGGCCAAATTGTGAGAACGGTCCTTTCTAACGTCAACTTTAAGCTGCTGAGCCAGCTCTTGAGAGAATGGGTTCCTTCCTCCAGGGGGAAAAAAAATCTCGAGGTGATAACACTGTGTGCCATGCAGGATTGCATGCATGAAGGGGAAATGGTGTTTTCCCCCTTTTATATAAATCACCTGAAGGGCACAAACAAGACAATAAGAAGTGTGTGTCTAAATTTCGCAAATAACTGTCCTTGGAAACAAACCAAAGTTCAGTAGAGTGGCGCCTCGAGATCTGAGTTTACCCATCTTCAAGATACGAGCAGTTGTTGGGACGATTTCTTGCTTGGAACTCAACTCAACTCACTTGACAACAAGCAGCAGTTTGGCAAATAGTGAAACATTATTCAACCAAACAAGCAAAAAAAAAAAGATTCTTCAAGCTGTTTATTGGTTATTACTCCCAGTTGATGATTACTATCAAACTTAAGATAAAACAAAGATAAATTATACATTGTGCATCTAAAACAGCCTTCATAAAGTCATGGGGACAACATGGATACACACCTGTGTGGGGCTGAGCTGAGACTCAAACCCAGAACTCATTGACTGTGAGTTCGACATGCTCACCACTACCTCACCATGCTGCCAAATGCTAATCAAAAGCTAAGGATTCAATTATCCTAGGTAAGATAAGGTAAGTGGAAATAAGAGCTGTTAGAGGTAAGCATACTGCAGCTTGCCTGCACAAACGTGCCCCGTAATGGGGGCGTTGACTTGTCTTGACAGAAATCAAGCCCTAGATAGATTTGCTGCACATCTTGAAAATATAAAAAAAAAAAATTTTTAAGCTTCACACACACACACACACACACACACGAGTTGGTTTCAAGAAAGCCTTCAAATGTAACAGGTGGTCTCCTTACCCAAGCTGTGCCAGCACACGCTCCTCCAGGCCCAAGTACTTTTGCCGGTCTTCTTCCAACAGAACCCTCTGCTTCTGGACGGGGTCCTCCAGGCGTCGCAATGCCTCCGCCAGCTTAGCGCCGATCTCCTGCTCGGCCCGCTTCAGCTGCACTCGTAGAATCTCCTGGTTCTGGAGCTGCAAGGGAAATATTAGGGGATAAAGCAGATGGTGGGGCCAGTATGCCATTTTGGTTTGAAAAGGCCAAATTGTCATATTGTCATATTGACATATATTCATATTGACCGTTTTCATGGGTCCTCAAAGGCCTATTACTCCTATAGAGATTTTGACCAATTGCTACCAAATTTGAAAGTGGCAGCACAATTTGAAGACTCGCCATAAAACATGAAATTCTTAAAACTCAGCGCCATAAGTCCAGAGCCAGTTTCACTAAATGTGAAATTTGGTAGGCATGATTTATAAGTAGACCCACAAAAAAGTCTCAAGAACCCATGCCTGAAAAGACAGGAAGTCTACCATTTTGGTTTGAAGCTGGTTTTGAGGGTCTTTCATTTTGGCAATTTCCTTAGTTCCTTCAAAAACTAATTACTCCATTCAAATTTAACCACTTACAGCACAGGTGTCAAACTCAAGGCCAGGGGGCCAGATCCGGTCCGCCACATGATTTTATTTGGCCCGCGAAGGCAAATCATGTGTGTCAACTTCCATGATTCTTGTTAAAATCTGTACCACGATTTCAAATTGTCATATTTAGTAAATAACGAAACGAACGAACGATATTGCAAGCATTTTTGTGTTACCAAATATGAACAATAGTTGAAAAAGCCATTACCCTTGATTTCTGATTCCAAAACTAGTTTATAAATTTTGGGTGTCATGATATGATGAGGTGATTCGGCTGTTAGGCTGTAACAGCCTAACAGCCGAACAGGTAAAAAAAATGTACATAAATAAAATGATTAGGTGATTAAAGATTTTTATGGTTTCACAGTCATAACGGCCCTCCGAGGGAAACTGTAACGACAATGTGGCCCGCGACGAAAATGAGTTTGACACCCCTGATTTACAGTATACTGCTCACTTGCAAGGAATGTGAGTTTGGGTCATTGCGTTTGGCCAAACTACATATGTGTGTCACCAAGACACTATAAAACTGGAATTCCAAATAACTTCAAACGTTGAGCGCTTGTGATGAAGTAATGTTGTGTTCTGAATGGACCCAATGGCTCATTACCTGCAGCTGCCTCATCTGATGCAGTTGCATCCTGAGGTCGGACACGTTCTTTCTGAACTGCAGCAGGTTGGCTTTGAGAGGAATCAGGCTCTGTTTGTCTTGCGGTCCCGCCGACGAAGCGGAAGCGTTGCACTTGGGCGCCAAAACTGGTGAGCCACCTGAACCGGGAAAATTGTGGGTTTGAGAACATTAGTAGCAGCCCCTGGAAAGTTAGAAAAAAAATGTGCCCTTGAAACCTGTTTTGCTGATCGACACAAAAACGGGTGGACATGTCCATTATAAAAGGACAAACAAAAAGGTCTCAGGGACCCATCTCTGAAATTTTGGTTTGAAGTGGCCATTTTGAGATTTGCATTCAAAGCTTTAGAGAAGGTCAAATTAAATTTTACCTGTAAAGTTTATAGTGCATTTTAGGTTCATTTGAAATTTCTCCCAAAAGCTAAACATCCAGAGTTAAACATCCCTAACTTTTTGTGAATAAGAGTGTAGTAGCTCTACCCAATAGGGGTTGGTAGATGTGTGAAAATTGATGTGTTGCAATCTCAACACACAATAATAACACTGTGACCTGCGTTCTGCACACAAAATGACTCTACCACTCAAAATATGCTGCAACAAAATAAGGCTTTTTTTTTATTTTTTATTTTTTTAAAGCAACACTAATGAGCACCATAAAACAATGTTATCTCCCTGCGCAGAGGCACCGCAAGTTGTTCAGGAAGTGTTACCAGCGTACACTCGTAAAATCACGCACACTCTCCGGGAGAGTAAACTTAGTCTCCGCAATGCTAAAAACCCTCAATGACGCTTGCTTATCTCCCGAGCTGACTGACAGCCGCCCCGACTTGTCGTGAAAGTTATAATGTACACAAGCACACCGAGTGTCAGTCAAAGTTCAGCTGCCGTTTATGCGAGTGAGGGGACCGCTGTGCTGTCGGTGACAAGGCAAATTGCAGATTAAACAGGCCTCGACTTCAGCTTGATTGTCAAATCACGTAATCACTGGTCCTCCACAGCACCACCTCTCCCCCACACACACCCTAAAAAAGTATTTAAAAACAAAGCCTTTTGGATACTTTAGGAGCATTCTTTCTTCAACCTTTTCCCCCCGACAGAGTTGGTGCACCACCCTGTGTCCCTCTCACACGCTAAGAAAACCCTCAAATTAAATCTATCTGTACCAGATCTCTTCTAGCACCCTCTGAGGGGAGCTCAAACTACAATTTGTCAATTAAATGAGCCTTAAAAACTACATAGAACTCCACTATACTCACTTGAGCTGTGTGCACTGTGCGCTGGAGATGACGTCTTCGATGGTCTCTCACTGTGGCCACAAAAAGACACGTCAGGGCTTTTAAACAGCGAAAACAATACATTTGCAAGCATTTAGAAGGCCTTCGGGTTATATGGTTAGTGAGGACATGACACAACCAAGGATGATGGGAATAGTCAGACAAACTGAGGTTAAAATGATGTTAATGACATGATCATCATTTTGGACTACATTGCAGGCAAACATCAATACAAGGACTCCACAGAAGAAGTAAGAAAGTCAGTTAGAAACTATTTAAAATGACAGCAAAAGGAATTAAAATCTCATTATATTTCGTCTTGTAGTTGCCTTTACAGATGATTGACTGGACAGCCTACAATTTGTGCCCCGACGCCGATCTGCGTCCTATACAGTGGTGGGCTTACCTTAGAGGCTCCTTGGTGCCACTAGTGTCTGGCCCCTTTAAAAGTGCATGCTGAACAAGGCCAGTCAAGCTGGCAATCTGTTGCTCCATTGCCTTCATTCGCTCTCTGCAGAAAACATCAGAAAATTCTACTTTCAGCGCAAGAGGCCTGGTCATGTTGGCGGGAATATTATTGTGACTCTGGTCCGGAGCGAGATGGACGCTCCCCCCGACTAATGGGCCGAGTTCTAGAAGGATTTATAGCTACAGAAAGACGCCAGGTTGTCATCCTTTGTCCAACGTCTAAGACCGAGAGCAAACATTGGATTAGACTATGTTTATTTGGAAAGTTAAATATACTTTCCCATCCAAATTCCTACAATATTTTTCCAGACTCCCTGGACATTTCTAACTGTGCGTTTGGTCAGGAGTTATACAGGTGGTCCAGCCTGATGTGTAGGACTGATTACTTATTTCAACCCGCCCTTAGCCTTGTTTTCTTTGGTTTTCCTAGGTAAGCACATAGCACAAGTAACTACTCCTCCACTTTAGTCAGAGAAAGTGTTTTGACCCAGGTACGAAAACTTTGAGAAGGTTTCTTATATTTATCCTGTAGGATTTGTCTTAATCATCCGTCAGCTCTAGAACCCGGACAGAGATTGTGATAACAACGGTGAGAAAAGTAGAACCGTGCAAAAGTGGGACGAAGTCATATGTATCAGTCATAAATTTCAAGTCTTAATATTCAAGTTTCAAGCAAGTCCCAAGTTAGTGTGGCAAAAAAAAAAATCAAGTTGAGTCCCCACAAAATTTCAGTCAAGTCACTTTCAAGTCATTACTTGGGTTAAGCAAGTCATAAAGCAATTCACACAATCTTGTTCAGTCACTTAGCCACTTTGTACTCAGTATCAGTAGTTAAATGTATGTACCCATTCAAAATTACAGGATTTTAGGTTTGCGCACACTACACAAAAAATAACTTTTTTTCCAAGAACAAAACAAACAGCACATTGCCGTATAAATAGGTAAGACTTGTCAGGTGATGAAGTTCAAGTCTAAGTCAAGCTGAGTCTCAGGAACACCAAAGTCAAAATTAAGTCGAGTCTTCCATACATTTTAACCAAGTCCTAAAATTAGAGACTGACGAGAGTCTGACGAGTCAAGTCACGAGACTTGAGACCCCCACCCTGTTTTTTTACAAACTAAAGCGACGATCCTGGCTGCAACTCGCTCAGACAAGGGAGAAGACATGTCAGTTAGCTTGAAACTGGGATGCAGAGTGAGTTAGTTCATGCTCTGATGCAATCTTTTCATTCCTATTCTCTCCAACCAGGTTTACCGTGTCTGAATGTCACTTGCAGCCGGGACGGGCCCTTGAGGCTGGCCCTGGAGGTCTGACGACGCCATGGTGTTCCTGGGCTTGGTCCCAGTCACATCCTCTTTCCTAAAGGACTGGCGGACGGACGAGCTCCTCTCGATGGGAACACCAGCGTGGATGTCGATGAGCCGCACGTCGGCCATCCGGTGAGGGGACGGCGGAGGGGTTTTGGAGCCCAGCGTGGGAAGTTGGCTGTTTCTTGACTTCTGCCTGTACAGGGAAGGATGGTCGATTGAGTCCGTGGGACTGGGCCCGCTGTAAGAGCCGGTGGAGCGGATGGATGCCCGGTGGAAGCCGTGGTCTGAACCGTCGTGCCCAGGGTTGGGGTGCGGTCCGTGGGACGTCGCCATGCCCATGCGTGCCTCCTGGAGAAGGTACGGGTCAGTGTACAAACCCTCGTTCCCCCTGGTGAGACTGTGACCCTTCCCGCCCATGTCCCCGTCAGGCTTGACATCCCGCCTCTCCAGGATGGCGCTCGGGCAGGGCGAGCTGGAACGGGCCTGGGCGTTGGCGGTGGATAGGCGCTCCCTGGGCACGGTGCCGTTACCGGACAGAGAGCCCTGCCGTGGGCCGAACGGGATCCGGGAAGGGGAGTGCGGGGACGGAGGGAGCGCCGCCTGCAACGGGGGGTGGTGTGCTGGCGGACCCATTGGGGCCTGCCTAAGAGGATTCACCATCTCGCTGTGCATCTGGAGAAGAAACAGTGGAAACTCACAATTTGAGCAGAAAGTCCATCTCGCCATTTTCTACACCGCTTATCCTCGTTAGGGTTGCAGGTGTGTGACGCCTATCCCTGCTGACTTTAGGGAAGAGGCGCGTTACATTCTCGAGTGTTCACCAGTCAATCGCAGAGCACATATGGATAAACATGACATGGATGCTCAGTACAACACAGTCCTGAAGTGACAATTAATGCTAACAAACATTGCGCAATGCCACAAACGGGCAAACGAATAGTGTGTTATGACTCTTTAAACAACAGATATTTGCACACAAAAGGTGGAGCAACACATGTAGACATAATACTCACAGGCATATTGTCTTTATCCTCTGCAAAGAACAACTAATATTACTGCAGCTTACTGAGGAGTTTTGACTGGCTCCATCCGTATGCACAATTTCCACTGAATTGAAGCAAAAGTGTGTAAAATATTGTTTAATTTCTTACATTCTATATATTTCCTATTAAGAACGCATTATATTATTTGTTAGGTTTTTTAGAGACTGTAAAGGATTAATGGCATTTCAATTTCCATTCATTTTAGTGGTGAAAGATGATTTGAGATGAGTGTTTTGAATTAGGAATGTGGTCATGGAACGAATTAAAGTCATATCTAAAGACACCACTGTAATAGCTTTGTGTTTAACTAAACAAACCCAGATTTCACGCTAAGTACCTTTGTTAGGAAAATCCAATGAGATCATCATTTCACTATAATTCTGTGACATTTTTGTTTGGTGGTGTGCCGTGTGCTATTATAAAATATGTTCCTGGGCTCAATAAGTGAAAAGGATTCGCTGTATTTGTCGCATGTCTGGATAATGCAAAAAGTACAGATATTTTGTGGATTATTTGTCACTTTTGTTAACATTGTGAGAGCATTTTCCTTCCATTTTAGTGACTAACACATGATTCTTATGAACAAAATTCAGGTATGTGCAGAAGACGTGTTTTTATGAAGTTGTACAAATGGGTGCTGATACAAATTGTGATCCTTGTGCCTTGCAAGAGTCCTGAGCACCACTCTGGCTTTGTACTGTATAAATCCAGTATTTCTGGAAACTGCCCTTGAAACAAAAACATTCGCCCAGCTCATTTTTACACTGTTGCTTTTTACAACAAAAGCGCTGCTGTCAGCACATTTTCCAGACACGCTGGCAAAGTTCCGACCGACCGGGTACACGCTCGCTCGCACCCACGGGCCCCAGCGAAGCAATAACACCGCAGCCTGAGAGGTTAATCTGCGACAACAACATTTCAGCCGTCAGCTAATCTGATGTAGTGAGGTGTGATAACCTGTAACGGAGCAATAACCCGTAACCTCGTGCTCGGGCTAGTAAAAAAAGAAAGTAGGTCGATAATGGGTGTAAAAATTGAGAAGACGAACATGCCTGTGATGGAAAAAAAACTATTTCCAGCCAATCCTTATGTGAAAGGCACTTTAACATACTTCCTTTATGAAATAAATAAAACAAATAAATAAATGAATAAAATACAATCCAAAAATAAAATAAATCGAGCAGATGAACACACCTGTGGTGGAAATTTTTTTTTTCCCAGCATGAGACATCCTTGTATGAAACGTCAGGGACTATTCAATTTTTCAAATGCCAAGCAAAAAAAATTATATAACCATCGGCTGTGCGATGAAGGAGTGTCGCCATGCAAAGTCAATACTCTTCCTGACAAACAAACAAGCTATTGTTCACACGGAGTACAAGCATGACTCACGGGAAGTCAAAATTCCTCATACAAAGTTCACTTGGGCTTCAGGTATCTTTCTTTCTTTTGATTTTTCATTTTTTTTTTGCATTTGTGCATGTTTTCATTTCTCATCAGATTGATAAACGGGAGAGCAACACAGAGGGTGTGAGGCCCACTGCGGCCAAAGCCATTAACAAAGTACAAATATTTTGTTACTGTACTTACAGTAAGTAGATTTTTCAAGTGTATGTAGTTTACTTAAGTATTTATTTGTATGACAAATCTTTACATGGCACCACTGTACTTCTACCACTCTTTTTTTTTTTAACGGTAGACAACATGCTGTACAACACAATATTCATTGTCTGCTTGCATGAAAAAAAATAAAAAATAAAAAACCGCACTGAAGGAATTTACTTCATGTGGCGATTCCATATATAGTAAGAGCCATGTTTGGCTAAGTCGCTGCAGAACAAGCATAAATCTCTCGGCGCTTGGAGATCACAGAAAGGGGCTTGTCGAATAAGCGCACAAACATAATTTTTTTGGCAAATGACAGGACTCGTTGAGAACATTTGGTTTGAATTTAGACTTCTACTTTCCAGCTCCTAAACATAGAAGCAACTATCTGCAGTAGTCCACCGTGCGGCCCGTCATTATAATGTATAATATAATAATATGTTTCCTTTAAAACTGGACATACTGCACATATGTTTGACCTTTAAATGATGCAATACATTCACAATAACATACTACACACCTCATACACACGCGACCTTTGTATCTGTGTCAAGCACAGCTGGGTTAAACAGTGACAGAGCTAATTGTGACACCAATGTTCGAGTGAATGAGGATGAGAAATTGTTGTTTACAAGCCTTGCTTTAATAGAACCATTACAATATATTGTAAATTGTAACTTAAAGGAGACATAATGTGCGTTTTATGTTCACAATTTAAAACAGTTGCCCCGGTTTCAATAAAAGGTGCTTAAACTACACAATGGATAAGAATTACATGACACTATAGATCCATTTGTAACACTGAAACTTTGCTGACTACTACTGTTCATACAGCTTTAAAACTAATAAAAAAATAATAATAAATAAGTGGTCGATACTTTGCAGATTCCACCTATTGATTGGTGGTCCGGAACCTTACCCCTACAACAAACGAGGGATCATTGTATACCACAAACCACAAACAATGTTCCCAAAAGAGTTGAATGTAATTTCAAACACACCATAAAACTTAACCTTTGGAAATAAATAGCTTACAGACGATTTGATTTTGGAAAAAAGCACCAGAAGTGCACATGTACATGCATATGCGGCGAGGACTCCACTTCCTCTAACAACCCAGGCTAAACTTAGCTTCTCCTTGACATAAAAAGCTTGTCTTTCAGTCAAGCTATATCACTTCCTTGACACTAATTACCTGTACCGATTTCCTATTTATTCAAGGCTTTGGCGCTATCTTGCGGTATCTTAGGGTGTTACAGAAATAGTAGGAAAACCAGGAATAGATGTTTATTATGATTATTTTTATTTTTTTCCCCCCCAGAAAACAGCTAAGGATATTTTCCACGGAAGAAAATAGGTGAATCTGCCGTTTGTCGACCGCGTACTCACCCTGGCATCGCCATTGGCCGGTCGGGGCCCGTGGCTGAATGCCTGCGCTGGGTCCTTGTGGTAGACTTTCAGGCAGGAGTGGTCCGTAATATTCCTGTAGGGAGAAGAGGCGACCAGTGGTGAGAAGGCGGCCCAGGTATCGCCGTCGGAATACGGCCGACGCGGCATCAGCCCGCTTCTTCTCTTGAGCAGCGCGGCCAGCGGCACGTATCCTGACACAGGCTCCGAGAATCTGGCGTTACGTTCCATGTTGCTTTAAATATTGATGCCTCACACGACCGAGCTATGAGGGTCAGGACGCTTGTGCCAACCTTCAGCAAGTACATAACCAATTTTACAGCCCCGATAAAAGAGTTGGGCACAAAGTACACATCTCAAGAAGGTGGAACTGCTTATCATTTCTAGAGCGAGATAACAAAACCTATGCTTACATTTAGTAGACCAAGTGCACACTAAGTTCTTTAATCTGGCCCACCGAGCATTTATATTATCAAGAGACCTGTAATATTTGTGACCCAATTAAAAAAAAAAATATTCTCGCTAATTTCTTTATTCAAAATAATTTAGATTTATTTTAACGTAATAAATTCCTTGAGAAGGTGAATTTTGGGTTTAGCTGTACGCAATAATCATCAAAGTTAATGAAAAAACAAATGTTTCACTCTGAGCATAGTTAATTTATATAATATACGCGCTTTTTGAATTGAACTACTAAAATCTCCCCCCATTATTCTAACTTGAGAAGCACCTGTATATATTTTTTAATCACAGAATGTTACATTTTAGAACGTTTAAGCGGACTTCGGCAGGAAATAATTCATTTAGATGGCGAGATGACTGGGATTCACATCATATTAGGTCAGACATTTCACAAAGTCTGCATACTAGATATTAGACAACCACGACACTGATATTTGACGCTTGTGTATCAATACTGTATCGCATTACAAAACTATGTGATACATTGCGATATCGATTCATGACTGCTGTCAATTTTATGGAATTTTGAAGCAATAGGTCCATATAGCACAACTCCTCCAGGCAGCACGGAAACAGGATATTCGAACATTCAGCAACTGATTTGATGGTGCATTTGATTGATTGAGGATATTTAGTGAACTGCCCATACACACATAGTGCACATCGGTCTTTACCTGACATCGCTAAGCTCGTAGTACATGTTCCTCATGTCGTCCTTGACGTAGACGGCCACGCTGGGCGACTCCAGCATCTTCATGGTGAGCATCTGCGGGAAGGCGCTGACGAACAGGGCTCGTACCGTGTCGATGCTGGTGATCTCGTTGGGCATGCGGATCTGTTTAGTTTCGTCGCCGTACTGCAGGTAGAGCACGCCTAAAGTGTAGGGAGTGCGGAATCAGTCGACATACAGCGGTGGTACCTCGACTTTCAAGTAACCTGACTGATCCATTTCTTTTTTTAGACATTCTTAATTTTATGTTTGTGGTTGAACATTGGTAAATGTCTGAGAATAGTTTCAATTTTCCATACATTTCCAGACCCGGTCATGTTTAAAATCAAATTCCATTTTTATTCCATACTTGCGTAGACGCCCTGCTATTAGTTGTTATTGGGGTTGCATGCTCTCCATGAGAATCAAAAGCACCAAACGGCGAGCCTCCGAACTGAACTGGGTGTGTGTTGCGTGTGCTGCAATTTTTGAAAAAAACAAAACAAAACAAAAAACAGATGTGTGCCGCAGAATGTCTGGACACGCCAACGCAGCACTTGTACAAACAATAGCATCCTGAAACAAAATGTCTATTGAAAGTTTTGCACTGATTGTCTGTGGCAGACGAAAGTAGCTTTGCAGTCTGAATTGGAAGTGGTACCTTATTTCTACACTAAAACAATTGCAGTAAAATGGACTTTGTGCTTTTACTTGCTGTGACTTAATAAAAAGCGCGAGCTAGTAAAAGCTACCAGATGTCAGTGAGATTCCAAGTCTGAGTCGCTAACAACTCGCCCCCCGAATCCCCCCACCCCCCCGAGAGCTGCTCTGTTAGCACTTTGCATCCAGATGTTTGACGCGACGAGGGCGTCATTGAGCTGATGCACATGAATATGCAACGCCAACAAAGGTGAATGGAGTCCACTTGATGTGTTCCCAGATCTTCTGGTTTCCACAAGCGGTGGCGTGGGGGGGTAAGCAAATGGTAAATGGCTTCCTGAACAAATGGCCTTGCATCTTTAGAACACTTCAATCATCCACACGTTTCAAGTGAAGAATAACAAGAAAACACAAAAACTCCATACTTACATCTTCTCTCTCAAGGCAGAAGTACCGCAGACTTTTTCAGCTGAGGGTTTTGTGTGTGTGTGTGTGTGTCACCATGGGAGGGACGAGGGAGTGAAGACCCATTTCACTCCACCCCTTTCGTCAACGCCATAACATCCCTCTAGGCCAGCCTTTGCTGTCCCCTAAATGTGTTGTCCTGATGTGGAGCACTTACTCACCAACCAGCACAGGTGGTAAAACCAGTACACTCTGTACTTAAATAGAAGTTGAGACATTTGTCTGGGGGGTAAAAAAAGTAGACGTACTGATTCAACTAGTGCAGACGCTGAAATGTTCTTGGGTACAAAAGGAAAAATCGTTTAGCAACTTGGAAGAAGGGGGGGGGAAAAAAAAAAAAAAAAAAAGCTAGCCTGCCTGCTTTGACAATGGAGAGAAATGACAGATATCCATTTTCAAATGGAGTGATTAAAAGTAAAAAGTCATCAGAATAATAAATACTCCAGTAAAAGCATAGATACCTGAAAATAAATCTACGACTGCCAAGTATTCAATTTGCTTTCATATATGACCACAATGTACAGTATCTGGGCAACATATATGTATTTAATTACATACATACCATAATAAAATAAATAAATAAATAAATAAATCAGAGTACAATTATAAATACAAAATGCTGTTTGTGCTGTTTGACAGCAGCTGTTTAAGTGAAGATGTACTGTCTTGTTCGCTTCATGCATTAACCGCCGATTGGTTAGCCGGCATGTGTTTCAGGTCAAGAACAAATTCTGTTTCTGCTCTTTGATAGGGAAAACTAATTGGAGAAGGAGAACACTAGTTTAGCATCTTGCGCTAGCCACCGACTGGTAAAGATGTAGACTACGACATTAGCTCTTTGCGCCAGCTGACAACTGTCTAGCCCCAATATGCTTCAGCTAAACATCAAATTCAGTTGGTGTTATTTGACTGGGAGCGCTGAGTGTCGATGACTGCTAGGTTAGCTTCTCTGGCTAGCTGCAGA
Organism: Phycodurus eques; assembly: GCF_024500275.1. NCBI lineage: Eukaryota > Metazoa > Chordata > Actinopteri > Syngnathiformes > Syngnathidae > Phycodurus > Phycodurus eques. The sequence goes on from NC_084545.1 coordinate 5,454,702, forward strand.
CTGGCTGGCTGCCAGTTTGTATTCAAGAAGGAATTATTGCAAATATAACTGATCTCAATGAGATATTTTGGCACTGTACACAATCTTGATATCCACAGCTTACCAAGCGAGCGGTCTTTGGTCTGGTTGGTGGATCGGACCACGGGCAGACTGGCGCGGATCCGGCTGCCCCGGGTGAAGCCTGTAGGCGCATCTACCTCGGACATGGCCTCCAGTGAGTCCAGGGACGTTAGGGAGATGTGGTCTACGTCCACGCCGGGCTGGGGGCTGGGGCAGTGCTTGGGGCTTCTGCTCTGAAAGCAACAAAAGATGCAACGTGAGGATCTGGAAACGAAGTTACTGCGGTAAAAATCAAAAAAAGTTAAGCGGAATCACCACTAAATTTCAAGCAAATCGAGTCATTACTTGGGTTAAGCAAGTCAAGTAATACAATCTTGCTCAGTCACAATATACTTTAAATTCGCGCATTAGCCACTTTGCACTTTGAGTATCTGTACTTGTGTTAATTAGGTGTACTAATACATTCACAATCACTTTTTATTTAATTTTGTATTTTTTTTTTTTTTAAATGGTCCCAAATCATTCTCCATAATTTCTATTGAACATCTTTATTCAACGCAAAAGCCACATGAAGCTAAGTTCACCAGCGATCGGTTAGCTAAACTGTGAGGTTAACATAGCTTAACTGTCTTTGTTGGTGTTAAAATGAAGTTAAATGTCCTGGTTGTTGTCTCTCTTATCTTTGAGTTACCATTCTCTTTTTCCCGATTTTCCAGATCCTGGATCAAAATCTAAAAATCTACGGCACTTCCTCCATAATATGAGTTTCATGAGGTGGTCTCTGCACTCTGCGTCATAGCATAATACGCCACATACCTACCCGTAGTAGGTGAAAACCTGCGATACAAAGAGACCAATATATATCTATATATCTATATATCTATATATATATATATCTATATATATATATATATAGATATATATATATATATAGATAGATAGATACACATACATATTTTAAACAAATTAAAATGTATTGTTAGAAGAATAAATCCCTTTGCACTTATAAAATGTACTCTATGTTAAATTCTAACCTCATAATCTTTTGTTTTAGTACCAGGATAAGTAGACCTTGTTCCTCTCTCTCTGATAATCTGATATTGTATTATCACTTTGCTGTGAGACAAAGCAAAAATATCTGTGGTTGGGGCAGCCGGTTGCATGAGGCAGATGATAACTGCCTGTACATGTGTGTGTGTGTGTATATGACTTTTCCCAAGGCGAAATAGGAAGACACTTTTTAAGCCAGCAGGTTGTATTTATCTGACTCCTTGCATGCAAGTTTTTATTAAATCGTACCTCTTATTATTCCCAAAGTGCTTGTCCTGTCTCATCTACTAAAGGGGCAACATTTTTCCCTTGACACTTAATATATAAACATATTGTAAATTGTCAAGTCTTCCATAAGCTAAGTCCTAAAATTGGCATTTTTAAGTCTGACTCCAGCCAAGTCATGTGACTCGACTCTGCCTTTAAGAACATGCAATAACATCACACAAACGACGCATTAAGTTGCTACGTTCTTCACACAGAAGCCCCCCAAAAAGTTGCTACAAGTCATTACGGAGTTATGAGACGTGACGATCGGCTGTAATCAGATCAGGCCTCCGCTAAGAGAGACTTCAATGTGGCGATGTGTGCTACAAGAATAAGCACCTCGGCGAGCTTTTGTGTCGTGTCGGTAAGATGATCTGCAATGCATGGACGAGGGGGGGAGGGGGGGGTCATGGAACAGTGGGCTCTTTATGCAGTGACCTATCGCCACTGCCAGGCCAAAGACCCCCGTAAACATGTCTGCATGCACATGCTGCTACTTTTTCAACACCTGTTAGCATTTCGGTATAAAAGTTGACAATGTAATCAGGTCATAAGGTTTACACGTTCATTCAAGTTCCTTGCATCTCGGGGAATAGCAGAGGTCAGGACATACAGTACCTAAAATCAATTTTAAAAAAATAATAATAAAAGTGACAATCTGAACACTTCGAGCTCACCCAGAAAATTGGGTAAATATATTTGACATGTCAAGGCAATAACAAAATAATTTTATATGTATTCTTGTGTATTTATGATAATGTATGTACATTATTATTAAATGTCTATTTTATAAGGGAAGTAAAAAAATACATTGTGGCAATCACAACTACAAGTCAAATTAAATGAAATACAGTATTATTTTATGAATGCATGCATTATTTATAACATGATTATTATTTTGTATGGAATGAATATATTTATATTCTAAAATACAGAATAATACAATATTACTTGAAGGATGTGCACTTATGCAGACACCTTATTGTACTCTAAAAAAATATTTTCTAACGTATTTATTTTCCAACGAGTCTAGTGACTGTTATTTATATTTATGTATTCATTTATTATTATATCTATAGTTTATAAAGTAAGCCAACATGTTCATGATTTAATTTTATTGATATTATTCATGATTGGAACATTTTATTTTTAAAATATATTTATGAAAAGATATTACTGTTCAGATGTGCACATAAATGCAGCTTTTTTTCAATATTTCGCTTAATACATTTGTTGCTTGAAAAATTCAATATAAAGGTTATCAATTATAATGGGCTTTTTAAAAATAATTTCTCGGATACCTTTTTTTGTTAAACAGTGGTGTGTTCACTTTCAATAGCCACTGTACTTAATCATGCATTTCAAACCATGTACATTTATGAATTTGATATGAAATAATAGAATAGCAGATTGTTAGAACACACGCAGCACACGACAAGATGCAGAGAGGCGAGCAGAGCGGACTAACTGTGCGACCGGGCGACTGGATTGTCAGCAAGTAGCTCTGAATGTCAAGCTCAGAGTGCAGTGAGGAGAGCATGGCCTGCAGAGACTGATGGAAAGGAAAAGGAGAGCAACAGAGGAAACAAAAATGCCAGTAGGAGGCCTGAGATTGGAAAACGAGATGGCCATCAAACCCAACAGAGGTGTCATGGCAACAATGTGATGTAAACACATGATGGAAATCTACAGAAAAGTGCTTACCATCATATGTAACACAATTTTGGACACTGTCACTTTAAATAATCCAGGGTTCATTTGATGCCTTTCCTGCACGGCAGGCAAAAGTTGCTGAGTAATAACTCTCATAAAAATACGCTTAGCCATAAGGGATTAAAAAACATGAATAAAAATGTGGCTTTATGCTGTTCATGCATGATGATAGTGAGAGGTGACCGGGAGTTGACGGGTTACTCAAAACCACCCGTGTGCTGACACTGGAGAGCAAACGCTCTGAAAGATTGATGTGCGTCCTCATTAACTCTTCAGTGTCACCTTGTAGGAGCTTGGAATGTTCTAGACCAGGCTCTCAAACATTTTGGGCCTCCCTCATAATCGTAACGACAATTAAACATAACAATCCACCCCTAAACGCTACGGAATAAAAAAAATTTTTTTTTTTTAAACGTTTCAACCTAGATATTCATGACCGGTGTAACAGAGAGGACGTTAACCAAATTCAATTGAATGTGAGTCAACGTTTATCCTACCGCTAAAAACATGGCTTTAAACAGAGAGGCGCTAGTTGGCAATAAAGCACACTCAGGTATCAACATCCAGGTATCATTCCATTCCATTCCATCAATCCATCAATGTATTGTACCTATTTGTCCGGCCATCGCCCATCTATAACTCCATCCTTCCTTCAGTCTATCCACCCATCAGTCAATTATGTGTTCATCCATCCATGCATGCATCAAATCCATTTAATCACTCCCTTTATGATTCCATCTACTTCCATCTATAAATGCATCTACCGTTCATGTATCCATCTACCATTGATCCATCCATCCCTCATGCAGGCATCCATCATCCGACCAACAGTCCACACATCTAGTCCATGCCTGTATGTGCATACTGTACAACACAGCATCTACGAAATAAAGCAGAACGTGGTTGAAAAATTGCAATACGCAAGAGCAAGTCATCAGTCGGCTTTGTGCAGCCTATCGGATGGTACATTAGGCTATAATAACCACGCAGCAGGCTCGTGATGGCAGCTGCCATTACTCTCGGCAATCTTCTTTAATCGCACCATCTTGGCCAGCCACACCGGCCCGTCTGTCCCTCTGACGGGTCGTTTGCTTGAAACCTTTTTGTGTCACGATATCGTCGAAACAAGCCCATAGGGTGACCTGTGAAATTTGAATAGCATACAAATAAGGCGACCTCGGCAAGCGTATGACCACGGTGGCGGAAATGTTTCCAGGATGTCCTGGGCCGGGGTCACATTTTCTGGAACAATGGCTCTTGCTCACTCATGCGCGTCTCTCTTTGTGACCCTCCTCGCTGCAAAACACACACAGGGTGCATCACAAAACACACATTTAGGTCTCTTTTTATCTAGTTTCTCTGCAGGCACACTTCATTTTATTTTCCTTCCACCTAACAAAGCACTCAATGTCAATATAATTTATGCTTGTTATTTCAAAGCAATGTAAAATTCTTCACTTAAATCACTGTAAATAACCGCGTACTGGTCTGAAAAAAGGTTTCCATAACAATTGTTATGTTTTTCATTTCATGTGTAGTAAACCCCAGAATAATGGATACCCCCCCCAAGAAAAAGTTTCTAATGGCCTATATTAATAGTTTAAACCGTAAATATATCACAAACTATGTTTTTAATTTCATTTGAACCTCCTTTTACAACAATACCCTCCCCCCCCCCACAAAAAGATAAGTCTTCAGGATGATTTGATTTTGAATAAAATGCACCAGAAGTGTGATGACGCTCACATGTTGCCACTTTGCAACCTATAAAAATAGTAATTGTCTAGCAATAACAAGATCTACATCATTTGTTAGCTTGAGCTTTTTAATAACCACAGAGAAGAGCAAAAACATACACTCTCTAGAACTTCCACGAACAACTCAAGCTAAACTTAGCTCTTCCCTGGCAAACAAACCAGTTACTGCTTTCATATTAGCCGGGGCTTTTGCAGCATCTTCTGGCATATTAGTGTTAGAGAAAGAGCACAAACATATGCTGAAATTCCGCAAATGGGTGACCTTCACCTTGTTTCCTGAGCTGCTCCAATAAAACCCGACTTGCTAATTTAACAAAACTGTCTTTTTGTGACTTCATATTATATCCTCCATGTGTCAGATGAACATTCCACATGGCACATGTGAAGCACATTACACACAGTTTGGACAGGAGCTAGAGAAATCACCTGTGTGGAATTTCACGGAAGGTGCAAACGAGTCACAGCAGGTTTTATTGCGCTGATCAGTGGTTTGCCCATCTGCACCCTGAAGCGGTTAGCTGGGACAGCAAATGGCAACTCTGCAGACTCTTATATATGTGTGCATGTGTGTGTCAATGAGTGACAGGAAGGGGAAGATGGATGAGTTAGTCTGAGCTAAAATCTTGACCCTCAGTGGGAAGACATCCATCAGCCAGTGTGGAGTTGCTGCACTGAAATGTATTTATTTATTTCCATTTCTTGGGTAAGAAGATAGGCAGGTAAAAAGGTAGGCAAGACAGTACATATATAGGTAAGAAGATAAGAAGGCAGGTAAAACAGTAAGCTTGGTAAGTAAGACGGTATGCAAAAAGAGAGAAGTATGAATGTAGGTAAGAAGGTATAGGTAGGTAAGAGGTGAGGCCAGTAGGTAGGTAAGAAAGTACAGGTAGGTCAGTAGGCAGGAAGGTAGGTGGTTAGTTAGATGAGAAGGAATAGGTAGGGAAGATAGTAATAGCGTCGGTAAGAAGGTAGGGAAAATGGTATTGAAGGTAGTTTTGATAGCAGAGGCAGAAAGATGGGTAGGTAAAAATGTATGGGTAGGTCAAAAGATAGTGAGGTAGGTATGTAAGAGGATCGGTAGTATAGTAGATAAGAAGGTAGGCAAAACAGAATAGGTAGGCAAGATGACACAATAGATTGATAGTTAAGGTATGCAAGAAGGTATAGGCAGGTAGGGCAATCAATGGTTAGATATGTAAGAAGGTATAGGTAGGTGAAAGATGGGTAGTTAGCAAGGTATGTTGGGAAGAAGAGAGGAAAGAAGATACAGTGGATAGATAAGGCTATAGATAAGTAAGAAGAAGCTATAGATGGATGAGAAGATGGGAAGTTAGGCAGGAAAAATAGTGTAGGTTAGTAAGAAGATAGAAAAGAAGGCATAAATAGTTAAGAAAAGAAAGTTAAGAAGCTAGATAAGAAGACAGATAAGGTGTTGAAAAGAAAGAAAATCGGCAGTTAAGTCTGTAAGAAGGTAGGTAGGTTGATGGTTGTATAGCTTGATCAATGGAATAGAAAGGCATGATTGAGATGGGCAAGTAAAGACGGATGAATGGGTGGATAATGCAATTGCTAGTTGGCTATACAGTGTGTAGTAGACTGACACCTACCAGTCTAATTTCATGTTGATCCAAATGAGGGCAGTTCACGCGTGGCAGAGATCAGAGTACAACTTTTAAGAGATTCAGGAAAAATAAATGTTTGTTCACCTGCAAAGTTTCTCCCATTCAAGCAGCCAGGGCTTCAGTCCATATCCTGCCTCACGCTCAGACCTTTTTGTCTTCCTTAATGACATTACGGCCAAATCCCCTCCTCATCCATTCCCTTTGTGGCTTCCGCCTCTGATGCATTCCTCTTCTAATCCCGCAGTACAAACTCCCTTGATAGACTTTCTGACTTGCGCTGACTCGTTAATTTGCGTATTAAGAGTGAATTACTCTTTAGTCCCCAGTGTCACGGGTGAACGTGACTTTTGGAGGGTCCTTTTTTTCTGCCAGTCATTCAAGATGTGAACAGTTGACAACAGAGACAATAGAGCGCCTGTCGACCTAGTTGACATTTCCGACGTCTGAGCGCACGCCGTCCAATCGATTTCACACTCTCAGGCGTATACAAATTAGCCACGGTTATCACAGGCAGACATCAACCACTCCGCCGAATGAGCGGGAAGGAGTTGGTGCTAGTGGTGGGGTGTCAAAAAAGTCAACTTTGCATAACCATCAGATATGTTTGCCGCTGGGAACAGCAAGCAATCACTACCTCTGCTTTTAAAAATTTTGGTGGGTTGGTATTCGATTCAAAGATGATCACAAAAGTATGATAAAAGGTAATTAAAAAAAAAAAAATAGATGACTGTTAGCCTGCGATTGGCTGGCAACCAGTTCAGGGTGTACCCCGCCTAATGCCCGATGATAGCTGGGATAGGCTCCAGCACTCCCGCGACCCCTGTGAGAATTAGCGGCTCAGAAAATGGATGGATGGATGGATGACTGTTAGCACCTTGCACTCTTATCTAATCAGAGCAAGATAGTCAGTAAGCTGGGTTACATCTCGCACTGTAGACTATTTTAAATGGAAAATTGCTAACATGCTTATATATACCTTGATAGCAACCTGAGTACAGAAGGGGCTAAAACACTTCCAAGGATTTGACATATTCCCCAGTAGTTGGAGACTTTTTCAACTGAAGAATCTCTAAGAATCTCTTCTTCAGGATTTTACATCATACCCTGAAGTTGGAGACCATTTCAAATGACAATGTGGTATCCCAACATGGAGCAAAACAGCAACAAGAATACAAAAAGCGCGAAGACAGATCCTTAAGGATGTTACATCTTGCTAGTCAAGGGCTATTTAATAGCATCTACATGGGTATCCTTCATTTCAGACTATACAGATAAACAACAGGTTTAAAAAACAAACAAACATGAAACTATGTGGTATTTACCATACTAGGAATGTGTGGCGCTCCAACCGCCAGCTACTTCCATGTGCGGATGGAAAGTCCTTGGTCGAGAGGAAACCAGGTCTTCCTCTGGGTGTTGTTTTAGACCTTGTAGCACTCTCTCTCGCGCGCTCTCTCTCTCTCTCTCTCTCTACAACGGTTCCTGTTCCTGCCTCTTTTCTTTCTGGTCTACCCCAAAACTCCCCCTTGTACATTTTCAAAAAGCCTCTCACCACTCGTACCCATGTTTGGCTTGGGCTCTGATCTCCTGTGTCCAAAGATAAAGAGACACTACTTGTATCCCACGGAGATAAGACTACAGTCAATACAAGACACTCAGCAGGTGATTGCCCGGAAATAACGCACGCACACACTCAGATTTTCCCATACTCAAAAACTCAATTGCAAGTGTCTTTATTCTGGTAAAATTTTACTTTTTCGTAAGGGTTTGAGGCATGAAACCACTCACAAATTGGGATTTTTGCTGGGAAAATTCAGACACGTTTCACTAAACGACACGATATGTGGTGTGCATGTCAATCACGAGTAGCCTCACGAAAAGTCTCAAGAAGCCACGCTCGAAACTCGCATAATTGATGCGTACCTCAAAATGTTGATAATTGCCTATATTAATAGTTTAAACTAAACATACTACAAACCAAGATGTTGGAAAAAAATGCACTGTGTGCACTTTCATGAACCCAGGCTTAGCTCCTCCCCAACATGCAAAGATATTACTCTATTATTCAAGATGTATCACTTCAGCAATACTTCCTTGACAAAAACAATACAACTTCCTATTATCCAGGGCTTTGGTGCCATCTTACGACATAACAGAAAGACCACAAAAATATGCCAATTAGTGTGGGTTTTTTTTAGCAAATAGCTGAGGAGAGTTTCCACAGAATAAAACACAAACAGGTGAATTTGCTGGATTACTATTACACTTGCATGCCCATTAATGTTAAACAAAACATTACAAATACCTTTATTGTACAGTTAATAAAGGTATTTTGCTCCCATTATTACAGGTCCAAACTCCACACACAGCAAAGATTGGCAGACCATTGGCTTCGGTGTGAACTCCCTCTCTCACCACCTTCTATCAAGTAAATAAACGCAAACTATTTGCTGACGGGGTGACAGGGCTTTAATCTGTCTGGACCTGCCTTTCAATATTGCTTTCATCCAGAATAACATGCAACACTCTTATAGTGCAAACCGGCGACTGGTGGAACACAAAGAGGAACACACCCATCCATTCACTCCGATCGGGTGAAGCTCACATTTCACACGGTTTTGTTTATGTGAAAAGGTCTACTCGGGTGAAACAGGACTGTCTCCAGAGAATAGAGGATAAATAGCAGTTGATTTTATATGACGGGAAGAGACAAAATGATCAAAAATCAAGCTGTTTAAAAATATAACGTTGTCAATCTCCCTGAAATTATCCATTAAAAAGTACCAAAGACAACAAACTGTACCATCAATCTTGTTTTTGCATTTGCTTCACATATTCCTTCATTCATCTTCCGTTCAGTTTATCCTCACTCGGGTCGTGGGCGTGCTGGAGCCTATCCCAGCTATCTCCGGGTGAGAGGCGGGGTCCACCCTGAACTGATTACCAGCCAATCGCAGATTATCCAGGGAATTAGTTTTTTAGCCAAAGTTCATTTTCTCTCTCCACTTACTCTCTCAATGCTAAAATGCCAACACATTCGAAGACAACAACCGGAGTACAGAAAGGTATTTTTATAAGGATTTTTTTCAATGGGAACTCTCTAAAATGCGAGCATCCTAACTGTTGTTATGGTAACATATAGCAAGAAAACTATTACTCCCTGAAACTTGGTCTAATCACAGCTAATTAACAAATCACCAAATACCATAAATGTTACCATCAAGCTTATTTGTACATTTCCTACACATATCTGCAGAATCGTTCACACAACTGGAAACTAGTTCAACTTCTTGTTTGAACAGTGGCCATGCTAACATTTAGCAAGATACAAACCGGAGTACAGAAAGTGCGAATAATAAATCATGATAATAATAGCTTAGATTTATATAGCATCTTTAAAGGGACCCAAGGATGCTCAACAATAACTCATGGAGGTAATTAAAGTGCTGAGTATGTTTGGCACTCCATGTCAGCGGAGGAATAGCTAGCAATGGCCAACGGCTGGTAGCGAGCCGACTTGACCGCAAACAGCAGCGTGATGGAAGATTCCAGTAGGGCTCCGACAGGCAGGCGAGGCTCATTGTGGGGTTGACAACGGAGAAAGCAGGGTGGTAAACTTGATGATGCAAAGAAAGGTTCAGTTCATGATTGGCAAGTGGTGGAAGTTAACAGCGGATCAACGGGCTAGCTTCGCAACGTAAAGTACAGTAAAGTTGTTTCCAATATACTGTATATATTTAGAAAAATGAGTAGCTAAGTATCATTGCGTTAAAATGGCTAATAGGAGATTAGTAATTGCATTTCATATACAGCAGCTATACAGTAGCCATAGATGCTGGAGGTGCTAAATCCCCATAAACTGAGCTCCGGGCTATTGATAAACTTAGCAAGAGTCTCCACAATGTGAATATTTGTCCAGGTAAAACGAACAGATGATGCACGTGTTGTCCGTAGTGACAAGATGCATGGTATGCCTTTATGTTCTGTCAAGCAAAGCTAACTTACGACTCGACTCCTCAGGCCTGAATATACTGTATATTCTCCCATCATATACTACGGCGAATTCCAGGTGTTCCCCAAAGTCTATGCGAAAGAATCATTTCAAACAACTCTATGCCATTTTTTTCTATTGAGAGGGAAATAAAGCGGGCTCGGTCAAGACATCCATGTCATCCTTTGTCTCTGCGCTGCCTTTTGAAGTCAGCGAATACAGTACCTTTGGCCCAAGGTGGAGTCCAGATGTCAGAGCGGAATGCAAAGACTTTGAAAATCAAAGACACAGAGCCACGAAAACACACTTGAATGCCAATGATGATATATACGTGAGGGTTATTAACAGCACACTTTAGTGTCGTCAAACTTTATGGGTGCAGTTTTACAGTTGCTTTGGGCGACCTTAGCTGGAGCTCTTAATATTGGTGGCAGTCAATGTGAAAACCCTTTAACTGTGCTTCCCCATCGCCCCACTTTATGTAGATATTATACATCTGGAGATGGTCAAGGACATGTTTTATAAACTCAAGGTGAAGTGATATGAGTCACTCGTAAAGTGGGAACAAAAACCAAACAAAGCACAGTTTGTTAATTAGTTAGCAGGATTATGCAAAATCCCCTTTAATACAGTCTAAATTGCTGGAATGAGTCAACAAATTTCCACCTTTGAAGGCAAGGTCATGTATGACAGTAGTTCAAATTTCGAGATTTTGTGCAACGTTAGAGGCGTATTTTACGTGAAAATTTTCGTTGTACTGTTCTGAGTTTTGGGCAGCACAGTAGCCTAGTTGTTAGCGTATCGGTCTACAGTTGAGAGGTTCTGGGTTCGAATCAGCTCCTCCTATGTGGACTTCTAAATTGTCCAGAGGTGTGACTGTGAGCATGAATGGTCATCTGTCTATATGTGCCCCGCAATTGGCTAGCGACCAGCCTAGGGTGTACCCCACCTCGCGCACAAAGTAGACCGGGATAGGCTCCAGTTACTGAGGACAAGTCCTATAGAAAATAGATGTGAGATGGATGCTCACAGCTTTACAACTAATAATCATCTTGCTGACACCGTTTTTTTCCACCTCCCTTTGTATTGAAAGCAATTGTCGCTACGCATTAATGTGCATAGTCGCAAGAGCTGTGCGAATGCGCACTCAAGACCAAGTTCTGTCTGAAGAAGGGCGAATAAATGCCGGATGCACGGTTACGCCTCTGAAGCAGCAATTTGCCTGGAAGGCAGTGCAGAAGGGGATGAAGAAACACTTCCGGCCATTTTGTGAGGTGGAGTTTGTCTCATGGCTTTTACTCGACCTCTGTTCTATGGGGCCAATGGCCCGACCACGGCGGAGCGACTAGGCGAACGGCTACATGTTGTCAACCAGCCAAGGACAGAATGGCGAGCAGAAAAAGAGCAGAGTAAGAAAGATATTTTCACTCGTGGAGGCAACACTTCCAGACAAGATGCCAGATTACACTGGACAATTCATGTTGCGGATAAGCATATGTGTCCATGGAGCTAACACTTCGGCGTTACCATGAACAAAATGCTGAATGGCTCGCTTACCGTCACATTTTCTGAATAAGGCAGCTCAAAAAAGATTTACTTGGTTACATATTTTCACACCTGAAGGGTGGCCATCCACCTACCTATTTGTATACAAGCAATCAAAATGTCTATTTTACAAGGTTCCAAAGGTCACTTTGTGCATCACATTGAACAGCAATACATCTGTAAACTTTGAGTGTTTGTGACCACTCCATCCCCCTCCATTCTCTTTTGCGTGGACTCTAAGACCCTGTTAATGCACATCATCGTCAAGGTCACAGAGACACTGCAGCATGCGTCCACTCCCTGGAGATGAGCTACAACTCCCGCAGGAAACAATCATTTATTGCCCTCCTTATTGGCGTCATACAATTGATTGTCATCGCAGTTCCGAGCGAAGCGTCTGTTTCCAATCATCTCTGCTCCGCCGCCAAAATCAGTAGCCGAAGCCGTTTTAATGACTTGGAGCACTGGAAACAATCAGCACAAAAGTTGACGACGTGTGCGCCTTGACCCTTTGGGTTAACGGGGGGTGGGGGTAAGGTGGGGTTAGAGGGGCACAGCACCCCGACTGCTGAGGGCAAGCGGCGCGTGCAGTGGCGCCGATGCCAGCGTCTAATCCCCCGCGTCTCTGGGGTTAAGCCCCTCCTGACAGAAGGCCCGATGATTGGCCTGCATCTGATTGCCGCTGATAACGAGTCAAACCAGACGACGTTTTTTTTTTTTTTTTTCCCCACGACACAACGCTAGTGTCTTAATCAGAGAAGCTAATCGGGACTGAGCTCCTTCCAGTGTGCGCTTTTTTTTCCACGGCACAACACGGCCTTGTTAGCCCGAGCTTAGTCGGGATTAGCTTCTCTTGTGTCTCGCCTATCAGGCAGATTGTCAACACGTAGATCTGGTGAAGTTGAGGTTTTTGTCATAAAAGGCCAACCTTTTGCATTCCTTCTGACCATATGTCAGTAACTATTTGCAGGGGGTCGGGACCCAGCCTTGACACACATGGCGAAAAACTGCTCGGAATTGACATCCCCAATTAAAAATGTTCAGAATCGCCTAAAAAAAATAATAATAATGAGTAAAAAAAAAATCTCACAACACACCTAAATTGAATAGAGATCCGGCAAAATCGACAGAGAATTGACTTGAGAGGTTTCACTGTAGACACAAAAACTGGTCCTACCTAAGTGGTGTTTGTCCCAAATGGATCAATATTTGATCACACGAGACAACAAAAGGAAATAAGACCGTCGGGTATAACTGAACTAAACAGTAGGTGTTTAGCGGTACAGAGGCGTACCATGTTCCCAAATAGAACACGTTAAGGGACAAGTAAGGGACAGGAAGTGTACCTGCCTCGCTATATCCAGTAAATACAGTGCAGCTCAGCCTCTGGCTACCAGACGTCATTGCACGACATGGTTGTGGTAGTCTGTTAAACTTGTTAACTCACTTGAAACGGCATCATTTGGCAGACTTCCAGCAGCATTTAAACAGCCTCTTCCCAGGCTTTCCAGATTGAGACAGTGTAATAACAAACGCCTTGTTGAGATAGCATAATAACTGACGCAAAACTCAACGCATCTCTGCTTACGTTGCGTGAACCAACCACTGGCTATTTTAACCAATTTTCCATAATATGTACCCTGTCATTAAATGTGTTCCTGCTTCAACAAATGAGAAGCAGTTTTATGTTGTGCATTTTGTTCTCTTACTGTACACCAAATGCAAAGCAAATCATGACCTTAAAACCTACAGAGTCAAGATTTTGAGCATGAGGTTACTCCTCTACTAAACAGACATTCAGGGAACTATTTTCCACATTCCCAATATTCCCAGCTTTCACGCAATTCCATATTTTACACACACACACACACACACACACACACACAAAACGCAATTCAAGTAAATGACAGATTCAACAAAGAGGTTGCTAATTTTTCACATTCCAAATTCAAACGGTTTAGTTCATTTATTCTTGGGAGCTATATTTCACATTATTGAAATTCCCCAAATCACCCATATTTTTCATTAGTCCACATTTTCCATGACAGTTCCACCGATTCAAACTATTCCCTGTTCAGCACATTCAGGACATATGCGGAGCTTTTATAAGATTCCCCAAGTTTCCTAATTTTTTAAATGATATTCCCAAATTAAGAGATCCTCGGTTTTACATATTTACATCTTCCTTCCACATTTCTTGACCGCCTCAAATTATTCTAACTTCACACTGTTCAGATCTTTCAGGAAACAAACAAAACTATCACATTTCTAAAATTCCCACACTTTCAAGACGGTAACTGAGCACCGTTTGTAAACTCCAAACCACGTGCATCGGGACCGTCCTAAACCGAAGACCCAGGACTGTCGTGTTGCCTCCATGTCCTGCCCAGAAGGGTGCACCTGAACACACCACAAGGACAGCTCACACAGTCCTCACCTGCTGCACAGGTAAACAACTGCTTCCAGTGGATGATCACATCCTGGGGGTTCGAGAACCGTCCGTAGCAGCTCTAAAATGGCCGCTCCACTGTGTCGAACAAAACTATTCACCTCGGAATTCACGGCTCATCACACACAGGCACATACACACAGGCAGAAGGAAGGAATTGTGTGTGTGTGTGTGTGTGTGTTTGTGAGCGGTCAGGCGATTCGGTTGCTATTAGCTCGTGGTGGTCTTGCCAGTGGGATGTTATCTCATCTCCACTGATCCGTGTCTTTCATGGCCTGGAAATTACAACATTGGCTCTTGTGAGGAAGACAAACACATAAGCGGTCACTTAAATAAAACACTCTAGAGGTGAGAATTCAGGAAGTTCATCATCTTGGCCATTTCTCAATCTCTCTGACTTTTGTAACTCAAACCTCCTGAGACTGTTTTGTTTTTCTCGCCCGCGAGGCACGCACCGTCGCCAGCAGGGTTGCTCTTCCTGTATGATCGACACGCTTACATTGTCAGCGTGGGAAAACCAACAACAACATCCAGTCATGCTTGCTGCATCACACACTATGATGCCACTTAATGCTGTCCAATTCATTTTAAAACTGTAGTTTTCAGTTTTTTTATATTAGCAGAATATTAGTATCATACTAATGTGAAAAAATGCTAATATTAGAAAATGAAAAAACAATAATAATAATAAATAGCAAAATAGAAAATGAAAAACCAAACAACTGATGTTTTGAAATAATAATAGTGTATAATAATAATATAATAAATGAATATAATTTCATGATTTTATGATAAATCATGCAGTGAGGTCACTTAACACTGCCCACTCCATTTTGAAATACAGTATATTACAGCAGCAGAATATTAGCAAAACTGATAATAAAGTGGAAAAACACTAAAAAATTTAAATAAAAATACAAACGATAAGAATATTATATAGTAATAATTATATCATAATCATAATCATCACAATAATAAGAATGATAAATGGATAAATAATTCAATAAATCCCACAACTGGCATTTTGACATGAAGTAATACGATCTATCTAAAAAAAAAAATCTAAAAAATACCAATTATAAAAAAATACTACTACGACTACTAACAATAATAGCAAACGTACAGACAATAACAAGAGTAATATTTGTTTTTAAAAAAACACTAATTAAGGCTTTAACTTAAACATGCATTTCTGCCACTAGGAAGTGCCTCAGTACATTATAACTGACTGAACAATTATTATACGTAAAACACAAAAACATCTCCACCCCACTTAATACAGGGGTATAACATTTGATTTTTGCAATGGCTAATATAATAATTTTTTTACGTTATTATTATGTTTCCAATGCATATATTTTTTAATCAAACAAGTAGTACCGTTGCACAAACTGTAGTAAATTAAAAACTGCAGAGCGTTAGGTTTCAATGAAAAAAGCAAAACTATTGCACTACTGCAATGGTAAAATTGCCTTTAAAACAACTTGAACGCACAAGTTCATTTTAATGCAATTCCAATGCAAAAAAGCAAAGGATTTGCATAAAACGGTGCAATAATCACTATGTGACACATGCACAACGATCACGAAACACAAAAGCGCAAATTTCCTCATTAAAAAAAACCCCCCACAAAAAACAACTTTTTCTTTTCTTTTTGCAATGGAGGCAACGCGCACCTGCCCACAGCGTGCAATTGACAAACGAGTCTGTGCACGTCGTAAAAGTACAAGGAGGGGTGCCACGGAGAAAAGAATTGCGAGCCTACCTTAGTGGTCCACAATCAGCTGCAGGAGGAGTGTGAAAAAGTTGTTTTTGTCATGTAAAATACTGCAATAATCCATGTGAATGCTCAGCCGTTCGACCATCGCTTGTTTCCCTCTTAGTCTCTCTCCTGCAGGCTCCTACAAGTCAAACAGCGAGCCCCCTCCAGTGGTGACATCACGCGGCGTCGCCATGGCAACCGTGACTCCACCCCAGCCAGCACAGCCAGCACAGCCAGCACAGCCAGGCTGCATCTAGACTGATCCTACCTGTCTGACAAGATCTCAACAATAAAAGTCCATTCCGCTGCACTCGGCAACATATTTTGTAGCAGTAAAAAGTCATAATGTTATGACCATAAAGTCGTCAACTTGATTCTCATTTTGCCTTTTATTCTGGATAAAAATGCCTCAATTCTCTCTCTCTCTCTCTCTCTCTCTCTCTTTCTCTCTCTCTCTCTCTCTCAAAAAAAAGGACCTTTCTTCTGTCGGGAAAAAAAAAGGAAATTTATTCCTGTAATAAAAGCTTTTGTCCCCCCCCCCCCCAAAAAAAAAATACTGTAACCAGGATGTCAGAGTTATGTGATGACGGGTTACAATCGTATCAGAGCATTTAATTGGCCCAAAGCTAAGATGGGGAGGAGTAATATTTTAGGACTGTGTACCACTGGTGGTAGGCTAGCTCCCTCTAGCGGTACGTGAATGAATCACTTAATTAAATGTTCAAACTATGCATAATGTTACAGTGGTTCAAAGTTTTTGGAATCCAGTGCAGTACATTTGTTAAGTACTGTTCAGTTGTATTTAACCTTAACATACAATACATTTGCAAGCTATATTTTCAAACGGTTTGTTTTCAAATGAGCTGACAGAACAGAAAGTAACAGAAATTGTTTTATGCAACATAACATTGCGAGCAGGACGGTGGATGAGTGGTTAGCACGTCATCCCGTTCCCCACCACCAAGGGCGATGTGGCCTAGAGCGTCCCCTATGGCCTGATGCCAAAGTCACCATTACCTCGATTGTTATAGCTATACATAGTTGCTTTGCCGCTCCCTTTTGTCTGCTGTGAGCCGGTGCAAACAAAAAGACAATGTGACCAGGTGAAGCCCATCCCACTCTCACCCCTGTCAAGTCACTCAAAGGGAGATTGGAATCTGTCAGAGCAGCCAATTGGAAAATGAATACAGTGCTTTAACTTGGTTTACTGCATCGCAGTAGTGGGAAGTAACAAAGTACAAACAGTACAGAGACAAACAACTTTTCAGACCATCACTGAGTGGAAACGACGACAACACTGCCTGGTTCAGAGAATCTGGAGAAATCACCTACAAAGCCGAAAACCAACATTGAATGCCCGTGACCTTCGATCCTGACCTGCATCAAAAACCGACCTCAATGTGTAAAGGATATCACCACGTGGTCTCAGGAACACTTCAGAAAACCAATGTCAGTAAATACAGTTCGGCGCTACATCCATAAGTGCAACTTGAAACTCTACTATGCAAAGCAAAAGCCATTTATCAACAACACCCAGAAACGCCGCCAGCTTCTCTGGGCCCGAGCTCATCTAAGATGGACTGATGCAAAGTTTAAAAGTGTTCTGTGATCAGACGAGTCCACATTTCAAATTGTTTTTGGAAATTGTGGACGTCGTGTCCTCTGGGCCAGAGAAGAAAAGAACCTTCCGGACTGTTATGGACGCAAAGTTTAAAAGCCAGCATCTGTGATGGTATGGGGCTGTGTTAGTGCCAATGGCATGGGTAACTTACACATCTGTGAAGGCATCATTAATGCTGAAAGGTACATACAGGTTTTGGAGAAACATGCTGCCATCCAAGCGACGTCTTTTTCATGGACGCCCCTGCTTATTTCAGCAAGACAATGCCAAACCACATTCTGCAGGTGTTACAACAGCGTGGCTTCGTAGTAAAAGAGTGCGGGTACTAGACTGGCCTACCTGCAGTCCAGACCTGTCTCCCATTGAAAATGTGTGGCGCATTATGAAGCGTAAAATGTGACAAAGGAGCATTCTCAATGTATCGCAGATTTTGTGAGGCAGAGAATAGAGACAAAATACTTCAAATTTCATTACAACACAGCACTGAAAAAAAAAAAAATCACTATCGCAATTTTGGTAAAATGCTTCCACGAAATCAGGCATTTCAGGCTGCAACAATCACCAAAGAAAAGCCTGTCAAATCTGAAATCGGTACTGAAATAAGGAGACATCCAGGCGGCCAGCTTACCTGTTCCCGCAGCCTCTCTTGGTGGCCCATGATGGCTGAGGCGTGATGGGGGTACTTGTGCTTGAGGTGCTCCAGGAAGGCCTCCCTCTTCTTGTCCATGTCGGGCGGCTGCATGGCCAGGATCTCTCGGCTACTGCGAGCCCCCCCTAGCGTGTGTCTCCGCGGGATGGCGCGGCCGCTGCCTTTGGCGTCTGCCCTGGAAGCGGGTGCCCCATTTGGCGACGCCTGCCTCCGTGTGGTGTGCTCGGCGTCCTCGGGGGAGGTGACCCTCAAGTTGCTCTTGGTCTGCACTGAATAGGGGGGGGGGGCACGAAAAGACACATGGTCAAGACACATGTGAGGTGCTGATGTTTGCTCATTAACAAAGATTGTATGGAAGTATGTTGGTCCTTGCACATGTCACAAGGAGGGTATGTTATTGTGAGTTTTGAGCGTAATCAGTGACCCACGAGTTTATAATGAAAGACAAAGAGGGACAAAAGGATATGGGGCGAGCCCTGCCGCAAACACAAAAAAACGTGTTATTGATGGCCCCCCCAAATGATTGACAGGTTAAGAAAAAAAATTTAAAACTAAGGAATTTGAACCTCTAAATCAAAATCGTCTGGGTGCTGAGAAGAATATGAACATTATTCGTAAATATACATTGCATACACAAGTACATTTTACAATGCGGTGGTTAGCTTCCTTTATCACTTGTATGACTGTCAAGAATGTTTGAAATGTTCCTAAAAACAATATTTCCCACAGCAAAAGTTGTTTGGAAATTAAGAACAACTGTCAGCCAGTGTTACCAGGGGAACTGATTGTATTTTTCTTTTTGTGGGAGGGGTTCTATTTATGAGAATTGTCACCACAGGGGGCCGTCTTGAGTTTTCCGCTTTTGTACCACCGAGTTGTCTCGCAGTCGCCCAAGCGTTTGTGCGCATGAACAGCGTCTCCGGTTGACAGCACAAGAAACACATCATCATGGCCCATTTCTCTAAAAATACCAGATGCGGACTGATCCTTGTAAACACGGCACACAAAATGTTAGGCGATGGGAAAGGGAAAATAAACTGGAGATGACAGGATAGCTAATGTGGCGCTCGGTAAAGGTTCATTTCTTCTGTGGTTGGAGGAGCATAGTTCAAGTCGTCTATTCTTAACGGGTAAATATGGCTTCTTCACCATACCACGTATTCCACACTTAGGCAGCTTCTTAACTAGGGACGCGGAAACAAATTGGTGGAAACCTTATGCAAATTTGATGAGCCGTCTTCCCTCTGTTTCGAGTTCTCACTGCAGAAGGGCTTTTGAGGAAAACCAGCTTTGATCGGTAAACACACGCAAAAAACGGCAAAGGTGCATAACGATGCGGCGTCTGCCACCGGCACCGTGGTCCCAAACGCCACCCCCCCCCATCTGACACCCTCCTCTAATTCAGGG
This sequence comes from Phycodurus eques, assembly GCF_024500275.1. Lineage (NCBI taxonomy): Eukaryota > Metazoa > Chordata > Actinopteri > Syngnathiformes > Syngnathidae > Phycodurus > Phycodurus eques. The sequence goes on from NC_084545.1 coordinate 5,474,595, forward strand.
CCGCAGCATGTCTCATGTACTTCCAGACCTATTTTTAACTCCCAAACAGTTCTCCCTCACCGCTCACTAAATTACACTCAGCAGACAAAACAAACTCAGAATGAACTGCGCTCAACGTCGGGGTGGCATGTGAGGATAAAAAACTCATTACCTTCCGCACGGGGACAATCTTCATCTGCCATTTCTTCCTCCATTGCACCTTTAGCATTCGCAAAAAACAAAACCCACAAAGTCTATGGCGAAAGGGGACGTATCTCCGGCTGACCTGCTGGCTGCCTGCTTGCTCGCTCGCTTTGAGATTCCAGGGGCAGCTCACGTGGAAGAAAAAAAGAGAGGGGGGCTCGAGATAGGCCCTGCCCCGCCGCCCCAGGATAGACTGCTGGGGGATTTAGAAAGTCAACTGCATTCCAGGACAAAGTGCGACCAGCCTCTTTTCACCCTCGGGCTGAGAGATCTACTGCAAGCATGGAGTGAGTGTCAACACAAGCGGAGTCAGCACTGGAGTGGAGAATACCAGCAACAACAACAACGAAAAAAACAACTAACAGGTGTCATGTTGTTTTTCTGGACTTTGGGTCCAGGAAAACAAACTCTTTGTTCAAGCATGATCGCTAGCCGAACCCTGGTGTGCAAGACGCTGTTCCATTTGTAAGCAAAGTCTGATAGGAACTCAGCTGAAATGCATGGACCAAAGACAAGGGTCAGTGTTAAAAAGCGAAGGCAAATTACTAAAGTGTAACAGTTAAGCTCGGTATAATATAAGCATCTAAAGTCTGATGCACACCAAACAAGCGAGACTGCTTGAAATACGTGGCTCTCGACGGAGTAGCTAAGTTTAGCCTGGGTTGTTATGGAGAGTCTGTCAGTTATGTTCATGTTCACTGGCACTTTTGGTGCATTTTAAGCACTTTACTTTTAAGGTTGATGTAAAATGAGTTTCAAATATTATTAAACTGTTTGGGTATCATAGTTTGTGGTATACTTACAGTTGAAACTATTAATATGGGCAATTACAAACACTTTCAGGGGGTTTGTTAATTACTTGTTTTTTTACTACTGTATATACGCAGGGATAAGCGGTAAAAAATGGATGGATGTATATATGCATTTGTCGCCACCCACCAGTGTAAATGCAAGCTTGACCTGAACTGAACCCCCAGGACCAAGCGTGTGAGCCAAAACACACCATGTATCATTTCCTGCTTTGGTCTGGACCCAAAAAAGACACTTCAGGGCCACATCCAAACACATCTACGCATTTGGCAGCCAATGAAGTTGGAATGAAGTCTAATCAAATCAACACAAAAGCCCAAACAGCACTTGTTCCCAATTAGGAAAACCCAGATGCTGTTTTTGCCATGTCGGGTCTGAGATGTGTGTTCCAATATTAGGAGCACATCTTTCTCCTTAAGGCGACCGCCCATGCTCATGAACTCACTGGCCTGTAGCAGGCGCGATCGATACGAAGTCGCGAGGAAAAGACGCGACATTGGCGCACCTTCATGGTGGTCCGGGGAGGGGAGCGCAATCAATGGGGGAGTTTGTGGGCCATGTAATTGGGAGCGGTGGGCCGAGCACACGGGCGACTCAGCAGCTGACGGCTGATGTCAAAACGCGAGAGGGCGCGTCTGCTCCGGCACCACTTTCACTCTCATCGGGGGATCTTTTCTAAAGTGTTTTTGTTGGCCATGTGTCGGCCTTTTACAATCCCCTTAAATGTAGGAAGGAGCCTCTGGAGAACAGGCTCCAACCTGTTGCTTTCGGGAGCCAGGAGCAGATGGTGCATAGCTAGCATACTAACAATGCTATCCACTTTACTCCAACAAAAAAACAGTGAAGAACTTGACTTGTGTTAATACAAAACACGAGTAAATATGAACACAAATGTGCTCCAAATTGGTAACACGGTGCTATTACGCACAAATATATTGGACCGGCTAAATCCAGTCCACTAGAACATTGGGCATGTGGCAATTTTGGAATACTTTTGCTGACTTTACCGATGTTCAGTCACTGTTTTAGACACATCCCCCCTCAGGGATCCTCAAACCTTTTGGGTCCAGAGATCCTTATAAGGGAAGAAGTTATTTTTCCAAGGACCCCTTCATAATCCTAATGCCAATTAAACATAAGACATGTACCACTAAATGCCATAGGAATTTGAAGGAGCCTATTTTCGAGAAAAAGTCATGATGACACAATAACAAATTCATAGTTTTCTAAAGAAAAAAAGATCTAATGATAATGCAGTGGACCCCTGTATATTCTATTATTCATTAGTCCTATTTTGTTCTCTAACAAAAATAGGACTGTATGCCTGAATAATAAGCCTTTTGTTGTATTTTATTTTTTTTTTTCATGCGGAGATGTTGGAATTATGTGATGTGTCATAATTGTATCAGTGATATAAAATGTCCCATAGCTAAGATAGTATGTTTATTTTTCTCTATGCAAGTAGGCACTGTTTAAAATTATGCTACATAATTTAATATTTTGACCCCAGTTGGAGAACCATTTATCTAAAGATGCAAACATATCCAACCACAACCAGAAATTACAGCTTGGAGTCCAAAACCTTCCTCCCCTCAGCATTCCACATGGAAGGAGGAAAAAAAAAAGAAAAAAAAAAATTAAAATAAATAAAAAGAACTCTCCTCCCCTTTCTTACAGCATCACAAAGGATGTGCAGCTGAATTATGCAGTTTGCCTATGAACATCCAGCTTGGCAAGCCTCCACCTGCGCTCTTGCCAAACTCTGCCACGCAACGAAGCCTGTGGAGAGACAAAGTGCTGACGCGTACAAAAAAAAAGAAAAAAAGAGAGCTACTCGATGGTTTAGTATCTGGATTCATTGAGAGAAAGAGGAAAACAATAATAATAAATAAATAAATAAAAAACAGCACTATATTATAATGGAGATTTATTTTTACACAACTGAATCACTGCTCTGTATTAAATATATCATGTTTCCCTAAATAGTGGCTTGGTGAGTGTCTTTAATCCACCATTGCCTTTTCCCCTAATTAATCACTGCCAGGCCTCCATGGTAACATCGCTATTTGAATTCAACAGCCGTCAGTGGCAGTGAATGAGATTTATTAATTATAGTTTGTTCTTTAATCAAATTGAACCCTACTTTTGTTTTGTTTTTTTTAAGCAAGGAATTCTTTCTTTGAACTCCACTGTAATTGGCAGCTTCGACAGGTAGTTTGAAAGGGGCTACACAGAGACCTTTTTGCTTCTGTTACTATCTCAGAAGCCAAAAAAAGTGCCAGTTCAATGTAAATCCCCACCATTCTGCCTTTCACACAGAACAGCAACGTCTGATACTAGCCTCCAGACAAAGCAGCTCAAATGTGACTTCTCACCGATGGGACTGATAAATTGTTTCCGCACAGGTAACCGACACCAGAGTTGTCGCGAAGCCCCGTGCAATGTGCCCTGGCCACATTCATTTCTTACACTAACACGCAGGGAAATATCACATTTCCCATCTGGGTCTCTGTTTCTCTTTTTGCAAGTTGGGTGTATATTAAAACATGTCAGAAATACTGAGAGAGAACATATGTTTCATACAAGACAGGAAGTTCACGTCCAGTGCAGCCTGAGGCCAAGTAACACTGTCCACTTAAACTGTGTCACCTTCACTCTTTAAATCCTCCCCTTAATTAAAACCCACTTCCTGTTTTGTTTACACAGCAGACTGAAAGTCGAGAAGGTGCATGTATGTGTTTGTGTCAATAGAGTAGTTTTAGCTTTAGCAATAAAACAAAATACAACTTTATTTTGTCGCAAAAAATATGCCGATATGCAAAACCTGGTGCCAAGATTTACAGAGATACAGCTGGAATGAGTGATTTTATTTTATTATAGTTCAGACTATTTTGCTTCAAACAATTGTCCAATGTTTAATGTGTCAATTCGGAGAAGAGATTCCTCTCTCTCTCTCTCTCTCTCTCTTGCTATCACGAGCAAACATCTTTATATATTGTCCGGCTCCAGTCTTCAGCACACAACCTCGCAGCAACTGATCAGTCCACATGCTGTGCAGCGATCGGGGAGTCCTTCTCGCAGCCTTTTGTTGTTCATTAACCGAGCGCTGCCACACGAGTCGCTGTGCTTGTTAATGTGCAGTTCATTAACTCGTGGCGAGAGTCTGTGTAGATGGGCCTATAGACGGGGGCTCAGATGCCTTGCCGGTCTCCTGTGACAACGGCAGTCTGTGGGCCAACGCAGCGAGGCTGGTGGTGTATAGAAGGTGTGGGGTGGTGGGGTCAAATGCACAAACAGCTGCAGCCGGGTGGAGGAAATCCGCCCCGCAATCGGAGACGAGAACTTCACCAGCCTGTCTGCTCTAAGAACATTTCCTAAGGAAGCTATAAGCCCCTCAGGATGGAGGGCTGAAGCTCACTAAGGAGTAGCTCGGCTTGATTTCTGGATTAAATATATATATATATATATATATATATATATATATATATATATATATATATATATATATATATAAGTCATCATGGCAACTTCCAATACAAGTGGAAAAATATGGCGACCACTTAATATTCTTTTTTTTTTTTTTTTTCTTTGGTCCTGTTCGGCTGTTAGGGCAATCAGAATGGAAAATCTGCATCCCTTTCATGCCGGAACAGTTTTACTGTGTCACAGTGGAGTTTTAAAGCTTCCGCTGTGGCATTATAATTGAGGTTTATTGAGAATCAGACTTGATCAGTCGAACAGAACAAATTACATTACATTATCTACAACAATGAAACATTAAATAGGAGTGTTGCGGGGGGCTGTAGTGCTACACCCTGTGAGGGAAGGACAGGACAAGATAGAACAGGACAAGGGCAGGAGAAGAAGCATGCAGGACAAGGGTCGTGAACCCGACTGTACAACTGAAGTGTGATGGCATTAATTATGTGAATTATAAAAGTCTAAAGGACGAGAGTATAAGCGAGGGGATACACACGCGGTTTGCATATTCATGAGTTATTTGTCGCAGTAAGTGCGTAACCCCACACCCAGTGAAACAAGTCCTCGGGGTGTGTGCCTGCGGATACATGCAAGTGAATTGATACCGTTTTACATGCACAAAGACTGACAGAAGTGTCCTGTAATTGCTGTGGCCGCACCGCGCCGGCTGAGGACCGCATTTTATCAATCGAGGGGCGGTTAATATACTTAATATTCAGACGCTTAAAGAGCAGCACCTCTAAGGTCAAATAAAGTCTGTTGTGTGAAGTGTGTCGACTTCCTATTTTTGCCAATTTCAGGGTTAAACTGTCATCATCATAAGACATTTATTAACTGCGCAGGTGATATTTAAAGTCTCATTTTAAAATTCTTAAATGTCACACGCGTGTAAAAAGAATAAGACACCCACTTTAATGGCAAAAGACAAATGTGAAAACATTAATTATTTGCCTTTATTAGATTGAAATTTAAAAACTATGATTAATAATAACTAATTAAATGACCTATACTAAACAATATTGCTGTATTAAATAATGAGTCATTACTTTTCACTATCTTAAAACAAATGAAACACTAATGACAAAATACACTGAAAAATTACTCTCGTGGGATTATTCATTTTAATTAGATAAATGATTGACAAATTCTTTAATTATATATTGTATTACATTGAAAAACTAGTATTTTATTGAAATGTATAACTAAGTCACTAAATCGCTTTTTTTTAATATAACAAAAATGTTCACGAGGTTTATCTTTGATCAATATGTAAATTATCAAATTATTTGAACAAAGACTTATCAAAATTATGTTTTTTAAATTATTTATTGTATTCACTTAAATTTTGTATGATGTGCGACTTTTGAGTCATAAAACTCCAGCTTTTATTACAGCACAGCCCAAAATATTGTCTAAAGTCGTGATTTGTACAGTGCGGTATAAGTACCAGTACCACTAGTGGAAAGTAGGCTCCCTCTCGTAGTACGTGACAGAATCACTGCCAAAGTACAGTTCAATTGTATTTAACTTTTAAGTATTATTTAACTTTTACAGAATGTGCAAAACATTTCAATCGAATCCCAATTTAAATTTTTTAATGTTTAAATTGCATAATGTTACAGGGGCTTATAGTAATATCAAATATACATTTTAGGAATACACACACTTGATGTAAAAAGTTCGAGAACTACTGGTTTGAAGAGTCCGAGCTTCTTCAACAAACTACACAAAATCCGGCATTAAATGTGACCAGACTAAAGCCGCCGCAGACAGCGGTTAGCTACTCTACTAGTCTGGCAATCATTAAACAGAGAATGGTGTTTCAATGTGAGGTAGTAAAGAAAGTTAACTTCTCAGTGGCAAGAGCATTAAAACGAAACCTTCAACCGGCCCATTGCTTCGATTAAAATCACTACATGCTACAGCGGGCATAAAAAAATAAAAATAAAAAAACAAAAACAAAGTCGACACACCCCCTGTTCAAATGACAGGTTTTTGTGATTAAAACATTTCTAAAAAAAAATTACAAATAAAATAAAAAAATAAAAAAAAAACTGAAAATTTTTCAAGCGGGTGAGTAAAAATAATGTGGTTGCACAAGTGTGCACACCCTCTTATAACTGTAACAAAAAACTAAATGTGGCTGTGTTCAGCCTTGTTTTTAGAAGCCAAATTATGCATGAAAAGGACCACATGAGGTCAAATATTCTGATTATGATCATGAATCTGAGTACAAAGTGTCATATTAGACAAGGCTCCACAGCTCCACAACTGAGAGCAGGAACAAGACATTACCAGGCTCTTTGGTATGGTCTGATTGGTTATTGATGACATCATCCCCAGGGACAGCCCCTCCCCTCCCCAAACACGTCGATGTCATCAGTGCCAAAGCATCCCAGTGATGTAATGCAGGGAGGGCCTGGACCAACGTTCGAGTGGCGTTCCTTTTCTTCCATACTTCCCCTTCTTTCTCATCGTCCCTCTCTCGTGCCGTTTTTCCACTCTCCCAAATGCGTCATGATGAAAAGCCCATCCGCTTGTTTATTAGCGCTCAAAGCCAAGCGCGAAAGAGATTTGCAGCTAAGCCCTGTGAGCTATTTAAAAGATGAGGGATACTGACTAGGTGAGAGTATTTACATTTCCCAAATCCCAGACTGTGTCCTGCAGCTGTAATAAAAATATGGATTAGAGATTATGCCAATTGTGCCGCTAAAAAGATCCGGCTGCTAGCAAGGCTCGGGGTGCACGAGTCTTGTGTGTAGTAAATGTAGTCCAAATTTGGTAGCAATTGGGAAAATATATCAATGACACCTGAAATGGCCAAACTGACCCTAAAATGTGCACTTTAAATCAAAATGGCAGACTTCCTGTGTCTTTTCAGGCAAGGGTTTTGGAACGTTTTTGTGAGTCTTTTCATGACAGACATGACTACCAAATGTCATGTTCCTAAGGGAAACTAGCTTCAGGTGCTGAATTTTCGTTGAAGGACCCCTGGAAATAGCCAAGAGTAGCTTGGTCGCTTCAAACCAAAATGGGCATGGCTTCTTGACACTTTTTTCTGGGTCTCCTCATAATAAACATGTCTACCAAATTTCATCTTCACAAGTGAAAAGCTGCACGTGAAATGGGGTGTGACAGCTCTGTAGTAATTTTTGAAGGTGGTTGCATGGCTTACAAAAATTTGGGAAAAGCATCAAAAGTTGGACATATAAGTGTTATGTCACTTCTGATTACATTTATTCCGACATTTTTTTTTTTTTTTTTTTTTTTTTTTAGACACGGCCTCCACATCTGTTTTTTAATCACAATTTGAAAGTGTGTGTGCGTCCCGGGCAAACATCCACAGCTCAAGAGGATTAGCAACGGGACTCTTCGCTGATCAAAGCAGCAGAGAATCCAGCTTACTGGGACACACAAGCTCCAAGGGAGGACATGATGCAAACTTATGAGCCAACACAACTGCACTACAGAAATATGGCACAGAAAAAAAATATATATATATATATATATCTCAATTAAAATCCTCAATTAAATCTTTGCACGCACCCACTTGCCCCGCTTGCAAAGCTGCTCTGAGGAAACCATTTGATTGGCTGACTAGTGTCACGTGGGAGGAGTTACAAGGTACGCGATTGGTCGCCTCACCGCTTGCCCACCTCGCACACATAACTTTGCCCCACTGGCAAAGTTGCAACGAAAAAAACATTTGAGTGGCTTCGTCTTGTTTTTTTTTATTTCAGTTTTACAGAATGCAGGGAAACTGGAACGCGAAGCTAGCGATAAATTGCTCTAACGAGGTATGGTTTTAAGCTCGAAGAAGGTCTCTCCTCTTCCAATTAAAACGATTGTTTATTGGAATCTTGATGTCTTTTGCTGGGTTTATTGTGTACACTCTTTGACACATTGTTTCCTCCTCATTCATGAATACCAAACAGACAAAAAAAATCGCCGTAGTCTTGTATTAATAATAACGACGATACTATTATTCTAACAACTGGTGGATTTATTGTATGTACAAATCTTTGAATGGGTTTGTTCGCGGTCACCGGAAATGATCACTATCCCGGCTTTATGGTCCCCCTCAGCACTTTAGTATCTTTCAGATTTACAAGCCACAACATTTACTGTTTGGTTTGCTTTAAAACATGCTGCTCATTAAGCCTTGCCAGCTGCAACAAGTAACAACCCCCAAAAAACAGACACACACATAAAAAAAGCAGCAGGCTATAAAAATGCGTTGAATCCCTATACAGATATAACAGTTGAGCAAAATAATTTCTGCGTATTTCTTGTCAGTCAAATCTGTTTATGATATGATGTTTCAGGTATACTGCCATTCATTGTTGTGAAACTTTGTACTTATCCACTGGTGTGACTCTGCAATTACAGACGGTTACTACACCATCATTTAGTTTGGACGAGAACAATGGAAACTCAAACTTTGGTTTTGGCGAAACGACATGGTGTTTATTCTACCGGGAGGACGCGACGAAGCTACCACGATTGGTCGGCCCTAATTGGGAGCCTGCTGATAGCGAGTAAGCTGCCATGCATTATGGATACGCTGGAGTGCGATAGTGGCTATAATTAAGCCTCTCTCCAATTCTGCAGACAGAGTCCTCCATCAAGCTGTCAGAGCTGAAGGACTCAACAGGATGTATTTGAGTCTAATAATAAGAAACTGCTCCTTCAACAATTCAGAGCAGAACTCACCTTTGGTTTTGGAGGAATTCAATAAGCCATGTGGACGGCCATATTGCTTCATCCACAGCTTGCATTCATCTGGGTACATTTTTGAAACATCCATCCATCCATCCATTTTCTGAGCCGCTTCTCCTCACTCGGGTCGCGGGCATGCTGGAGCCTATCCCAGCTATCATAGGGCAGGAGGCGGGGTACACCCTGAACTGGTTGCCAGCCAATCGCAGGGCACATAGAAACAAACAACCACACACACTCACATTCACACCTACGGGCAATTTAGAGTATTCAATTAACCTACCATGCATGATTTTGGGATGTGGGAGGAAATCGGAGTGCCCGGAGAAAACCCACGCAGGCACGGGGAGAACATGCAAACTCCACACAGGTGGGGTCGGGAATTGAACCCCGGACCTCAGAACTGTGAGGCAGATGCTCTAACCAGTCGTCCACCATGCCGCCATTTTTTAAACAGAACAAAAAAAACAAATGTATCAACCTTTCCTTTCTGTGTGCCTCTTGGGAGAAATGGCCCTGTTAGCTTAGCTTGCGTGTTTCAACGTGACAAGGTTTGCCAAAAATGACAGTCTGTCTAAATCTGGTTGGAACCCAGAAAGAATTTTGAAAATCAGATTATAGGTTCTGGAGAAAAACAAAATATATATATATATATATATATATATTTTTTTTTTTTTTTGAAAAAAATTGCCTTTTTGGGCAACATTTTAATAAAAACATTGTGATAGCGCCTATAGAAACTAAAAAAAAACGCCTTCAAATTAGAGTAAAACAGTGTAAATTAATTATTTGTCACCATATTTCCTCAATCGTTTCATTTTGTCTACCACTCAGTGAACCCCTTCTCCAATTGGCTGACAAGACATTAATAATAGACTATTAGCCTTTTGATTAACAACCTAACCACAGCATAGCATTATTTTATGGCTAATACAAGTCCATTCCTCACCTTGGAGCAGACAAGGGTGTGCCTATTGATTTTTGATCGATTACGCAGATGGCCTCATAGCCTGCATTTATCTGGGTTAGTTTTAGTTTTTGAAAATGGAACAAAAAACACTTTTGCAGTTTAGCGTTTAACCACAATTTCATTTTAAAGGAGGAAAAAAATATATATTAAAAAAGGAAAATCTATCATCGACTTCAATGCAGCTTCAGGTTGAACCTGGCCGATTTTTGCAGTTTATTTGCCAGTTTTTCTCGTACGCCATTTTCCACCAGCCACAAGATGGATTAAGCATCTTTTTGTTTTCCCGGTAGCTCTGGTCTGGTCTTGAAATGAAGCGCAAAAGGAAAACCTGAAAGGAAGGAAACCTCGAAAACAAAGGCAATAAAGTACACAAAGGTCCCCTGGTGTGTTTGCGAGGCCTGTTCCTCCCATTCTGAAAAAGAATGGAAACGTTGCATATGTCACAGAATGTTCTGTAATGTAGTGGGATCTTGGGGGAATGGAAAAGCCAAGCCACAGTCTTCTCTTCCTTATAAGAAACCTAATGAAAGACTCGGAAACACCACAACCCCTCCGCAATACTGATTAATATCTGTAAAGAGGCTCTTTACTACAGTTTCCCAAAACGCCTTGTGAAGGAAATTATACAAGAACCTTGTCTGACCTATTATATAATTTCAAGCCTGCAAAAAGCATACTTAAATATTTACACAATGGGGAAACGTTTAGCTTTTATTAAGACTGGTAACAGTAGACTTTTGAGGTGCAGCAGGAATGGCAAAGACGTACTCAGGGGTGCAGTCTAGACTTGGAGAGCTGCAAAGCAACTTGTCGGCCACAAAACCATTCCTGTCTCCTGTGGAAACATTGACATCGAAAGTTGTAGCAAACAGAATACGCCTGTCAAGAAAAAGAAGCTTGTCACAAATGGATTGTTATTTTTATGTATCAGACAGCGTTAGTTACGCTAAGCAACTTTGTATTACACCTTTGTCATTTGTTTCATTGTCTTCACGTCTGGAACTATTCCCAACAATTTGCGGTCCACTAATGTCCAGCTACTAATCAATACCTGCTAAAGATGCGTCTTTGTGTCTTTCTATAGCTATTCTGTCTCGATCTACATGGTAAATGTATTGAGGGTGGGACAAAATATCATAACGTATTGTTCTGCATTGTTATATCATCTGGTAGAATATTGATGCACCGCTGATCTGGCCGAGCGGCTTTAAAAGAGTCAGTTAACAAAACGTTAAGCATTGTGGTTGTTTGAAATACACAAAGAGTAAATTCTCAGCAATAAACCCCTTAAAGCCTCTATTTTTTTGAAGAATTGTTCACTATTTGCCAAAGTGCTGCTTATAGTGTAGTCAGTTGAGATCACTGTCACTATACAGCGCTAATATCTCAAGTCTGCGTTCGCAAGTCAAAACAAAAAAAAAACATCCAAGCGACAGCTCGCATCGAAAAATATTTTATCACCCTACTGTGAATTTCTTTTGACTCAACGCGCCACATCACAGCACATTGCTTCGTAGTAAATAGTAAATAGTAAACTGGTACTGGTGTCGTAGAATTGGAGTATTTATTTTCAAGTACAGTATTGGCACCAATAGTGTATCGATTGTTATTCCAACCTCCAACTTTTCCATTTTTACATCGAGTTGCACACTTTTAATTTTTAGCCTTGCTTTTTATTTTCAGCCAGGAATTTACGGCGACGGGAGCGTTTACGTAGCGCCCACTCCAAATAAACTCCGGAGCTCATGTTCATGGTCCGGTGGAACTCCAGCGCTATGTATATGATGTTAAACACTCTCACATTCTCTGGAACTCAGGAAGCTATGTTTGCTTTTGACTGCACGGACTGAGCCTCTGCTGTTCTTTGCTTGGTTTGGGGGGTTTAACAAGGTTTGACAATACATTTTTTGGCTCATCGTGTGAGCTATCAGACCCAAATGGATTGGAAGCGAAGATGTTTGTGTATATATAATCCTACTACGTTTTAAGGATTGGATTTACTTTGCATCGAGTTCGGTATTTACGCAGTGCTGTCGAGTTATCAGTCAGAGCAGGAAGGACTTCTCCAAACACACCATGCGGAGAGAGACAAGGCAGGTTTCCTCCTAGAATAACTCTCACTAACAAAAACATCCCGCGAGTCGTCGGATTTGAACAGGGGAATTTTTCAGGATCGGACACTTTATTCGAATCTGCTTGAGATAGGACCGATTGTAAGCAGAGGGATAATTATAGAATCATATTGCGGTAAGCAGAGGGATAATTATGGAATCATATTGCGGTAATGAGTCATGAACAAATGGGTCAAGGAAAGCATAAAAAGGAAGAGAGGGGCAGCGGGTTGTTTCATTGCTTTCATAGATTTTATGAAGATCATTGTGTTTTAAGATGTCTTCTATTACTCCATGAATCTTTCAAGGCCTTTTTGGCCTTGTCACGTCATTCCTTGACCTTCACACCTTAATCTGTTCACTATGACACAATCGGGTTCTTGTGAGCAATGATAAACTTATTCACCACTCTTCTAAAGGGAGTGGATGGATGGCGGCGAGGCGGAGTGATGTTTACACTGGAAGAAATAGAGCTTGGCGGTTTAATAGCGCCAGAAGAGCGCCGGGCCAGTGTCCTTTCACGCCTGCAGGACATTTGTCTTAGGGCTCCCTTTCCATCAATGGCAAACAATGAGGGAGATGGACACAGAAGTCAATTCAATGAAAAGGTGGAGTGGCAAGGCCATAAACATTAGAAGGAAGGAGACGAAGGGCGATAAGATTCTGGTTCTGTAAGCACTAAACACTATCATGCGACAGACAAAATGTTATCTGTGGGTCAACAAAAGGTGTCTTTTTTCTCTTTTCTCCGGAGATAGAAATCCCAAATTCAAAGAAAATAAAACATCTTTGGACAATCATATCTGTGTTGGCTGCCCAGGTCATCCTCTGGAACGGAACAGCTTCATTTGAGGCTATTTCTGTTTGGTCCTGACTGCTTTGAAGTGTTTCCAGTGGGCGTCCAGACCAATTATGGATGTCAAATAAAAAAATAAACAGGCATATGAAAGAAGGACACAAGAGAGAAGATGGACACTAATGAATCATTACCAGCGAGACTGGACGTTTTTGCGTCAGTGTCTGTGGAGAACAGCGTTGAGCCCGTTTCTGTCCTATGACAGCAAATGTTTGCAGCTGCTCAAGGAGCTCCCCTTGTCTTTGAGGATGTTTACACAACAGCAACTAATTAAAGAAGGGAAAACTGAACGGCGTTGGAAATTTAAACAAGATAAGCAGTAACAGTGGTGCCTTGAGATATGCGTGACTCAACTTACTCGTGTTCCAAGATATGAAGCGTCATTCGGACGATTTTTGGCTTTGACTTGCAAGCTCAAACTTGAGATACGAGTGTTTTATGGTGGCAGTGAACGCAACTCACGTCACATTAAGAAGCACTTTGGCAAATAGGGAACAGTTCTGCAATTAAAGAGGCTTCAAGCTGTTTAATGCCACTCCCAATTGAAGTTTACTGTCAAACTAAACAAAACTAGGTGAATTGCATGTTGTGTATTTAAAACAAACAAACTGCTTAGCCTTTAGTCCGCCAGCTTAAGGCTAATGCTAAATAGCATCTATGTTGTGGTGCTATAACCTTTTAAGCAACGGATTGAACACAAACAGTGCAGCAAAACATTGTACAGAGACAATATAAGAGTACTGTCATATATTCTTTATCCTCTGCGAGGAGCTGAGACGTCAATGTTGTACTGACATCCATGTACAGGATATCTGTCTGTTTGTCAGTCAAGGCTGCAATTTTTGATTTTTTTTTTTGGGGGGGGGGGGGGGGGGGCTGTAACAGATGAATGCTATGTGCATTCATTACAATGAGGAAAGATGATGTGCAATGCGAGTGATTTGAGTTTATGAGCGTGGTCACGGAACAAGTTAAACTGGTATCTCAAGGCACCACTATCTGTTTTGCATGTTGTTTAGTCCCTTACTCTAGCGAATGGTAAAAACGAAGTTAGTACTGACCCTTAATTTTTTTTAGGCATACCATTACACATTTATTATTCACGTCTTTATAGTGAGGAAGAATCTTTGTTTTTTACTTTTAATCCTTTAAAAAGAAAACACACAACAAACAAATGTCCTTTAGGTAGCCTCATTAAGTCTTAGCGTATGAAATGAAAGCTTCCTGCAATGAGGTCTGATGAAACGCTGTAGTGATGCATTGTGACCGCGAGTTGGCTCGGAGCCATGACGAGGGATGACAGCGCAGACAGCCCAGTGGAGAAACACCTGGTGGGACCTCTACCGTTCCCCTCCCCACCTTTGGGCACATGCCACAAGCCCAGGTGTCTTTCCACCTCCGCTAAATGACCCGTGGCGGCCATCAAACTCCACGTGCGTCGGCTCACCACTGTGGTCAGCGTGTCCTCCGCATCCTGGCGTATCAGACAAGTCCAGCCAGGTAACCAAGACAGAAGCTGATCTCGCCGAGCTGCTGTTTGCCTTTGCTCGTGAAAACACAGCAGCTCATATGATAGCATTTAAAGACAAACGGCTTGGCTGAATTAAACTGGCAGCAGTCGACTTACACTTAATAACAGTTTCCTCGCTACATCAGCTCTGGGCAAAGCGCGCAGGAAACTTGGGAGAGACAACTAGAATGATGAATGATGAGGTTCCATCTTATTGTTAAGAATATCTTGGGATTTTATTAGCATGGATTAATGGATTTTTAAAAAGTGAGACACCACACACTACGACAAAAAAAAAAAAATTGGTTTACTTGCGACAACTTGTGAGCTACATTATACAGACACTCAACACAACCAGTTGCTTCTCATTTGGTATCCAGCAGCAGTTCATCCGGTATATGTGAGAACTACTTCTGTATTTGGCAAAACAAGTCGCAGAACTTCCTCCCGGTTTGGGCGAATAGCAATGGGGGGTTTCGTGACAATGCAACTGTAGGGACTTTTAATCTCTACATTTTCTTTTGTCTAACACAAGATGTCACACAACAGAGCCACCAAAGATGACAATATTTGGCCTTCGTTCATGTTTACGTATATCATAGTGGTACAGCACATTGACTTCGAATGGGGATATGTATGCTTAAATTTGGCCTGATTGTCAGTTTGTGTGTACCATGCTTTATCACAGTACAGTAGGTCCATTGGACTTTCTACACTGATCGTATAAAGAGTGATGAGACATTTTAAAATCAAGTCAGACAGTAAGTCAGTTGCATGTCCTTTTTACAACGGTTCAGCTTTAATTTTCCATGCAGATGAACGTCTTCCAGATGCTACTCCATTGAACACCGGTAAAATCTATTCAAGTGCAATTGGAGATTTCTAGATTACGTTAATTTAATGTTGTAAGAAAGCTCTGAGGCAAACTCTTCTTTTTCCACACAGATCCCCACAAACACAGACATACCGAGAAGATCTAGGACACTGTTGTAAGTTTCACGCAGCGACATTAGATGAGGTCAGCGGCAGTGACTGTTATGACGTATAAAGTAGCTGTCAGATGGCGATAATAACAGCACAATTGGGAGCAAAAGCGTGGTCAGGTGTTAAGCTTCACACCTTTGTCCTGTTTGCAAATCACCTAACACCTGTGTTTTGCGATATTGTAACTTTCGACGACACACATCACACACACAAAATTAAACACACGTGCTAATGTTAGCGTATTCTGTTGCCTCAACTCTGAACACTGCAGTTTTACAGTATACTCTACGGTCTTCACTTTGCTACAGCGGCCCTCAGTCTCCAGGTAGGTCTTTCAAAATTTTGCTCAAATTAAAGGACACATCCATTGTTGTCGTTTGTTAGCATGTCCAGCTCCGACTGATGTATTCTATGTGCCGTGATCTTTGCAGATACCTGTGAACCATAGTATTCAAAGCCCTTTCTGAATAGGAATTAGTGTCAAGAAAGTACAGTATGTTGACCTGATACTTCTCGACTTAGAAAGAACCTTTGTATGTTGCGTAGGACAGCCTTTAGCCGGAGTTGTGAGTGGAAGTTAGAAGAGTCTTTATACACGTGCAATCCAGGTGCATTTTTTTCCAAAATCAAATCATCTCTCTGCCTTTCGTTTTTAAGGGTAATTTTTTAAGATGAGTTTAAACTGACACCTTTTTTACGCCCATAATTCATTTGGTGGTTTAAACTATTGACATGAGTAATTTAAAACATTTTGGGGGGGGGGGGGGGGGGCGTCAATTACTTTTCGCAATTCTAGTTAGGACTTGGTCCCTACTGATTGTATTTAGAGAAAGATGAAAAGCTTGCTCAAAGGCGGTCCTTGTTTTACAGAGTTCCGTTCCAATGGTGGCGATGTAACCGAAATTTGGACGTAAATCGGATGCCTTTGACCACCCCCAACGCAGTAGTAAAGTCATAATTACACAGCATTAACCGAGCGTGCATTGCTGTACTAATTCATTGCGTGCTGTTCATAACATCGAAATATCCAGAATTAGATGAGAGCAGCGCAATGTCTTTGAGACCGCAAAATAACTTCGCAAGAGGAAGGAGCGCATCTCTCCCCGTGGGAAAATCTCGCCGTGCGTTTGATCCCCGTGAGCAAACTTCTACACGCATGGCCAAATCTCATGCGAGCCTGCGCTGCAGTCACCCATTTACTGTCAGCCTCCTCGTGATCTACGCAAGGGAGGTGAGCTTCTCAGGAGTGATGACTATGCGGCGGTAGAAGGCGACGCATGCAACAGTACGGATTGTTTAATCAACGTACGTCATTTGCGAAATCTTTTTTGAGTGCACATAATCACCCCACCCCCCATTAGTTTAATTAGACACGGCCACACACACACACACACACACATTAGAAGCACTCTCTCCTTTTTTTTTTTTTTTTTTTTTTGCTTTACTGAATGGTTGGCTGCAGTTCAGATCAGTGCCAAAAAACAACAACAACAACAACACAACAGCTATTCAAAACAAGGCTTCAGCGGCAGATGGAAGCAACAGAGCAGGAAAAACAAACAATTAACCCAAAGGGAATTCCCTTTGCCATGGAGATGAAAATGACAATAAGTAGTGCTTGTCGTAAAGAATTCTGTAATTGTCTGATTGTCTGTAGCAGCGAGGCGAACACTCACCTTGAACTCTTAAGGGCGTCCAAATGCGACAGTCCCAAAAAGTTTTTCCGCTCCTTCCCGGCGGATCTGCACACTTTTCCCAACTCCCACTCCCTCCCTCCTTCCCGTTGCTCTCTTTCTCTCTCTCTTGCTTTCTTACTTCAGCACTTCCTGTGCTGCTGTTTATGCTCCAATCAGGTCATCCAACAAAACTGCGCACCCCCCTCCTCCTCTTAGCCCAAGTCCTTTCGCTCAGCCATTGTTTGGCAAAGGCTTGTCACATGTATGCCTGCGAGAGAGAGAGAGTGTGTGCGGAATCACATAGACACCGAAGGGGGTGGTCGACTCCCAGCTTGAATGTCTTACAAGGACAAGTTTGTTTTTGGAATTAGAAGGGGGCAGCAAAATCTGTTTTTTTCAGGCGTCTGGAACTTTCGCTCCAAATCCAGCAGCTTGCTGTTACAAACCTCGATAAGGCTCGAGCTTCAGTGGCCCCCTGAGAGCCGCCCAGTTCCAAACACAAGGCGTCTTTACCGAGTTCTCCGCCCCGACCAAACCATAATTGACTGCCGCAGCGAGGCGGCCAGGCCCACTCTTTCCTGGCGAAAAAACAGAGGTGGAGGGGCGGAGGTGTGATTTGGGGGTGCAAGGCCAGGAGGTGAGAGGTGATGTGTGGGCGGAGGCAGGTTGACAGCGGCACACTGAGTTTTTGTTTGGCTTTGTCAACACCTTCATCATTGCACCGCGCTAAACCCTTCTGACCTGTGGAAGAGTTCAACTCAAACTGAAAGACACCTTTGCTTGCAATTATGGTTCCTCTTCAAAATATCTTACTACCAAGATAAGAGTTCTTGTACAATTCTGTACAAACAGGGAAGGCAATGGGATTTTTTAAGATCTTCCCACGTCAGACATCTTGCCTTTAGTGTCTGCGCGAGTGTTTTGCGCAAGAGAGTATATCTGACCTTTGGAGGATATAGCATGTGTAAACTGTGAATTGGATTTCCCCTCAAGGGGCCAAAACCTGTTGCTCTAAAAGCTTGTTTTTTAATTCATAAAGGTTAGGACAAATATAGCCCCAAAGTAACTACTGTACTTTGCACTATTTACTTTATTTTTTGCCATTTGTTGAGTGTGTTGAACAAAATTCCATTTTTTTTTTCTCTCACAAATGTGAGTGGCTTGGCTTCATTTTGCAAACCAGCCGATAATGTTACCGGACCATCACTGAACCGGAACCCGCAAGGTAAGAGAAACAGAGGATGACCAAGAGTCACCTGCAGGACATTTACAGAACAAGAACTAAGGGAACAGGAACATCCTGTGGTTGCCATATTCTGTAGCTTTTCTCGCATCAGAGGAAATTGGGAACCTCCTGTATTTTTGGTCACAGTAATTAGGCAAATTTGTTCTGTGAGGAGACTGTGGGCCGCTGCAGCTAAGTGGAGACTGTGGAGAAGAAAACAGCAGCATCCGGAGCTAAGGTTGACCCAGCAATTTTCTGACTTTGGAGGTAGTATCAGAGCCATAACAGAGCTGGGGAATTTAGCAATGTCGGGACGGAGTTGCCAAGTTTATACACTCGTCCTGTTTTTTGAAAACAATAGCCATTATCCAACAACTATTTTATACGTCACGTCAGACACCGACTCTAATTATCTGTGCAAGCACGAACAGGATCGCATGTAGCCTCTTTCACAGTGCCTTTTTGCCAAATTAGCACATAAGAGGTGTGACAGCAGCATTTATTTGCATTTGCCTTTTAAACAACTCACTGAAGGAGGGGATTCCCCTTTCCTGTTGCGGCTTCACTCATTCAGATAATCAGATACGTGGCGATAGCATCTGGATTAGCGACAATTGCTTTCAAAGTATCTGAATTCATATTCTGGTCGTGGCTTCCACCTCGATACCTCGTCAGAAAACAGCAATGCCCCATTCTTTATTTTATATCGGGAAAAATTGCAAATTGGGCTTAGATGTGCAGTGCGAAAGGTTCTAATGCTGCAATTTTGCAGGATCTCGCTGTATAAAAGGAGCTAATGACGTTAAAAGGAGCTCATGGCTCTACCGGTGAGCAGTTGTTTACACGTGGTTACGCCTCTGCCCACGTGGAACCCTTGTAGTAAAAATACAAGCTTGTTGTACCTGGGTTTGCCAATTGCAAGAAGACCCATACTGGTAACGTGCAATGAAAAACAGGATTTCGAATGTTCCAGTTAAGCTCAGAAGATGTGCTAAAACTATGAAAATAAGACCTCCTTTGTAATGAACTAGAATTATCCTAGTGGTGAGACTACATTGGAAACCAAAAAAGCCACTCCCATTATCGTTTCAATCCACTTGTCATCTTTTTGTTCCAAAAGAAGTCCCTAATTGTCCCCTGAACGCGAGTCAGTGGAGCCACAAGAAAAGATTGCAGCACCTCTTTTGCCAGGTTGGATTCTCGAGACATTTATCTTGTTGTTTAGTCTGGGTACCGCATGTTGGAGCGAGGGGGCAGGAGCAGGGGATGGGGGGTGGGGGGTCTCCTTGCATCTGTGCATCACTGTTTTAGGCAGCGGCACAGATGCACAAAACACAACGCGGCGGCATGAAAAGAAGAAATTTGCATTGTCACTCCCTTTGGAGGTCAGGTGTGCCTGTGTAGTAAAAGTATTGATTCAACTTCTTAAGTAAAGGTACAAGTACAGACTCTAAAATCTACTTTCGTACAAAAGTAAAACAGTTTCCTTCTTTTATGAACTTGCATAATGCTCGTACCAACAATAAAATCACTGGACAGTGGACACAAATTCTGACAGGATAGTCAGGACTGAACTGACTACAGCAGGTGCTGCATGAGCAAAATAAAACCATCACAAAAGCTGCTATCCTCTGCGTCACTGCTGTTCCTGTTTTTAGTGCCTGAGATACGAATTAGACATGCAGAAATAGAGACACACACGAAGATATGTTTCACAACAGACTCCGTAAGCTGCAGCAATATTAGTCCAATTTTGCAAAGGATGACGTATACATGCCCGTGAGTGTTGTTATATTGTCTACATGTGCTGTAAGCCAGGTCACTCGTATGTCAAGGCATCACTGAAGACAAGTAAAGTACAGATGCACGTACTTGAAAAATTAATTGAAGAACAGTCAAGTATTTGTACGTTGTAATATAAAGTATTTGCACGTTGTTATTTCTCACAACTGCTCCTATGGGAATGTTGCCTCCGAGTCATTTATGGAGAACATAAAAGGGAGGCAGGTGCAGGTTTGAAAGGAAGTGCGGCAGATTCGCTTTCTTCCCGCGTTAGGCCAAAAAAACTCCCTGCTTAATCCCCACTAGATAAATCCTCCCCTTGCTGAAAGGCGAGGCACACAAAACGCGACGAAATGAACCAAAATATTTGACAGCGTCAGAGCGAGCAGGTGAGGATTACACATCTCGTTGTTCACTTTGGGAGTACCGGTGTACTTTCTGTCGCAGTCACGGTGTCAAAGAACCACCTGTGCCTGCCGGAGGAGACCGAAGTCGACTCCACTGCATCCGTACCACGAGAGTCAAGTGACAGATGGATGCCTTTCAGCCACACAAATGTCAGCCCATTGAAGACAAGAGGCACGTTCACATTGCCAAAAACAAAACAAAACCTTTAACGTTCCCCCTAAAAGTCATCATTTTTCCATATAACGGCACATACTCGGAATGTGGGACGAAGTCTATCTAACGATTTTCCAAGTCACAAATATGCGGGGATTCACACTGTACTACCTCTGAAACCGGAAAACTACCGGGTCGCCTTCGGGAGTAGAAAAAAAGAGGTGCATCAGGTTCATGCTGTCCAAAGTTCCTTGAACGCTGCCTCTAAAAAGTCACCGTTTCCCCGTATAAACGGCAAGGACGCCAAGCTGACGGCTTCAGAGGTAGTGTAGCGTCTTTAATATAAAGATTCTCCAAAATAACACAGGGGTGGGCATGCTGCCTCTGTTACATCTGTGAAACTACAAAAATCCCTCACTGTATCGCACTTCACCCAGCGCGATCTCCGTACATCGTGGATTTTTGTGGTAAATTATGCTCGCAGATTTTTTTTGTGTTTAAAATGCGTGTTTAAAATGTCTTAAAGGGAGGTCTTTTAAGTCTTCAACTCTTTAAAAAATATGACATAGTCGCTCTATATTATGGATTTTCACCTGTGATGGGTGGGTCTGGAACTACCGCGATGAACAGTTCAAACCCCCTCAAGCTGTCAATTAAGCAAGATTTACTCTGAGTGCATATTTTGCTTTTTCTTTGCCACGCCTATTCTTTAAAGAGGCTGCTGTCAGGACGTCAAGATAGTGCAACACCTCTTCAACCTTTGTGAGATCTCGTTTAAGCAAGCATCACAAATTCACAAAATTAGCTCTCTGCTTTTTCCTTGGCCGTTTGTGTTTTTCACTGGATCCAAATAGATTTCAAAGCCATGGGAAAGACCTGAAAGTCAGACTCTTGCTGGCTCATGTTAGTTTTAGCTTGCAGGACATGTTCCGACTAAACTGATAGGGAGAGTGAGAACGGGGGGTGGGGGCGGAGCGAGCATCAAAAGGCCTAAAAGGCCTTGGCTGCCATCCCCCTAGATCCCCCCCCTCTAGCCCATAGACCAAGCTGCCTTTTACGTATATTTAGCCTCAAATCAGCCAAAGCCCATCTTGAGCTGCTCCCCTCCACTCCAAAGCCAGTTTCATAATCTTTCCACGGAGGGGCCGGAAAGTTTAGGCCGACGGCAACAACTCAGCCGCTTGACAACGAAGACAAAAACTCTCGTATAAAATGCACACAAAGAAATGTTACCAAAACTTGCTAAAATGCTATGACTTTATCAATGTCAAAGTAATGTCCAAGACTGCACTGCTACGTTGAAGGCCCACCATTATCAAGGAATATAGTGCCATTATCGCTTCACAGCAAGCAATCAGTGTACTGTAAATACATGACCTTGTTGTCATAGAGACAGAACTCCGAGTCAGGTTTATAGAACAATGCAGTATGTTTATCGTCATTTTGTGCACTTTATTGCCTAGTGAGGCCTCCAAAGAATAATGGGTGTTACGAGGATGTATTCAGAGTGATGGCAAAATAACAAGCCTCTATAAAGTGTAATACGAATGCAAAAAAAGCACATTTGTGCCGTCTCCATCAGTAATGGCAAGGCGATGCTGACGACTTTGTCACACAATTACTACTTTTTCCTCATCATATTACCATTTTCTTCTCTCGAAATATCACAAATTTATTTTCATGAAACTACAAGTTAGCATTAAATAAAAGCTAACGATTGCTGTCTGTAGATTTTTTTGATAATGCTAAAAACAACGCTAACAACAACAATTGCGACTTTTTCTCATATTACAGCATTATTGTCACACAATAACAACTTTTTTCTCTGACTATCCCGACTTCATTCTTACAAATTATTACTTTTTCCTCATGATATTATGACTTTATACTTTTTATATTATATTATTACATTTTTTATATTACAAGTTTTCTCTCATAATATTATGACTACTCTTGTAATACTACAACTTTTCTTATTCGGTATTACAACTTTATTCTTTTATATATATATATATATATATATATATATATATATATATATATATATATATATATATATATATATATAAAGTCATATTATGGCTAAAAGGCGCAGATTTACTGCAGACAGATTGACTGCAAGAACTAAATCTGCGCCTTTTAGCCATAATATGACTTTATTCTTGCAAAACTTAAAATGTTCTCTCTCTGAACGACAATACTAACTCAGTCGGACTTGAAACCTAAAGATACAAGTTACTTAACGACGGCACCCTTTATTGGTTCTCTGGAGAATGTACCAGCCATGAATAACTGATAAACGGTGGTTGCACGTCAAATGAACTGCCAGCTGTCACTTCCATTAAGCGAGCTGCAATTCACGACTTGCCACTGACGGGAGGAACGCTCGCTTGTCAGAACCTTCCAGGGCGTAATCGCGCGACAACAAACAAATGCGTTTTGACGTTGTGCAGAGCAGAGAAACACTTGGTTTCCCCGCCACGATGATGCCGATGATAAGTTCTCTCTGAGTGTAAACAGTGCACGGAGGAAACCGAAGACGAGGTCAACTAATGAAAGATTGTGTTTGGCCAAAATAAGTACAGGTGAACAGAGCGCCTCAAAAGTCAAGCCATTTTTTTGTGTTTTGCCATTTCTTTGGTCTAAAATAGATCTTCGTGCTACCCAAGAAGGCGTTTGGCATCTCAAGCTTAGTGCAAAAAAAAAAAAAATGAAATAGCAATTACATATTGCGACAATTACCAATAGGATGCTAACGTAAATAGTATGTAATATGGCTAATGGCTAACATGAAAATCAGTTGCTTGCACCTTTATGTGCCCATCAGAAGTTTTCAAAGGGTGAGTGTATTTACTGTTTTATTATACAGTGGTTAACTTTTCTTTTTGCTTGTGTAACAGTAAAGAATGTTACATTGCTTCTTAAACAGTGCCTGAACAGCTAATAAA
This sequence comes from Phycodurus eques, assembly GCF_024500275.1. Lineage (NCBI taxonomy): Eukaryota > Metazoa > Chordata > Actinopteri > Syngnathiformes > Syngnathidae > Phycodurus > Phycodurus eques. Next base: position 5,498,410 of record NC_084545.1, read on the forward strand.
AGCTTTATGAGAGCAACAGTTTGATTAATTCACTAAATGTTATTTCCTTTGGGGAAAATAGTAATAGTAGAAGTCAACCACCCTCAAAGAAGTGATTATTTACTTCCATTCCTGCAACTTTATTAATTTCAAATATCCCGCAGGATCAAAAGCCACAAGACAGAGATATTAGGGTGTAGCTCACAGTAAAAATGATTCATTCAAGTGAAACTAAGTGCCAAAATTCTCCCTTTTTATCTTTTCCTCATGACAAAGGGTGTTTTGTACCATTTTGTAATATCAGGCGAGGTTCATTCAGAGCATCAGGAATAGGGCAACCAGCGAGGAGGCGCTGAAACTTTACAAAGAGGGTTTAGAGACGCTCAGCCTGTGGGGAGGTAAGAAACGATATCTAAAGTCAACATCTGTTTTGGAGTAGCCTACAGGGACAGACATAACCACAGAGTGGAAATCACACAAGCTTGAACTTGCGCTTCTGTCTCAAATCTTGCGCTACAATGCTGCACAGACAAAATGGATGAGGGAGCTATCGCCATGCATCAAAGAGACTTTTATTTTGCGTAATACGAGGGTTTTTGCCTTCCTGACCGAGATGGTCTCAAAAATCCATCCATCCAATTTCTATACTGCTTGTCCTCATTAGGCTCACGGGTGAGCTTTAGATTTTCCCGACTGACTTTGGGCGGAAGGCACTTCAACAATACTCCCCTTGGCACCAATTACTACTTTCCTATTAGCCTGGGCTTTGGCATCATCTTGTGGCAACATAGGGCGTCATAGAGAGAGCACAAAATATGCAAGTCAATTTGTGACTAGCAAAGGCCAAAATGTACTTCTCAACACAATACATTACCAAACAAACACATTAGGATGAATGGTATGTCACCATGTGTTTCCCAGTTTTCTGGAGGCATTAAACCTCAGGCTGTTAACTTCAGAGCTCATCAGAAATCCACCCCTCCTGCCGCATTCTCTCCCCCGCAGCTTAGCGACGCAGCCGGGCTAAAACGCTGTGTCAACGAGGCGTCTCAGCTGTCTAGTTGACAAGCTTGAATGTCTTACCAGTGACTTCATTGCATGACCAAAGCTTATTATTCACCTTCTGAAAAAAAATCCCCCTGATCTAAGAGCAAATGGAAGGGAGGAGCTGATCCCAGAGTCAATGATTCTAGTGGTTTACCCAGAAGGGATGCGAGAAGTTGAGAGTCAAATCCATCTGTGTGTTAAGTCTGAAGTTCTTCGCCACGGCCTAATTGAACAAGTCACGCCCAGAGGTATAAACCTATAAACGTCACATGACACACTGACGTAACTCTACACAAGACTTCAGGCTCCATTAAGCTGCCAACGAGCCAATCTAAAATCACATTGGCTGCACAGCAGGGGGCGCTGACTGCCAGGTGCAAGAAGCAGAAGCCCAAAGGAGCAACTATATGAAGGGGTTGAGAAACCTTCTTCTGTCACACACTTGACAGAGATTCAAAGAGATCTCACACACACTCCTCGTTTTACCCATCCCGCGTGTGATAGCTGTGGATGAGGGCCTTTATTTTCTCAGTAACAAAACAGCCTCCAGGACTTAAATTCTTTAGTTTTCTGGCATGAATCTCACAACAGAGAGCCAGTCAAAGCGGTTCAAGGACACTGGCCTCTTTCACTTTGGCCGTCATCTAAGCTGGCATTTTCCCAACTTGGTACCGATGGGGAATGGGGCTGTGATCGGCCCACAAATTTGCCAGCTTCTGACATTGTATCAGAGAAGTAACAGAGGCAGAATACCGCTAGCCACGACCAGACTGTGAAATTTAACACCCGGGATTCACTGTGTTGCAATCCACTGTTGTCACCACACATCTGCAGTATTTATGTTAATAGGGCACCCGTACTGGAATTTGCTTGACCAATAAGCAAACGGTTATGGTTTACATCACCGAGATGGTATGAGGTCGCTGGTGCTTAGAACCACGACTGAGCAGGTACTGGAAATAAAAGTCGCAGTAGCTGCTTTTGCCAATGGAAAATGGTCATAAATGTGATATCTAAATGTGTTTGCCGTGCCTGCAGTCCATGAAAGCGATTTAACTATGCCTTATTATCCTCCTCAGTGTGGAAATCACATGGTACACATTAATAATGATCACAAGAAAAAGTCCTTTGCCAAAATAAAAGGTTAATGCGATGATCCCAGTGGAACCTGAAGCTAATTTCTCGTCTTCATCTTCATTGCATAATTGCTGTTCGCAACATTTAAAAAGACCACCAAAAACCTAATTGTCTCCTTGTCATTTAAAGACTGAAAAGTACTTTTTAAAGGGAAAATATCACTATACACAGAACTGGAGTTTTTTTTCTTTAGTCTTTGAGATGAAAGGCTTGACTGAAAATGTTTCTATCTGTGCTATTTTGGAGATGATTTATGGAGCGACATGGAGACTCAAAAGTGTCTGTGTAGGTCAGTAGGTCCTGAAGACTGTTTTTTTTTTTACCTCAGACTGCTTGGCCTGAAGAATGTGAATGAGAGAGTTATTCAGGGAAGGGAAAAAAAAGTTGAATGACTGTTAGGGATTCCTTTGGAAACTATGCGGCATAATCCAAACAGAACTTTTGACAACTCAAAAGTAGAAATTCATCAAATGGAGCCTCGAAACCATGGTGGTCTTCCATGAGATTGCCTTTTTAATTTACTCTACAGCTGCAGCCAATCACCTCTACCGTGTCTCCTGCCTCAGGAGCCAAGGGGAGAAAAAACGAACACCCACCGCAAATTACACCCCCGGAGGAAAAACACAGCAGTCCCAGTGGGGAGGATTTACAATACACACTCATGAGTGATCACATAAGCAACACCCTTTCTTGTTGTTCACCAGCCTGATTTTTCGTCTGTTTCTGTTTCGAGGGATGAGTCATGTGCACTCATTTGCAAACCCAGACTGCAAGTCCGTGAACGCACCATTAGCCCACATACTGTAATCTCATGTTTCTAATGACTCACTCTTCCAGGGGAGGTATTGTCCCATCTTTACATGCTGCATTTGGATGAAAAGATCTCTTTTGTTGCACTTTTCCCAGGCAGGCTGAAGATTGCCTATCTCAAGTCAAAGATGCTGAAACTATTAACAAAAGACCAGGAAAAAAAAACTGTCAATGTAGAAAAAAAGGCAGTCGTTAATGTTATCAGGCTTCAACCCTCAACAGATGGGTAGTGCGATTTCAATGATGTTTTTTAATTCTTCTAAAAACATCTCCCTTTTGTCATCACCTTGTATAATGATGTGTTTCAATCCTGCAATCACTTGCTTGGTGACAAACGTTGCGGACGTGAAGAAACACAAGCAAGTTGTCAGTTCCTCACCGTGCCAAGTCGCTCACTAAGAGATGAGTTCATCGCAGAAACGCGCCCGACTGCATCTCCAAAGGGGCATGTGAACAAATCCTTACATGATGGGGCAGGATAACCTGAGGGCCCACGTTTTGATACATTGGCTAAGTTACTTTCAGGTTGAGCAAGAGGAGAAGTGAGAATGAATAAAATGAAAACAGCAATCGCTTGGTCAAGGTCCACATAGCCTAAAACTATTGGCCGTGCTAGTCCACACCTTGTTGGAAATGTACTTTCAAACAGTATCAGAAGTAAAATTAACCTTCTAAAAGTCTGAAATTGGGCCGTGTGTCAAGCAGCGGTCAGCTCTGAAGCTTTCACACAGTGGAAATGTCACCTGTCACATGCACTTATTGTCTTTGCCTTGTACATGACCCCGTAGTTCTTTTCTTTCAGCTGCCATCATGCCCTGGAAATAGCAGCACCTTGGGGGACCAGAGAAATGCATTTACATGGAATGTCCAAAGTTTGATTTTCCATTCATCTATTTTCTATCCTGTTCAGGTTCAGCGGTTGTGATCAGCCTTTGTACATTCTATGGCTGGATGTATCTTTTGCTTTCTGTGAAAATTCTGACAGAATACATTAGACTGAAAGGGAACTGGGAGAAAGCACGAAGTATAAAGATGGGCTGACGGGGGACATTTTAGCTCTGTGAAGACCCTCACAAAGAGACATAATCCTGATTGGTATTCACAGAAACATCTGGTTTCCAGTACAAACCTGCCCCCTTAGTAACCCACAAGCACACTTTTTTTTTAACCGCAGGGAGGGATTCGCGCACAGTCAGGGCTCAAGACCTGTTCATTTCTCAGCATGCATGCCCTGCTCACATTCCTGACCTCCTTCTGTCACTCTCTTACCAACTTCACCCCACTTTCTGCTGCCTATGACTCCATCCGCCCCAAAGTCTAAAACCCACCTGCTTTCCTCCGATGATTTCTTTGAGAGAAGCTGACAGGAAGATATAGGATCTGTCAGCCAAACGCCAACAGTACAATATAGAAACTTGTTGAGATTCCTAATGTGAGTGTGACCCCGACACGACAGTGAAAGCTGGCGCCCTGCAGAGTTGGGAGTCTAGTGAGAGTCAAAAGTGAATGATAAGACTCCTTTCTTCAAGAGCACACCCCTTCCTTCGTAATCAGTGCCCCACTGAGGCGCAGCAATATTTGCTGTTCCTTTTTCAGTTTCACTGTGCCAGACCAAAGTGATAGCAACTGGGGGCAAGCATACCCATGATTGCAGGAAACATGGATTTGTTTGTCTCAAAGGTTTACCATGGATCAAACTGTCAGTGAAAAATCCAGCCAAATATGAACGAATGCTTCTATAAATGGCATAGTTGTGCTGCATCTCACAAACAGTTTTACATCTCCAGGTCATATCAAGCACACTTCAAACTTTGTGGGTGACTGCGAGCCAACAAAAAAACTACTCTTGTGATTTGAATAAATATCTTAGCAACAAGTGTGGTTTTTGAGGTTGATGCAATAAATTAATTTCCTTTCCAGGAGGCTAAGAAGATGAGTAATGGACAGATTCAAAGGGAGGCAAGCATAAAAGCCTTAAACCCTAAATTTAACCAACAAAAAGAGGACCACTTTGAAACATGAGAAGGACCGTGTTCAAGGTTTAGCGTTACTGAATGAGTAGATACGGGTTGACGATGATATTTACACGATGACTTACTGTGGACAGAGCTTTGATGCTGGTTGGACACTTTAGGCGTGCTGGTTCTACTCTTTGGAGGGTTTGACTCCATGGTAGGTCCCGCCTCACCTGGGCCCTTTTGTACCACCTGGGTTTTGCTCTGTGTTTTGTCCGTGAGCGATTTCTGCCTGGTTAACACACGGTCAGTGCCCGCCCTCATCAGCTTCTCACCCACGCTCTGCACACGGGCCTGACCGGCCAAAGGAGCTGTGCCAGGGCATTCCTTCCTGGGGGAGGGCAGCTTGGATCCGGCACCGGCTGAGGGAGGCCGGGCCAGCCTGGAGGTTTTTGACATCCCGCTTCGGTAAATCTCAGTCGGTCTCTGTGGCTGTGTCCCGTGGACTCTCTGAGCACCCCGCGGCTCTCCAGCGTGTTGTGACTGGTGCAGGTAGGCTGGGAGGCCCGTGGAGGGAGGGGACTTTGGGGAGGTGAAGGGGGTGGGGGATTATTAGCTCTCTGAAAGGTGCTCTCCTCTCCTGGCGTGGCCTCCTGGGATCATTCTCCAAAACAAACTGTGTGCATGTGCATAAACCTGTGGAGTAGCAGGACGAGCTGTGCCAAAACTAACAGAATCTTAGTCTCAAGTGACTCTTTAATCCTCCTTTGTGCAATGTTGTTCACTCCGTCAGCATCACATGCCTACCTTGTAAGTTTGCTTCCCATGTTTGTGTCCTCTTGTTTTTCAGTTGCACATGCTCAACGGCATTCCGGCACTCCAGAGAGATTCAAATTTAAAGAGGCCAACAAAGAAGAAAAGAAAGAGCAAAAGTCCTCCTTCAGGTGCAGCTCCTGAAGCTGTTCCAGATGTGAGCGCACCGCTTCGTGTCATCAGTGCATCGCTTCGGTTCAATCACCAGGCTTGCTCTTGTGCTGCTTTCACCCCTTCTCCTAGTCTTCCCTCCATTCATCATTTACTCTTTCATCTCTATTCCCTGTAGACGCTTTGCACTCCTTCTCCTCACGTCAGATGGCGATCCGACGAGCCGAGTGAAGAATCGCGCTCTCACATGCTCGCCCTCCCGCTTGGCGGGTGGATTTTGCGGAGAATTAAAAAGCGCAAAAGGAGCGAGCGTGTGTGTGTGTGTGTGTGTGTGTGTGTGTGTGTGCGGTGCATGGGTCTGTATGATTTGCTGCGCCAAAAACATCAGCTGTGAAAAGAAAAAGAAAAAAGGGAGGGGGGTGTGCAAAGAGAAGAAGTTGTTCTCAAAGAGAAACACACGGAAGAGAAGATCACAGTTTCTCTATGAAACAAACACATTTTCCCACTTTGACAAATTGCTAAGAGCGAACGCTTGGCCTGCACGCGAACCTGCAGCGACGGTTGCCAAACTATGTCGCTCGTGGGGCAACTTTCCACGTGAAAAGAGGATTTCATGGCAGTCGTTGGATTGGAAAACGTTTACTTTGCAGAGGTTCTGATTCATGAACTCTGGAGACTGGTCATGACAGGAGGCTATTTTCATCTGGATACCTCTTGACACTCACTGCCGCACATGTGATATATTACACGGGGATGCCATTGAATTGCGTGCTGCTGACTGACTAAACACCACAAAATGGATTATAGATAGCCACTGGCTCAAGCGTGTCCACACAACATGTTACAAAAGAGCAACACTTTGTATGCCGCTCATTTTATAAAAAGGGAAACATCCTGGTATAAAATTATACTGGAAACAGTCTTAACACATACTCTATGAATGAATGTGAGTATCAGTTTTTAGGAACATGTTAGCAACCCTCCGAACAAGCATCGCCGGCTGTATGGATATGCAATATTAATACGATGGCCAAATATCTGCATGGCTTTAAATGAGGCAAAGCAGATTGACCTACATTCGTTCCCCGGCGATGACAACATTGGGATTCTAAAAAGTACTGCATGGGAGTCGCAGCATTTGTGGGAAGTGAGGTAAACGCGAAGAGGATGGAGCGCCATTATGGTGCGATTGGATATCGGAAACTGTCGGATTTGCGCGTTCGCGTCACCGGCAGGCTCGGTTCTGCTGCGTTAGCAGCATGCTACCAGGGATTACCTCAAACTAAGGACAACCACGACTCCATATGGGTTTTATTTAAATTCTCTCAGTATGGTTAGCTTGTTATTTGTGTGTGTTGGAGTAGATGAAAGCCCTCTGTGTGGACTGGAAGCCTCCCAGCCTTGAAGCCACGTTTTACTGTACAGTATACAAAAGTGTGGTAGAGCCCATTTCAAAGGTTTAAAATAGCATAGCGTTTAGAGAAGGTTATAATTTCAACGTTCTAGTTAGGACTGTGTTTTTGCAAAATGCGACGGATCATGAAATGCCTCTTTATATGAAATAATAAAACCTGGTGTTGACATGTTACTCGGCCATGTCATGTTAGGGAATATTTACTTTTTAATTGCTGGTATGCAAATAGCTGCATCTCCGGGGTGCTTGCTCACCCATCAAGTGTGAAATTACTCAGGTGAATACTTTATTTTTTTTTTTTGTTGCTGTCTATTTTTTAAAATGTGTCTGTGAGCGAGTAATTCTAAATTTTAAAGAACTGTGATCTCACGATTCTGCAAATTTACATAATACTCTCTGCCCATTACCTGGCAGCCATGTTGGGAGAAGATGTGCCATTTTCAAGATATGGCTGTACCTAGGCCTCACCGGACAAAGCAGCTGATCCAGGGCATTCCTTCCTGGGCAACAGCTCATACCCCGAAAAACCCAGAAGTCCGGTCACTCATATCTCAGGGCACCACTATATGTCAATTTTTAAGAGTGTGGGGAAAAAACATTCCAATAATTGAAGTTGGTGTTTATATTATGGTATTTGGTGGTGGGAAACTTCGAGAACCATGATCATAGTATTTAAAAAGAAAATTTAAAAAAAATCTTATTTTGCTATGAATAAGGTTAAAAGAAAAAGGATGGCTGACTCATGTCAACTCGAGTTCAAACAAGTCCTTTGTTCATTCCTACAACAATTTTTTGAATGTAAGCGCTAATTAATGAACAAGACTTTTTAATTGCTCAATTTGGAGTAAGTGGGAAGCTGGATGATGTCATTGGATGAAAAAAATGATAAATCTTGTAAAAGAGAACACGTACCTATTCGCAGGTCACTATTTAGGAATTCACCTATTTGCATTTTTTATGCGCTCTCTGTAATGCTTTAAGATGCCGCAAGATGCCAGCAAAGCCGCGGCTAATAGGAAAGTAGTAAATAGTGTCAAGGAAGGAGGCTGAAAACATTTATCTTGAATGTTCGATGTCTTTTTATTTCAGGGAGGAGCTAGATTTACGCTGGGTTGTTTGCGGAAGTTACGGAGAGTTTTCCTGCGTAAGTTTTTGCTCTGTTGAGTGGCTTCAAGAACCTCATACCCTGTGTGAAAAAAATCTCCCTGAGAAGCTTCAAGGCAGAGATTTTGCTACGACGTTTTTGCAATCAAATTATTCAAGTTGGTCGATGAATCGCTGCAGCCCTTTTTGGACAATTGTTAATATGCACAGCATTGATAGTACAGCACAAACCTAAAATGTGCAACATCCAAGATACGTTTATCTCACACAGTCAGTTGTGGTATGTTTTTTGCTAACTTTGTGGTTAAACTTGCAATATACAGTACATAGGTCTAATTATTTGTCTCAGGTCACAGTTTGTGCCTTTTCCAGGGCCAAAAAGGTACATGTGCGTTCCCAGTCTCTTAAAGTGTCAAGCGTACAAAAGCAGTATCTTTGGGAGTCCTACTGCAGTGACAAGTCATTGTAGTAGAGAAGGTAGTCTTAATTTCTGAGAGTGTGGGGTGTCAAACAACCATCTTGGTGTGTGGGGGTGAGCGTCTTGAGGTGCATAGTCCCTGCTGAGGATTTAAAGTAGATGTTTTGCCTGCCCCTGGGGGTTTTTCTCCCAGACATTTCTACAGAGGGCTCCCTCCCCGCCACCATGAGTCATTACTCACCAGCAGCCACTGAATCAGTTACTGGAGGCACCCTGCAAGGCCAACAGACATGCACAACAATAGCATTTTCAAGAGTATTTATGTGCGTGTGTGCGTGCTCCTGTGCTGCTGCTAACCACATGAAAGTTACAACTCCAATTTCAATTGTGATCATTCGCTGTGATACGCTACAGCACAACAATCTATAAAAACAGCTCTAAATAAACACATTGGAAACTTCTACATTACAAAGTCAGTTGATTTCATGCACCAACAGAGGCAACACAACTCTTCAGAGCAACAATTTCTCACCAGAACAAACAATCAATATTCTATCAGTGAATTTTTAGTGTAGTGTATCTCTTTTCTATACCAATAGGAATTTCTGTTCGATAAAAGTGACAAAGCCCTCCTGCGAATAGCTAGCAAATAAACTAAATACAGCGGTACCTTGACTTTCGAGTGCTGCATGTTACGAGCTGCCATTTTATTTTTTTGCTTTGTGTTGCAAGACACATTTTTTGCAACAAGTGAGTGAACGAAGTAAAAACATTAAAATAATTGTGCAATTATGGTACTGTAATGTCCTCACAATCGCCAATCCACTTTCAGCCGCTTACCGGGTCAGTCAAATAGTCAAGCACACAAATAAGAAATGACTACACTCCCAAGGAGCTGCCAACCCGACTCCAGCTCCTGATGTCATTCACTATGCCACGCCCCTTTAAGGCACACATGCGACACATGAATACGGTACTACAGTAGGGACAGTAATTACACTTCAATAAATAAATAAATTTATTCAGAAATTGCCCGTAGGTGTGAATGTGAGTGTGAATGGTTGTTTGTTTGTTTGTTTGTATGTGCCCTGCGATTGGCTGGCAACTAGTTCAGGGTGTACCCCGCCTCCTGCCCGATGACAGCTGGGATAGGCTGCAGCACGCCCGCGACCCTAGTGAGGAGAAGCGGCTCAGAAAATGAATGGATGGATGGAAGTTAATTTCTTTACATTCTCTTTACATGCTATTTTGCTTGAGTAAAAACACCAATAATGTAGTGTGTGCAAGGGGGCAGGGCTAGAATAGATTAATGGCATTTCGGTTAAATTCAAGTGGAAAAATTGATTTGATAAGTAAATTTAGTTACGAGCTTGGTCATGATCTCGAAGCATTTCAATGTCATTTCGAACTCACCTTACAACACGACTATTAGAAATAAATGGCTTACAGAAGATTTTAGTTTGAAAAAACTCTATGGAAAACTTTCCATAACAACAGCTAACAACCCGGGCTAAACTTATGTGCTCCCCGACATACAAAGCGTGTTTCTCAGTCGAGATGTATCACTACAACATACTCCCTTGACACCAATTCCTATTTAGACGGGGCTTTGGTGGCAGGTGAATATTATAGCAAATAGCTGGAGATGAGCTCCACGTTAAAAAAACAAAACAAAAAAATGCAAATAGGTGAATTTGTGAATAGTGACCTGTGAATATGAAAAGGGATTATGGTATTTCCAGTATGACTTCGTAGCAGTCAAGAACTAAAAACGGACTCAAAGTCAGCTGAACAATGAGACGCATTGACTAATTAACACTCTGTTAGCAGTCAAAACGTCACATGGTGGACTTCCACTCCTTCTGTAGGTGAGTAGAGCCTGCGAATTGAGAAAGTAGTCGCCATCATAGTAGCATTTATCTGTGTGTCATGCATCGCACCGAAAGCGAAAAGGTCTCGTGAGGGTGATTTCCTGGCAACAGAGCAGAAAGTGCAACAAAATAAACGAAGGGACTCTCCCAGCATCACCAAATTCATAGCCAGGAGCAGAACCGGAAGTACGAAAGCACAAGTATAAGGGCCGTGGAAATTTTGGGTGAGTAAATGAGTAAAGAACATTATCTGGACAAGGATCAATGGCTCGTAAAACAGTCGAGAAGAAAAACATTTTGAGTTTAATTTACTGCATCACGCATGCCTCTAAGACCTTTGACAAAGAGTTTGCTAAGATGATGTAACCGCAGTCGTTTGTGTTTGTGAAGTATTCAAAGCTTTTTGTCTGGTCGGGATGAGACTTTCTACCATTTTAATCAATCACAGCGTAATAATAACGATTGAACATGATTTTGCAGCGGTGTTGTGTTAATGTTGGTGCAGCAATATTAGGTATTTAACACCAACTTGAACAATGCAGTGTTTGGTAACTCAAGCAAGTTGCCGTGTTTTCTGTAGTTCCTGTAAGTGAGTGATTTTTGGAGATGAAAGGATTCCACCCAACGACGACGATATAGAAGGTATAGGTGTACACATTTGGGATTGTTTGTTTCTGCCTTAGTGGAGGTCTGCTCTTATGTGAGTGCTTCTTCTCTCCTGCCTTTTGAGTCCCAGAGGAGTCATCCCTCCTAGATGTTCTATCTCTGGGGCCCCCATGTGGCCTGATGAGTCACTCCTGCTTTTTTTATCCTCATTAGATATTGAGCCCCTGGATATTTTCACACAGACACCACACAGCATGAAAATAAATCAATCAATCCTTCGAGACTAAGCCCTTGGAAAAAAACAGCGGTAACCCCCGACTTCCTCAATTTTAGATGCAAATGACAACATAAGAAATAAATCCTCTGCTTGACATTTATAACATTACGAGACATGAATAATGAAAGAGGAACAATATTGGTTTCTGTGTTGGGGAATCCTGCTCATGAGACTTCACCTCAGTCAACATCGAAGGGAAAGGACCTACGCCACAAGTGCATTTTCACTCCTAGGCCAAGAAGAAAAGTGAGAAATTGAGTTTTAAATATTTCAACAATACATTTGATCCAAGCTGGTTGAGTTCTTTTTACACGTGACTGTTGGTGGAAAGAGTTTGATCCTGAGTGACTAATTGTGTCCATAATTTAATTCAATTGATGGTAATTTAGTAAAAGTAAACATTTTAAAAATATATTTATATGTACTTCAATTAATTGAAATATTTTAAGTTGAGCGGCACGGTGGACGACTGGTTAGAGCGTCAGCCTCACAGTTCTGAGGACCCGGGTTCAATCCCCGGCCCTGCCTGTGTGGAGTTTGAACTGTCTCACAGTTCTGAGGAGTTCAATCCCCCGTCCCGCCTGTGTGGAATTTGCATGTTCTCCCCGTGCCTGTGTGGGTTTTCTCCACGCACTCCGGTTTCCTCCCACATCCCAAAAACATGCATGCTAGGTTAATTGACAACTCTAAATTGCCCGTAGGTGTGATGTGAGTGCGAATGGTTGTTTGTTTGTATGTGCCCTGCGATGGGCTGGCAACCAGTTGAGGGTGTACCCCGCCTCCTGCCCGATGATAGCTGGGATAGGCACCAGCACGCCCGCGACCCTAGTGAGGAGAAGCGGTACAGAAATTGGATGGATGGATGGATATTTTAAGTTGAAAAATGTAATATTTTCCATAATTTAATTTAATACTTGAAACATTTTGGAAGAAAGCAAAATTATAATTAATGAATTGACAGTTAACTTATATTGACATTGGCAATAGCTTGAAGCCTCTTTTTGAAGAATTATTCTCGAGCTGCCAAACTGCTAACAGCAAACAAACTCCTTGTTATGAAGTGCGTTGACTCCTCTGCCACCATACAGCACTCGTATCTCAGTCTTTTTGCGCGCGCACACACACACACACACACACACACACACAAATAATCCGAACAACGGCTCGTATTTCGAAAAAGTCGTAAATTGTCTCATTCGTATTTCAAGGCACTACTGTATTCCCACCACTGCAAAGACAATTGTGTTGGTCATTTACTGTTCCAAAACAAGGAAATTTGCATTTTAAGCAATACTGAGGGTGGTGGAAAGAAAAAACAAAGAAAAAAACCCAGGGGCTGGTGAGCGACATTACGGATCCAATGACACGTGAACTGCAGTGACAGCAAACGTGGGCATCAGTGTCACAATGCGGGACAGGAAGTCCAACAACTGTATGAATCAGTGGACACACACACGCGCGCACACACACATACGCGCGCGCACACACACACACACACACACAGGCTGGCATCTGAGATGTGCTGAGCCAACAGTGTGGGTCGGGGCCAACACAGGACACAGCAGATAATCATCTGATGAAGCCCGACACACACAGTGGGAATGCAGGGGCACTAGATTTAAAGCTGGAAATGCGGGTGGTTCTGAAATAAATCACTGTTAAAATGCTAGAATAGATAGTGGAGATTTGGGGGTAAAGAAGGCCTCGTGATCTAACATATGTGCGCTCAAGAGACCAAAAAAAAAAAAAAGATCCTCGACTTCCTTCCATTATGCAATGATGGAGCTCTGCGACAGGAGTGATGAGCTCCGGTCTTTATGGCTTATCTTTTATGGCAATGAAAGGAATTAACAGCGCTCCAAAAGCGGTGCTGACTTGAGGCTGATTGTGATGAATGGCACCGGGGAAGAGCTGCAGGCTGTCGTTTTGCACCCTGGCCAGGGGAACCCCAAAAAGTCAAAGTGAATCTTTTACACCACAGCATCTTATTTACTTCATCGATGGGCTAAAAAGGGTTTTAGTGTAACTTATTTAAAAGGTGAAATGTTCAACAAAAGAGTTTCACTATTAGTTCTTTGTAGGAAGGAGGATTGAGGGCTGTACCAAAAATAATAAAGCTAAAGAATTACCACAATAACAAAAAAGAGAAAAAGTCATAATATAGCGAGAATAGTCGACAGAATAGAATTGACAGAACAGTCAGAAAAGTATGAAAACAGTTGCGATAATAATATAACAGTATTAGGGCTGTAAATAAATGGTTTAAAAATCAGTGAATAAAGTCGTGGAATTATCAAAATAGTCATATATCCATCCAGCCATATAAATTAAAAAAATAAGAAACAGTCATAATATTCAGAGGCGAGTGAGAATTGCACAACAAAACGGTTGCAATAATCATGACTTTTTTTTTGATGATTACCAATAAAGTTACGAGAAAAATGTAATTTTGCCAATAAAAACTGCAACCACAAGAAGGTCGTACTATTGTAAGAGCAGTAGAAATCATACCGTTAGGATTGCTGGAATAAAAACGGAATTTCCCCCATTGCAGGACATATAAAGGCTTACTCCATTCTATACTGTGTCCTTCTATTCAGTATGGCCCTAATACGTGTTGGAACATCTGCACTTCAGCCACACTGGCTCTTTGTTCCACTTCGTTAATACATCAAACGTGTCTTTAAGAAAAGCGAGGCACGGGAAAAGTAGAACACACATGTTACTTATTCACCTTCAATTTCAAAAACCTGGGTCAGGGGTTAGTCTGGCCCACCCCTCGTCTGACATCTGCTGTGACCTTTGAACTCATCACAGATTTGTGTACACATGTTTCTCCATCGCTTGTGTCCGGACCCAAGCGAGACCCCCTCGGCTCGGTTTTCGAGGCCGCTCTCCCCAAACCTCATTTCGGTGCATCCCCAAGGTGCTGATGAAAAATCTGTCAGAGGGGTTCCTTCAACCAGTGGTTCTCAAACTGGGGGCCCCAGACCCCCGGGGTATCACAAGCCGTAATGTGGGGAGCCGCAAAATAATTTGCAAAAAATCATTATGTTGTATCAATTTAAAAAGTTCATACCTGCTGTACATATACATATACAGTGCCAGTTAAATACACTATAAACCAATTACTACTCTCTACCTTAACATCGGGCTAATTAAAATCTTGGATATGGGTGTAACATATCACACAAACATGACATTTTTTTTTTAATACAGTATACAGTACAGTAAACCTGTCGCAAACAGTGAAAAGCCATAAGTAATAATTCACCTCCCTAAAAAGGTGAACTAACTATTTTTCAATTAGACAGCGCTTTGGCTCCTTCCGTCGCTCCTTAGCACTAAATTGCCACTAGATGGCGCCAAAGCACGACTTTTCTATAAAACAGGGCTCTGGCCAAACCCTTGTGGTATCGTAGGGTGTTTCAGAAATTACTGCTTGTTCAGTGAATAATGGTGAATAGGTTTCAAAAAAGGAAATAAAATGTGAATTCACAAGCCACACATAGGCTGGGGAACACTATAGTCCTTTTTTTTTTTTTTTTCTTTTTTGAATAAAGGCCTTTTTTGCAGACTAAAAGGCGTAATATGAGAATAAAGTTGAATTTTTGAAATTCACTATGACCTTCTTTGCCAATTAAACTTTGACTTTAAAATCGCAATGTTACAACTTTATATTGACTAAAATACAACTTTTTTGCCTCGAAAGATTACAACTTTTTATCCTGAAAAAATATGTTGTCAAGTTTGTAAAGAACAACTTTTTTTTCTTGAAACTTTAAAATTTGTCATCGTAACATTCCGACTATTTTTGGGGGACGGGAAATAGGCAAATTTATCCGTTTTATGGCATAACTGGTAAACATGGTAGTTACGTTTAAGGATTATGAGTTGAGGAGGTACTTGGAAAAAAAGTTTGAGAATCCCCGCCTTAAGCCACTGATGAAGTGGCTGGATGACTCAGAGAAGCAGAGAGTGCCAAGAAGGCCGATTGAAGAAAGATGAGGAGGGAAAGGAGTTAAAGCATTAAAGGAAGCCCACTGAGGTCCTCCTGCTCCTTAAATCTCTCTGGTGGGGGTGGGGCATCTTTGGCCCTAACCTGGCTCGTCCGATCCTCATTTGAAACATCAAAGACCTCTACCCGTCGGGAGCAGCCACTTTTCTCGTAATATTAAAACTGCAGCACCCTTCGAGCTCTGAGGTTAAGTCATGAATGTTCTCCTTAACTCACTTACTGGCCGCAACACAGTCAACTTTCTGTTGGAAGTGAAACATACACCGGGGGATTGTGGGTAGACACGCATGGGACCTCAAATGAGGAAAATATAAGTTAAAGCTAAAACCGACAAGAAAGAAACTCAGAAGACCTTCGCCAAGGTGGAAAGATTTTGGTCGGCATATCAACAAGACAACTGGCAATGAACAATTCGTAAATCACATTGGTACAATATAAAAGTGAAATGATCTCACTGTGATCCAAGCATAACATTATCAGTAACTAACTAGCTAACCAATTAACTTAAAATAAAAACATTAATCATTTGAAATTTGTAGAAACTGCTTCGATGCGGACAAGTATTAAAGTGTATTTAACAGTCAGTTTTCATGCGCAAAGATGGATCAATTTGATTTAAATGTGACACAGTACACCCAGGTTAAAAAGCCTCTTTTTCTCGAGATTACAGTCAGGAGTGAAGGATCAGACCTCAGCAAGCTGCTAGTTAGCAGACGTTCCCATGAGCAAAGTGGATTAGCCCGACATGACCGACAAACCAGGAAGTACCGAATTTAAAAAAAACTGAATTTAGTTTCCTCATTTTTCCATGTTGCTGATGAGGCAGCGCGCACTTTTATGAGAAACAAAAACAAAAAAAAAATCCTCCAGTATGAATGTACCACTGCTGGGGTCGAAGGTGTTTTTCTCATGGCGGAAGAGAAAGAAGGCCCTTTCTCAGCACTTTCTACATGTGTACGCACACGTTCCCACACACTGGGCGATGTTCCTTACACTTATCAACATCCGCTTGCTTCCTCACCATGAACCTCCGACTGAAGCTGCTTGCCGTCAGTGACCGGGAGTGTCTTTACCCGTACTTTTGCTGACTCATCAAATGTCTGTATTATGTCATGTAAAACGCAT
This sequence comes from Phycodurus eques, assembly GCF_024500275.1. Lineage (NCBI taxonomy): Eukaryota > Metazoa > Chordata > Actinopteri > Syngnathiformes > Syngnathidae > Phycodurus > Phycodurus eques. The sequence goes on from NC_084545.1 coordinate 5,515,095, forward strand.
AGACATCAGTTGCGAGAATTTCTCTCAGAAGACCACCGCCATTAATTTTGACTTAAAAATTCATTCAATTCATTCAGTTAGATGTTTGCCTTACATGACCCATGTGGAAATTGATTTTAACTGCCAAAAGTTTAAATAAATCCCTATATGTGCATCGTCAAAGGTGGCAAAACCAGGGGGCACTTGGGGCATGCCTCCCAACTACTAACTTACTGAGCTCTAAAAAAAATTTTTGCTACGTTATTTTAATAAATTAACCAACAGTGATGGAAAAATGCATCTCAATTAACTAACTGGCTAACTAACTGTGCTCCAAACATAACATCTTGCCTCATACTTTTGACTAAATAACTAACTGCAATACAAGCAAATCATCTCAAATAAAAACAATGCGCCCCTAAGATCTTTTCTAATTAACTAATTAGCTAACTAACTGTGATTCAGACAATGCTTTGACTCATATTTTTTAACTTGGTTACTAACTGCAATCAGAGCATACCATCTTCAAGTAACTAACTGCAATCCAAGCATAACAGCTCAACTATTCTGCTAAAAATCGAGCTAACTGCTCTGACCTCATACGTCACTTGATTTACGATAAATACAATGAACTCAGTATTTAGTACTTAGTAGAATAGTTTCAGAAAATACATTTGTTTTCCTCCCAAAGCGGCAATAAAGGGTGTTAATGAGTAAGCTTTAGAGACTCAACAAAAGTCACACTTCAAGCGCAACAAGAAAATCAGATCAAAACAAGCAGTAGATTCGCCAGCAAAACAAAGACTGCAGACGCAGGAGTTCTTTTGTTTGTGTTCGTGCCAGCCGACCTCTGTGGCGGCGACCCAGATATTTTGATTGATTTGGAAAGTCATTAAAATCGCAGTTGGTGGGCACGACGCTCGCCAGTGTGGGGTTTGACGACATGCCAAAGATAGGCCTCGTTATCAGGTATCCACACACATTCATATAGGACCCAGCATTTATTGAGCCAAGGCACATACTGTGTATTGTACAACAGAAAAATGTCACAGAACACCAAACAAAACGTCACAAAAAGTACTGCAATAATTACAACCCCAATTCCAATGAAGTTGGGACGTTGTGTTAAACATAAATAAAAACAGAATACAATGATTTGCAAATCATGTACAAGCTATATTTAATTGAATACACTACAAAGACAAGATATTTAATGTTCAAACTGATAAACTTTATTGTTTTGAGCAAATAATCATAAACCTAGAATTTTATGGCTGCAACACGTTCCAAAACAAGCTGGGACAGGCTCATGTTTAGCACTGTGTTACATCACCTTTTCTTTTAACAACATTCAATAAACGTTTGGGAACTGACGACACTAATTGTTGAAGCTTTGTAGGTGGAATTCTTTCCCATTCTAGCTTGATGTACAGCTTCAGCTGTTCAACAGTCCCGGGTCTCCGTTGTCGTATTTTACGCTTCATAATGCGGCACACATTGTCAAATGGGAGACAGGTCTGGGTTGCAGGCAGGCCAGTCGAGTACCCGCACTCTTTTGCTACGACGCCACACTGTTGTAACACGTGCAGAATGTGGTTTGGCATTGTCTTGCTGAAATAAGCAGGGTCGTCCATGAAAAAGACGTTGCTTGGATGGCAGCATGTTTCTCCAAAACCTGTATGTACCTTTCAGCATTAACGGTGCCTTCACAGATTTGTAAGTTACCCATGCCATTGGCACTAACACAGCCCCAAACCATCACAGATGCTGGCTTTTAAACTTTGCGTCCATAATCGTTCATTTCCTCTTTGGTCCGGAGGACACGATGTCCACAATTTCCAAAAACAATTTGAAATTTGGCCTTGTCGGACCACAGAACACTTTTCCACTTTACATTAGTCCATCTTAGATGAGCTCGGGCCCAGAGAAGCCGGCGGCGTTTCTGGGCGTTGTTGATAAATGGCTTTTGCTTTGCATAGTAGAGTTTCAAGTTGCACTTATTGATGTAGCGCCGAACTGTATTTACTGACATTGGTCTTTTGAAGTGTTCCTGAGCCCATGTGATGATATCCTTTACACATTGATGTCGGTTTTTGATGCAGTGCCGCCTGAGGGATCGAAGGTCACGGGCATTCAATGTTGGTTTTTGGCCTTGCCGCTTACATGCAGCAATTTCTCCAGATTCTCTGAATCCTTTGATGATATTATGGACCGTAGATGATGAAATCCCTAAATTCCTTGCAATTGTACATTTAGGAACATTGTCCTTAAACTGTTTGACTATTTTCTCCCGTACTTGTTCACAGAGAGATGAACCTCGTCCCACCTTTGCTTGTGAATGACTGAGCAATTCAGGGAAGCTCCTTTTATACCCAATCATGGCACCCACCTGTTCCCAATTAGCCTGTTCACATGTGGAATGTTCCAAACAGGTGTTTGATGAGCATTCCTCAACTTTCTCAGTCTTTTTTGCCACCTGTCCCAGCTTTTTGGAACCTGTTGCAGCCATACCATTCTAAGTTAATGATTATTTGCTAAAAACAATAAAGTTGTTCAATTTGAACATTAAATATCTTATCTTGTAGTGTATTCGATTAAACATATGCTGAACATGTATTCTATACAACATTGTATTCTGTTTTCATTTATGTTTAACACAACGTCCCAACTTCATTGGAATTGGGGTTGTATGATCTCGTCTCAAATTTGCTCACAAATGTACTTTGTGAAATCTGGGCTTGTTTAGGAGTACGCAGAGCTATTATTCTTTTGCATGAATGGCAACAGGTGGATACGCTGTTTATCACATGGGATCGGTTCCATATCCACCCGCAATAAGTGACCTTGACTATTCACTCATTTGCATCCACATCAATTCCCGTCAGTCGGTTAAGATGACAATGACACTGCATTTGTGTTTTGGGGAAGGCATGCGGAGAATGTTATGAGTTCCCTATCAGGAGAGAAATACAGTCAGGGCATCTTTAATTGCCAATAAAGCGGCTGAGGTATTTCAGGACCACTGCTCGGGGGCCAGACAGGCAGACTCTTCGCGATCCATCACTTGCACATTCGTATTAACAGCTTTGGATTCTCTCAGTCTTGAGGTGACCGTAAACATGATAGAAGAGTTTGTTTACTCCTCTGCGGATCCCACAGGAAACTGGACTGCAGTGGCCGGTAGGGCCGTGGGCTGTTGGCGAGTCGTAAGCGGCTGCCGCTGAGAGTTCCATGTGTCACTTGATGCTGCTGAACAGGTGAGCTTCATTATTTCCCTGACACCGCTTCAGGCCTAATACTTGGGGGAGGACAAACATGATGACTAAAAGAGACTTCTGCATCTGGTTCCTCTCAATATCACCACAGTGCTTCCCTGCAGCCGCACAGGCTTGAAGGATGGATAGCTCGTGAGGCTCTTGGGGCTCCAACACCATAACGCCGACGGTACTGCAATGTCCCACTATGTAAAAACTTGAGCGCCTTCGTTAACCTGCGTGATTTGCAAGTTACTAAAGCATGCCGCACACTAAACATCGTGGTCAAAAGCAGCTGAAGTGGACCATCACAAAACAATTATGGTCGGCAACTCTTCACCGCACATGAAGTAATTCAGCACCACACATCTATCGGTGCGCTGCGACGGAAAAACTGCGACCCTGTATCGGCTTTTGAGGCTCCGCATACAATATACTGTATTGTATTACATGTAACCACAAAAACATGGCACAATTGTCATGGAAGAAGCATATAGCCACAAAGAGAAGAACGGAGACAGTGTGGATATTTTGAGAGCCTGTTTGCAATGATCAGCACGCGCTCTATTCACTGAATGCACAGTTGCATTTCAGCGCGAGAGGCGCCACACTTTGGCTTCGCCACATTTACTAATATATGAAACCCTTATAAATATAGTTAAGTATGACTGTAAAACACATGTATACAGGAAGTCCTCGATTTACGAACGAGTTCCGTTCCTACGCTGGCGACGTAACACGAATTTACACGCAAGTCGGATTTCACCGTTAAAGTCGAAATTTACGCCGAAATACTTCTGTTACGGGTATTGTCCCACGTGTTTGTGACAGCAAGCTCAGTGTGTATGGGCGTCGATGTGTGAGTGAGACGGGTGAGATTCGAAACCTGAACCTCAGAACTGTGAGGCAGACATGCTAACTGCTAACCACTAGCAAGATCTCACTCACTCGGGATTTTTGCTCCAACATGAATGAAGGAATCTCAATGAAGTTTGGTGGAAAATTGTAACTTGCAGAGAGTTGCCATGGAATCTGCATTTAACTTTGAGCTGGTCCAGCTAGTTCATATTTAGGATTGCTACAGGTTGAGAGATGTGACAAACCACATAAAAATGTTTCTTGATCTTCCTTTGTCAGACAGCATTCAAAAACATTAATGGGCTTCTTGTTCTGACATAAAGAAGGCAATCACTGAAAAGTGGTCAAGTGAAAAGACATGAAGCAGTGTAGAACGCTGACAAAAACCTGCACGCCACTCTCGCATCTTACAGTGAGCTGCGGTGTTCAAGCAAAAGTTAACAAAGTCACCTCAAGGTCATTGCTTTTTATCAGAGCACTAGCAAAAAAAAAAAAAAAAAAGATAAGAGCATCGGTCCGCTCTCATGGAGGAGAAGGCGACTGCGTACTGCTGAAACATTGCACTTTACGAGGAAGGCAACTTAAGAGCCCTAAAGAGAGAGGCACTTAATCCACCGTGGAAACAGCTGTTTAGAATCTCCGGGGTCCATTTTCTTTCTTCTCAAGGTATGGACAAACATATAAGAACCACTAACTTTAGAGTTGGTTGTAGATGTACACAATGTAGACTGCGAGACCCTTTTTTTTGTTCCTTACGGGGCGGCTGTGGCTCAGTTGGTAGACTAAAGTTTTTTTTGTAGTTCAGTCCCAAGATACCACCGGTATAAATCTTAAGACTACCGGCAATCGGAATATTTTTGTACTCTCGGGGCCCCGCAGACGTACGAAAACTGTGCCGTCTTGTTAGCTGGACATTTCGCTGCTCCGCAGTGCGTTATAGTCCGGCGACAGCGCAGACAGGTGAGTCGAAAATCTTCTGTAAATTGGCTGACTGGAAGACGATATGCCAAAAACGTGATTAGCGATTACTCCACATCAAGCATTGAAGGTCGATGTGGAGCAGTAAAACCGAATAATTGACTACTCCACTAATCAGTTCAACCCCTAATCAGAGCTGTAACAGAAGTGGGAATATCATAATGCCTAGACAGGTGTTGGAGGCTTCACACTCAACATTCGCTTGGGTTAAAAAAAATTATATACATCACAGCAGATGCTGGCAATATCCCAGCTTTGCTGGATTCTGTGTAAAAGGCTTGATGCCTGATCTACAGCTATGGCTATTTTGCAGGATCTCTGTTTGACAGAGGTTACAAATTCTATAAACTGTATATTAACATCTGTGATGTACATGTATACAGTTTTTTTTTTTTTTTTTACAATACATATTCAACAACCTCCCTAGAAGATGGTGTACATATATGTGAACGAAAAAAGTTCAAAGTCAGAATTCCGACCAATAAATACAGTTGTGAATTTCTATTTTTCCCTTAAATTATCAAGACCACCACACTTGAACAATGATATATTACAAGGACGACTCGTGGACATGAAGGGCTAAAATGACAAGCAGGGGGTTGCTCTGAGAAACTAAAATACTCATTTGCTCTCGGGTCTTTTAATTTGGCTCAGCAGAAGAAGTCCCATGACTTTACATGGGAGCACTTCTTTGAGCGGCTCCCTGGGAAGATCAGACGAGTGATTGATGGCGTAGCTTGCACTCCGCCCTGCTCTTCATGCTACTCATCGAGCGAGAAGACGATATCATCCCTCGGCCATCCAATCAAGAAGGAGTATTTTACTCTCCGCAAGCTCTAAGCGAGTGTGCAGCTGTCCGGGGGCTTTAAGGCAGCTTATTGAAGGACGTTGCGCTGCTTTGCTCAACAGATGCTCAGATCTGATATCTCTGAGTGAAGTAGTGCTTCCAGTCAATGTGAATCACTGAGGATCAAATCTAAAACGACCAATCAAAAAGTCTAGTTTTCTATAGCGTTTGCTCAGTGGATATGCTAACCGCTATCCAATGTGTTGAACTAAAAAGTCCATTTGACATAGGAAGTCTGCTTTGAAAGCACTATACACTCCATGTGGGGCGTGGAAATGAGAATGCAGCTTGATGTCACCTCACCTAAGGTCATCAGAAGTGATGAAAGGCCGTTGGCGGAGATATGTCAGCCCGCCACCCTCACACACACACACACACACACACAGACACACACGTGACATGACACAAAAACACATCCCTGCCACCGGAGATGACATCATGCTCTGCTCGGGGTGCGTCAGCAATTTTCCATTGCATCTCAGCTGGCCCGTCACCATGGAGATGAGCCCAGCTCGTCCGCCTGTTGCTGGTAGACTGCAGCACGGGGCTAACGTTCACGTGCGCCTTGTCAAAAACACCAATGGTGACACTTGGAGGGGAGGCTGTAAAGCACCGAGACGGCGGTCTCGAGAGGATCGTCGTCCTGCTCCGAGTCAACATGAGAGGACACCTGAGCAGGGAGGTTGGCAGGAGCATTCAAAGGGCAGCTCCCACTTCCAATGAGCACCGCTGACTTGTATCAAAAAGGAAGGAGACAGCCCTTCTCTGCTAGGTGGTTTCCAAACTTGAATGATTTAATTATGATGAGAGGATTGCACCAAAAAACTAAAAGCTGCCACTGCAAGTTAAATCAAATGTTGCCAGTATCAAACACAAATTTAGGACTATTTTACCAAGACACATGAACGAGGAAGCTTTTTTTTTTTTTTTTTTTTTAATAAATGAGCCGTCTTCAGAAACATTGGCTGTGTGTTTTGAATCACTCCATTGTGCCTTACACAATGAGTTTGCCATTTTGTAGTGCCGTTCAAATGTGCAGTAAATAAAAGGCTGGCTTGGCTGGTGTGTGCACCTGGGAGCAATACAATACTGACATCAAGATATACATGGAGACGGCTCAGCTCCTCAGTGAGCCACGGTAATATTAGTCGTTCTTCGCAGAGGATAACAAACGCCTAGTATCATTGTTATATCTATCTATCTATCTATAGTGTGCATGTGCTGCGCCACCATTTTGTTCAAATATCGGCTGCTTAAAGGGTTATAAAACCGCGACACAGATACTATTTATTACTCCATATGTGGCGTTTCTCCTTATGTGTTAGCATTACACTAACTATTTAGTTAGGGAAGGGCCATCACCTGATGTCAATCTGGTATGTTGTAATTATGCAACAGCAGAAGGCGTCATTAACGGTGCGCCCGTGTAGTGTTCGAAAACTAAATGCACTAAAGTATGATCCCAAAACACTTTATTATCAAGTCAAACTCATCTTACAACATTACCCGTTGAAATAACTGGCTTACAAAGTCATTGCTCCTGAAAAAATGCAGTGCAATTGTGTGTGTACAGGTGGCGTAAAGTCTCTTTAAGTGTCACTAACAACCCAGGTGTAACTTAGCACCTCACCAAATACAAAGCTCTTCAACAGTTAAGATGTATCACTTCCTTGACACCAATTCATACTACAACACAGAGTGGCATCCTGGGGCCTCACATAAAGAGCACAAAAATATGCAAATAGGAGAGTTTTTCAGTAAACGTTACCATAATTTTTACAAAGCAGATCATGTAAAAGCACTTTCCGACTACCTGCAGCCTATCCCAGCTGACTTTGATTGAGATGCGTGGTACAGCCTGGAGTGGTCACCAGCCAATCACAGGGCACATTTAGACAAACAAACATTCACAATCACATTCACACCTTTGGACAATTTTTAGTCATGTTTTGGGAGTCTTGGAGGGGGGGGGGGGGGGGGGGGCACAAAATGTAAAACGCCACACAGGAAGGCCAGAGCCAAGATTCAAACGCTCAACCTCTGCAGTTGAGGCAGATGTAATAACCACTAAATCACCATCCGGCCCGGAATGTTAAATTCAACTCGGAATTAAAACATTGCCTGTACACTTAATAAAAGGTTTTGCATTTGCGCCTGGTGAAAATTAATTTACATTTCCTATGGGAACCATCAGAACAACTTGGAAGTCAAGCAGCACCGTTACTTGCTGCACACTAAACTTAATTATATACTGAATATATAATCACACACGCGCGCACACGCACACATCCAGCTGCATCCTCGACTATCCCAATAGAAATATGGTATGCGTAATCCAAATTATGAAGTATTTTTCCTTAGCACTATCAGGAATATGATGATCACGTATATAAATAGTTACACGTCTGGGCAACATGGATTTTAACAAAATGATTGAATTTGGACAGGAGGATTAATTTGAGTGCTGCACCTCTAACAAGCAAGGTCAATTAGCGGATGAATAAAATAGTCCCTTACTGTGAAATTTGCCAGGTCCTCTGTGGTCATTCGTGGCGGGGAGGTCCGCGAACTGCACGCGGTGCCGCGACATGTCCAATGATTTCCACCGCCGGCTGGGCTACTTGCTGGCTTTACTCTGATCTTACTCTCTTCTCTTCTTCTTCCTTTTTTTTTTTTTTTTTTTTTTTAAAGAGTCCGCGAACTGAACTTCACCAGCCCAGCTCAACTGCGTCGGGGCGGCCGCGTTCCAGTTCGCTCGCAGGCAGCCACCTCCGCCCCCACCACCTCGGCTCCATATGGGGACGTCACTCGTGCTGCAGATACAAATGCACGTCAGTCATCTTTTTACACATGCATTATTGTTTTATGCATAACTTCTAAGTTATTGTGGGACTACATACCTCCCCCCCCCCCCCCAATCTGTTGCACTGTATCACGTTATATTTTGCATATGAAGTGATTTAAATGCACGTTCACAATATGCAACCAAAAGGTTTCACTTGGAAATTGGTGTAATTTAATATTTATTTTAAAAAAATGGCTTGCACTTGTTTCGAAAGTTTGAAAAAGTCTACTCAGCCCACTTAATGTTCAAATGGTGCATATGGTTTGGATATATATGGATTTTCATTATTTTGTGTGTGTGTGTGTGTGTGTGTAAATCTAGCACAGTAGCTTTGTAAAGTACAGTTCAGTTGTAACTTAAGTATAATACAGTTGCATTCAACCATATTTTACAAAAAAAAAAAGTGCAATACATTTTCATTGAATGATTTGAGTGCAGGTCCCCCCCTATATTTGTTAAGTGCAGCGTTAATGAAACTCTGCATAAGGTTACAGTGGTAACAATAATATTAGAGGTACTTTTTAGGAATAAAACCTTTTTTATTACAACTTGGACGTATTACGCTGTTGTATTTTAATTTTGGTCATTATGGTGGTGCTTGGAGAGGTAAGTATTTTTTGGGGTGCGGTAGCCTACTGAGAAGTTTGAGAAACTCTGCAGTCCACAATATCCATTATTTGGGGTCAACAACGCCCCCTAGTGGAAGGAGAACAAAGTGAACAGCAAGCGTCAATGATTCAAAATATTCCATTTAAATTACTTGAACCTGATTGAGTCATAGGGTGCCAAAAACATGCATATTGGATTCATTGAAGACTAAATGGTACATAGGATTTGAATAGTTGTTTTTCTAAATCATTGTCACCTTTATTGAGCCAAGGGACGTTGTTTGACAGGAGTAATTCAGCTTGGTGATGAAGTGCTGCCTCCACAAATGAAAATGCAATCAACTCCCAGTAGGTCACCAATAGCTCGCCACTGGATGCGGCACGGTAAAGATGTCCTGCTCTGGGGGTAATGTCAAGAGTCTCCAAAAGTCTTCTAGATTTGTCGCAAGTCGCTTTTAAAAAGAAAACGTAATCACCAGCGGTGTCGGAAAAGTCGCAAAGTATCGTACAAATTTGCTAAGGTGGCAACACAAAATTGCAGAACTATGGCATTACCCATAACTCGGCCAAAACAGTTTTTTTGTTGTTGTTGTTTTTTTTTTTAAATCGTGTGTTAGCAGATTCCTCCAATTGGCAGTGTACACTCACGAACAAAACTCTGCTGTAACCACTCACAAAACCCTCAAACATGACAGGCAGCCTGACCTTTAAAAAAAAAAAAAAAAAAAAAAAAAAATGTAAAAAAACATTCCACGGAGACACGCAGCGAGTCACACATGGATGAGTCACATATAAGGACACTTTTATTTGTGCAAGAATCGCAGACAGAAAAGGTGATAAATCTCTGGATAGGACGGCTTTCAACGACAGAGATAACTGGACCCACTCTTGCATTAGAAAAGGCTTTCCTGAACTTTTTTCAGTTCAAGATCCATATTAAAAGTTAATCTTTGTAAAATACATCAACGACATATACTGTACATACAAATACATCGTGTTGCCAAAAACTCAATTTAAAAAAAAAAGCGCCCCGCCATTCAAGTGTGCACCTGCTTCATAATCATTTAAAGTAGTTGAAAGCATTTAAGGTCCCAAGCCTAAGCCTGCATTATAAAACAGTGTGGCAAATAAATACATAAAGCACTTTTCACTCACATTTGTAAAAGCGTATTAAGGCTAGAGTGAAAACGTTTTTACTTTCCATTCAAAGAAAATATGTTTTTTCAAGCTAGATTTGTACTGCATTTTGTCATATAAATTTGCGGAAAAAAATTGTCGTGATGAAATTGAAGTTATGTTAAAGTACAGTAATATATTTGGTGAATCTGTAAAAAATTGAAAATAAAAATTTTGTATGAACATCATTCGATAAAAAAAACGTACATTTTAGATAAATGTTTGTGTAAAAAGTGTTTACTTGAGAGAAAAAACATTTTTGAGACAGAACTATTCAAGAAAAAGTCTTGCGCATTCGAGAAAAGTATTTTTTTCCAAGACGTGTCAGATTGTTTCAATAAGTTTGTTCTGGATTTTTTATTTGTATTCCATTTGTTCAAGAAGTACTTCTTTTTTCCAAGATGAAACAAAAATTTTCAAGATTTCCATTTGTTTGCTTGTTTTTTTCAGAAAAAGTGAAATCCAAGACAAAAGTAGTTCTGAGATAGTTATTTGGGGAAGGGTGGGAAATCGCAATAATATGATAGTTTTTCATGAGAAATAAAAAAACTCCAGTCACGCATTCTTCTAAACCCTGCTGACTCTCTCTCCTTCTCGAAATTTGGCACACAATTATGAACCAATACTCTTACACCATAATAACTAAGATTCTGACTTTTCTCAAAATACTCCCTCTCCTGTGTATTCTTTCGAAGAAGCCTTTGTTTTCTTTTAAACGTGGCCCTAATAGCCCTACTGTAAACACAAACGGGCTGTGTTGGGAACCGTTCACTAATGACCTCCTCCGTATCGACTTCATCGTGATTTCTATATCATCAGTCAATTGTGTATTTTACAAAATGGATACAAACAAAGCACTTTGTCCTTCTGTGTTGTTGTTTCTTTACTTAAAAGATATTTTCAGCCCACAGCTCATGAATTTGTCTCACTTTTTTTTTTTGTCCACTTTTCTAGTGCCCATCAGTTGTTCATGACTTTTCAAGATGCATTGTGGGATACATAGAGGGCACTAGGGGGAGAACCTAGACTCACTACGCATTGGATCAGCGCTACAAAAACGGTGAACTCACGACACAGGTCACTCTATAGTGGCTCGGGAGTGATTCCAAACACAGCCACACTTTCACCCACTAATGTAGAAACATTGGCAAATTGAAACAGTCAACTATGTGCACAGCACTTGGTTTAAATCTCCGAGATCGTATAAAAAAAAAATATATATATATATATATCACTTAAGGCCCAAAGCGAGTCATTCTGCATTTACACTGCGCCGTTTTTCTCAATGTACATTTTGGACAAAGACGCGGCCATGGACTTGGCCAGCTCCTCGTCCCGTCTCCTCTGCATCTGAGAGTGTCGGCACCAGTCCTCGTACTCCGGGTTGTCCACACGGGCGTCCATGAGCACGTCGTAATGTCCGTTGCTCAGCCAGCTCAGCCAGACGGCCGGCTTGGACGTATCCTCCTCGCCCAGGAAGTGCATCATGGTGGACACGGTAGGGCTCTCCGCGCTGCCCCCAGTGGTCAGGTAGATGTTGACGTTGAGCATCTGGCTCATGGCGAGCAGCTCGGGGTATCCGGCCCAGGCGGCGTCCTGCGCCGCATTGATGAGGAACTCGCCCGCGTCGCCCTCGATGACCGGGTTGAACTGGTCCAGGTTGTCGGCCATGTGGTGAACCGTACGCTCCCGCAGCTCGCTGTGCCTCGCCTGGTCCCCGTAAGTAGCCTTGCACACGGCCCGGTACAGACAGTTGCCATCCGGGATGATATGGTATCGGAACTTGCGCCTCTCCCCCAGGTACTTGTTCTGCGTCTCCACCTCGGCCAGGTAACGGGCCACCTTGTCATCCCGGGACACCTCGTCATCCCCTTTCTGCTCCTGCAGAACGCTCAGCTCAAAGTCAGATGTAGCCAGCTCATCATTCAGGTTGGGTTCAGGCGGAGCGCCACAGGGCTCCTGCTCTGGTACCCACCTTTTACTCCTCTCATTGGCCTCAAACAGAAGACTCTCCGAGGGGTCCTCCGGGAGAAGTCCGTCCGTACTGTCCCTGAGCTCATCGATCAACTCCACCAGCTCGTCATCAGGGGACGGAGGCTTGGGGACCCTGGTGATTTTTACAGTCCTCTCCACCCCGTCCGCTCTGCGTACAAGCAACTCGGCAGTGGATGTGAAGTAGTCGGGCATGGGCCTAGAGGAGGAGGCTTCGTAGCAAGAAAAGGCAGGCATGTTTGCGGAAGTAGCAGTCGGAGCGGTGGCGTCTGGCTGGCTCAGTCCCGGTGCGTCTTCCGCAGGTGGGCTGGATGGTCCGCAGGATAAAGTGACGGTGACTTTGCTGGACGATCTCGGGTAGTGCGTCAAGGCGCTGTTGTAAAGCTGCATGTCGAAGTGCGTCCTTTATAGCGAGCCCACGGCCAGCCAGTCACAGCGCGATGACGGCCACAGCTAAAAATACCGCCGCTTGTCATCGATATCGACACGGCCGAAGTTGCTGAGGAAGTTTTGTCGGCGGCGCCCCTCTGTTCCCTATCGCAGGAGGGGAGATGGGAGGGAGGAGGGGGGGGGGGGGGCGACGACGACACACACCGTCTACTTCGGCCCCACTCGCGTCACTCTACACGTCCTCCCTAATGTAAACTGAGACGGGAGCTCGGCTGTTGTAAAACACCGTCAAGCGGCAACGGGTGACGGTCATTGTGTTTCCGTTTGGAGTGCCTTCAAAATAAAACCCTGGTCCAGGCGCAAAGGCAACGAACAGCTAAAAGTATGATTACTGATTCAGCTCGCTTAAATAAAACTACAGACTTCACTGACATTTACTGAAGTGCAAAAGAAAGAACGTCTCTGCACACATAATAGTTTCCCTCTTTTATGAACTTGCATAGTGCTCGCACTGAGAAAAAAAGAAAAGGAAAATAAAATCAAGTCACACTATCAAAACAATTTGTTTTGAAATTACCGACAAACAAAAAAAACTCAGTAAATTAACTATTAGCGCCTGAAAAAAAAGTTATCTACAAGTATGATTTTTATTTTATTATTATTATTTTTTTTTACGATTAGACCGAATTTTTGAACGCCAGAAGCTGGTGGTTTTTAGGCTGGCACAAGACAACACATTTTTGACAAATGATTCTTGGAGTTAGGAATATTAAAAATATCCGAAATAAGGCTATGCATAGGGACTATCTTCTCTAATCTGTTGCGTCATCAATGTTACTGCTACCCGGTTCACGTTCCTCCATGTCGCTGCTGTCCCTTATTTCTTCCATTAACTCCCCAAGATCGCAATCAATAAATATCAGGTGTAAATGATTCTACCACTCTCTACGTTTTTTTTTTTTTTTTAAACATCCTGTCATTAACTGTGGAGGTTTAACCAAGTAATGGGCAATTTATATTTTGACAAAGTAAGGAGAAGAAAGAACAAAGTTTCAAATGTAAGGGAGTTACGGTTTCAAACAAAAATAATAATAAATTATCAGGAAGCTATATACTCACGTACAGATAGTTGAAAGTTTGAGAAACACTGCCTTTAAAAAAAAAAGTGTACATTATTGCATTCAAATGTTCACTTATGACCCTAACTAACTACACCGTCTTAAACAGGAATGGTGCAGTGTTCGATACCAAGATTTTATTTGGAAGGTATGACTACACAATGTCTGTCGCGCTTGACAGTTTTATTTCCGGTCCAACTTGGAGGAATGCAACAGTGACGTATGAGGCCACCAATGTGAATCATGTGAAACGTCAGCCTAGTTGTGTAATAACGCTTAAATTGAATACAGTTCTTGTTCACGCAAAATAAAGTACACTTTAGCTCTTGATGATATTGACATAAACAGGAAAAGGTGGATTTTGGCACATTTATTTACAAGATAATCATATTACGTGGCCTACTAAAAAAGTGTTTTGTGCTGCTATCATTATGGTGATGATTTTACAGGCATTAACTTGATTAACTACGCGCGCAACATTTTTAACCACACTGTCCGACAACTGAATCACACAGCTTGTGTTGTACAGACACCCATCTAAATATAGGTATCGCCACATTGTTTCAATAATACGCGGTTGAGGTCATTCCTTTTCATAAAAGAAATTTAATTGTCCAGTCACAATGGTGAGGCAAGCTTTAGAATTTAAACAAATAAAATAATAAAAAAACACTTGCATTATTATGATTCCCACTTAAGCCATGTTGTTCTAACACATTTAATAAAATTAAACAGCAAAAATTAAGTAAATTCTCCAACAAATGAAAGATTCTCAAATAATTGCCGACAAAATTTTAAGCATTATTTCAAAATATTTGGGGGGGGGGGGGGGCTTGGTGGGACTGCAAGACGGCGGCAACATAACCTGACTTTCAAAGTAAGAACACGACTTAGTTTATCGCTAACCTACAATGACACAGTCATTAGGTCTCAATTACAGTAAAAAGTTGTATGAAAAACACTTCAAGCTATAAATATAAAAACAATCAAATGAAAACTAGAAAGTTACTGCCATCAGTAACTGACTACACTAGTCAGCCTACCTACTTACCTCCTTCAAACGCTCGAAATGCCGGATGTCGAAAAACGAGAAATATTTCGGGGAGCCGACAACATCCGACAAATCTTGCTTCTCTGAATCTGTTGCGTCGTCCTCGTTAATGCTCCCTGGTTCACGTTACTCCAAGTCACTGCTGTCACTATAGACTTCAGCTCTCCATTTACCTTTTTTTTAAATAAAAATATACTTCTTTAAAAACATAAAACCAGTCGGTGACATGGAAAAACTCCTGCAGCACCACCGTGTCTTCACATCGAACTGTCACAGTCCTTATATTGGCCGGCTGCTGCTCTGCCAGTGGTATAAAACACACGAGAACACTAGCGAAGAGCTACAGTCAACCAAAACTCACATCCAAAAGCTCACATGGCAAACGTAAAATTTGTGGTGGTCTTGGAGGGGCTGGGACAGATTAATGGCATTTCAATGACCTTCAATGGGGCATGTTGATTTAGCATGCAAGACAATTGAGTTAGGAGCTTGGCCTTGGGAATAATTAAACTCATAAGTCAAGGTAACACCGTATCCTTTTTCAAATGTAGATACAGTAGATGCAACTCTCAGATCACTGCACAGATAGCAAGTGGACTGTTAAGGTTGTCTTAGAAGACGTTTCACCTCTCATCTAAGCAGGCTTCGTCAGTTCAGACTCAAAGACTAGTCTAGAGCGGGCCGATCTAGTTTTCGAGCATGAACTGATGAGGCTTGCTTGGATGAGAAAGATTCCAAATTTGAATCGTTAACTATATTTGTAATTCATATTTAACTGGATGAAAAAGCGAAGCGTGCCGAGTGTCTGTCATAGCAATTCTCCAGTGCAATCAGCAGCCTCTCAAATATTCACAATATGTCCTTTAATTTCTGGCCAGTATCCCATCCTTGTGTTATTATAAAATACCGTAGCTGCAGCGGCCACGGCAATCCGCTTTTTCCTTGACAACCGTACCATGTTGTTTGTGGTTCAATTTAAAAAAAAAAAAAAAAAAAAAACAAGTCTTCAAAACGAGTTCCCTTAATGACTCTCTTGAGGTTGGGGAAGAGGGAAATCCCTGAGAGCCAGCAGGTGAGTAGGGAGGTGGCTCCAGCACGACAATGTTCTTCTCAGCCAGGAACAGTCAGATGCTCAGAGAACTTTGAGCAGGCACGTTGTCATGGTGAAGCAGCCACGAGTTGTTCTACCACACAACACTCGCCTCTCCTTGTGCACTAAACTAAGCGAATGCGGCAGGATCTCTTTGCAGACATGGTGGTTGATCATCTGGGCCACGTTAATGGGGAAAACTCTCGAGTTTGTAGTTGGGGCTGGAAATGCTTGCATATCTTTAGCGAGCTCGGTCCTGGAACCTCTCCGACACACCGCATGTGGCACCTCAAAAAGCTGTTTCCCTAGAAGATCACCGGGGTCTCAGTTTTTCCGTTGCAGCAAGCTGGTTATACTGTAGGTGCGAGGGTCAATTGCCTGGTGTGCGGGTCTGGGTCACAGACTGGATTTGTATTTATTTTTTTCACAATTTTGCAGTCATCAACATCGGCTGCGTTGGTCAGTCTGCGGGAGACCTGAGACAACCTGAACAGTCCAGTTGAGATCAAGTCAATGCCCTAAGACTATAATGACCTGGATGAATGAGAATGCCTGTGCACTGACAGATGTCAAAAGTCGAAAGAATAAAAAATAAATAAGTACATTAGCCATGCATTTGTACTTTGTTCCTTACCACCAACTGCGATGGGGCCTCGGAGTGCCCCAGTTCCCATGCACTCCCAGAACCCTCCACCAGAAGGCGACATTTTGCTTCAGGAGAGCTTATCCACCGTTTTTTTTTTTTTTTTTTTTTTTAAAGCAGCTGTCGCATGGCTGTGCGGCGCATACAAATGAAGGCATTGATCGTTCAGGCTTTTTTTTTGCGCGCGCGTTGACGAGTACACCAACCTCGACTACACGCATAAAACAACACATGACTGCATACATGAGTACTGTACAACGAAAGCAATATTAAGAATGGCGGTAGGGGGTTGGTGGGGGGTTGAGGTTGTAAGCAAAACGTAAAAAACAACGTTTGTTTTTGCACGTTTTTTGTTTTTGTGTGTCAGTGGAGCGGAGAGAAGGGCGCTCGAGAGCTGATGTCAGCGGGCGGTGGGGAAAGGGGAGGGAGGATCCTTCGTGGGTTGAGTCACGCAGCTGTCAAAGATAGCTGTCACCCAGTTCCCCCCATCAAACACACACAACGCAGTCAATGAGGAAAAAGCCTCGCGGAGGGGGAGAGAGGGAGAGAGAGAGAGAGGGAGAGGGAGGGAGGGAGGGAGAGAGAGAGAGAGAGAGAGAGAGAGAGAGAGAGAGAGAGAGAGAGAGAGAGAGAGAGAGAGAGATCTCAGGTGACCTCCCCCCCACCCCCACCCCCGCAACACACAGCCTGCCTACCTCCGCCACGGACCAGCACACGACACAGACCCCCCAAAAAACGGGATACATTTTCCTTATTATTATTATTATTATTTTTAAATGCATAAGGATTCTTCACATTGGGATACACCCTGAGGCAGGAGATCACCACCACCGCAGGGACGTTTGTTTTTCTTTTCTTCCACGTGAGGATAAAGAGTGTTTTGCTTTTTCTTTTTGTTGTTGTTTTTTTTTTTTTTTGGCGAGGGGGAAATGAAGACGAAAAAGGGTAAGTTGTTGTTAAGTAACGTCATTTAAGGAAGGTTAACGACGAGGCAGAGGGTTGCTTTCTGGAGCCTTTTCTGCCGGAGTCTATTGTCTACGGCGCAGACATGACAGGCGGGCTCTGTGAGTGCCATGTGCTGCCGAGACGTCACCAAGCAAATGCACCCGTTTGTTCACCGCTTGTTTTTGGCCCGAATTCATTACCGGAGCGAGACGAGAATAACGCCGAATGTTCTCCCGTCGTCTCTCGGCTGTAAAACTCCCCGTGCCCGCGTGGGCTAAGTCACTTTTTGCTGTGAAGTTTGATTGCGAAGTGGGAGTGCACTACTTTCCCGCCGGAGTTTGGTTGAAAGCTCGAAAAGTTGTTTCCATTTTTTTTGTTTGTGTGTGTGTGTTTTAATTTTTTGTTTTTACGTGTATTAGTTTGACAAATTGCTCTTTCGTGTAAAATTCACGACGCATGTGGCTTGTCTTCGTTGAAACGTGTCACGGAAGGAACCAGTCGAAGTCGTGTTTTGGTGGCTGACCTCATTGTTGGAAGTTTGTTCAACCGCGTGTCCTCCACACACAAAAGAACACAACTTTCAAGTCGCGCAACGTACGCGGCGAAAGTGTCAAATGTCATTTTCGTGTCTTTTCTGGCTACTCTGTGTAATAATTTGCTTTGAGAAGTGTGGAAGGTCGTGGGGGGGGGGGGGGTGTTATAAGTTTGCTTACAAAGAAAGGCGAGCAGCCCCAGATTCTTTTGTTTAGTCTGGAGACGCTGATTTGCAACAGGTCTCCCCTCCCCCGCCTCCGCCTTCTCCACCACCACCACCATCTCCCCGGCCCACGTAATTACCTCATCCTGTTGGCTGTTCCACACTTTTCCCTCTAGAATTCGGCCCCTCCGGCGGTCTGGGTGGTGAGGCTTTATGGAGGTTATTTGTGTGTGGGGTCTTTCCCCCAACAGAAAAAAAAAAAAAAAAAGTCTTACTTCCGCATTAAGGTGAGCTCACGTGACCAGGAACCATTTAAAATAAGAAACCCGGAAATGCATTTTTTGGAAGCAACCCAAGATGGCGGACGTTTGACCCACATCTGTCAAACACCTCATGAAGCCCCCAATTTTCTATGTGAATGGAATTTAGTCATTTTGGGAGGCAAAAGAAGTAAAATACAAGTGTTCCACAGTTTATTTACGACATTTCAAGGTTCTGTGAACGGCGTGCAATAAACTAGTCTGCACGCTCAGTTACTGCCGTACTTTTTTTTTTTTTTTTCATTTAGTTTTCTATTCATGGTTAAAGTTTTTTTTTTTTTTCAACACAAATACTTACAATAGTAAGGTACATGCCCAAGCAAATTCCGCATTTCGCAAACAGGTCTTAGCACTTCCTTCCGGCTCAGGTAAATGGCGTGGCCCCATAAGCAGGAGACTGCGATAAAAAGCACCCGGAGGAACTTTAAACGTCCACAATGTCTTGTTTTACACAAGACGTCTTCAAGAGCTGCCACAGATGACAATAGCCGATGTTTAGGCACTCAGTTATCACAGTACTTACTGTTTTGCATTTGTTTGATATTTATGGCCTACAGGTATTTACAGTTATGACATTTCGATGTTACAAACGGCTTGTTATTGAGTCACTGTGAATATTCAACTACATACTGGAATAGCAAAACAACAACACAGTTTGGGAATCATTGTTATCGTATCATCACACTCTGCCATCACTGGGGAAAGCTCAAAACACTTGCGCTGGGTTAATCCTTACGGTGCTTGCTAAACTGAAGTCAACAAACAAATCTCGTGAGACAGCTTTCATCTTTTGACTTTACTCTATTACTTTATACTGTATTTTGAAGCCCTGACATGTTCCCCCATCTGAAGCCTCGTCTGAGTTGTTGAATTTTGAAGTGTATTTTGAACCCTTGTTAGTTTGTTGGCGAATTTTTGAGGCCCGTTTTGAAGCCCTAACTTGCTTGCTAACCTGAAGTGTCGGCTGACTTGTTGACTTCTGTGGCCTATTCTGAAGCCGAGACATGTTCTGCAAGCTAAAGTCACTGACTATTCAGACATTTTGCCATGTCTTTGGGGACTTTTGAGCCATTTCAACTCTTTTTGCACGTTTCATGGAAAATGGAGCCTGCCATGGTCAGCCTGAGTCACACAAGCATGCGAGGTGTGTGGCTCCAATGTGTCCGGGCTGGTTTTATGGCCGACGCCCGCCTTTGTGATGTCCCGCCGTCTGCTCCTCTTCCTCACACATTTCCTGAATCGCATGGCGCAACCTGACAGCTCGGAAAACCAACCGGTGTCTCTCTCTCTCTCTCTCTCTCTCGCGCTTTCTTTCCTACCCTCACTAAGGTTTGACGATGCTGTCGGGGAGCGAGACGGACGACGACGAAGGTGCGGACGCCCCCCTGGACCTGTCGTCCAGTGGCGGAGGCGGCGGTAAAAGGAAGCGGCGCGGCAACCTCCCCAAGGAGTCGGTGCAGATCCTCAGGGACTGGCTGTACGAGCACCGCTACAACGCGTACCCCTCGGAACAGGAGAAGGCGCTCCTCTCCAAGCAGACGCAGCTTTCCACACTGCAGGTACTTACACATATACACCCACACAAACGCTCAACTCCAAGTATGGAGGGAGGTGGGGGGGAGTGTGGGCTGAATCACTTCCTGTCAAAACATGACACTTTGCTGCATTGGAGGTCGTCTGCTTTTGTGGCGCAACTCCGCAGTGTGCGAGGAGGAGTAGGAAGAGGAGGGAGTAGTGAGTAAGTGAACGCTGAGGAATTTCCCTCCCCGCAGCCGTTCCCATCCCAGCTGTCTGGGAACAATGCAGAGTCATTTACATAGCTGCAGCCAGTTACGACTGGCCCGAGAGACCAAAGAAAACAAGGCAGTTGACCCCCGATTGTTGCTATGACAACGACCATTTTATTGTCCTTTTTTTTTTTTTTTTTTTTTTTGCACTAAAGGCAACATCTAACCTCAGTTACAACACAGTGAACTCAACGGAAAAGGGAAAAGTGCACTAGTCAGCAAAATGTCCCTTTATAGAAATGACCAGGGCTCGACTACACTTCCCAAGATGCAATACAAACAGCTCAATCATAAATTCCATCCTGACACTGGGCTTGTATTGAAGAAAAAAAAAATGCCACAAAAGGTATATATCGTCAACTTCGTAGCATAATTGCCCAAGACATTTTTGGACGTTTTCAGGGGGAAATAAAAGGGTGGTATATGCCCTGCAACCAGAGGGTCGCTGGTTTGAATCCCCGCCTGAGGGCATGTCGTCGTCGTGTGGCAGGGCAAGACACTTAACCCACATTGGCTACGAACGAATGCGGGTGGCTGGTTGTTGGCGGTCGGAGGGGCCGTAGGTGCAGAGTGGCAGCCACGTTTCCATCAGACTGGCCCAGGGAAGCTGTGGCTCCACATGTTGCTTGTCACAACCAGGTGTGACTGAAGTGAACGAATAATGGTCAGCAGGGCGGGGTACTGGTTGTTGCCGGTTTCCGGTCAACACGGGGGGTGCAACCTCGTCAAGTTTTTTTTCTGTGAGCCATGGATGGCTAGCAGTTTTCTGGAGAACTAGTCCACAGGGTAGTATTGGTTGATGTCGGTTGCCCAAGAAACGGGGCGATATAAGTTGTCAACATGGAGTGCCATCGGTTGTTCCACAAATCAGTCAGTTGTTCGGTAAAATTGTCACCAGGGAAGGGAATTGGTTGTGTGGCAAACCTGTTGTTGTTTTGCAAAATGATCGATGGATGACGCCATTGGCTGTTCACCGGGCTTGTCGACTGGAATATTGGTTGTTGAGGATTTACTCTCGTCATGGAGACTTGGGGCCTGTCAAATGTAATGTATGATTGACTGTACTCTATATCTATGTGAAGCACTTTGTGAGTCCTCTCGACGAAAAGCGCTGTAAATATAAACTTTACTTGACGGTGGCTCGGAAGTGCTTCGTGGGGATTTAGTTGGCTGTAGTGTTGTCCAAATGTTCGACTTCCGAGACTTACTTCGCGTGACGTTTTTCAGGTATGCAACTGGTTTATCAACGCACGCCGGCGCCTCCTCCCCGAGATGTTGCGGAAAGACGGTAAGGACCCCAACCAGTTCACCATCTCCAGGAAGTGTGGCAAGGCGGGCGACAGCTTCTCTGACAGCTCGCAGTCGCCCAAACACAATAGCAGCAGCAGCAGCAGCCCAGCGGGGGGCGCCCACGACGACGGCGGCTATGACAAGCGGGTCCTGCACCCTTCCTGCTTCGAGCCCGCCACGCCTGGCGTCCTGAGGAAGGCGGTGTCGCCCTCCTCCTCAGTGCCCTCTCCCACCTGCGCGTCCCCCTCTTCGGGCACCCTGCCCACCCGGCCGTCGGTCATCTGTCACACCACTGTCGCCAGCCCGACCGCCCTGCATCCGTTGCCGCTGAACTCTGACAAGGCGGCCGAGCGGCTGCAGGCGGCGCAGGCGCTCCTCAGGTGTCTGGATAAAGGGGCGGGCGCCCAACTCCCCACCGGCGCCGCCACCACCACCATCCTGGAGGGAAACCTGAGCCCCCGCAGCGGGCTCTTCAACACCCCTCCCCCGACTCCGCCGGACCTCACGCAGGACTTCAGTGGCTTCCAGCTCCTTGTGGACGTCGCCCTGAAGCGGGCTGCCGAGATGGAGCTGCAGGCCAAACAGTTAGTCTCCTAAAAGAGGGGACCACTAATTCACAAACTGAGAACAAAGCCCTCATCATTTCTCTTTTCTAAACGAATCAAATTCTTTGTTTTGGTTTTTTTTTTTTTAATTGAAAAAAACAACAGTATCACGGTGCCTTGGCTCTAAGATGTTTATTCATTTCATATTTGTATCGACGTGTATCTTATTTGCACCCCAAGGACCAAAAATATGGGACAAATGCTACCTGTCTTACGTCTTTCATCCGAACACATTTCAGGTCCTGATGGATCTGTGTCTTAACACTTTTTTTTATTTTTATTTTTTGCTCTTGGTATCAACGTATTCACTACTGTAGTTAATGTTACACTATAGTTTGTCATTTAGCTGTTTTAAAAGATTTTTGTTGTTGTTTTGTTTTTTACTCCTTTATTGCCCACATAAGGGACATATTCCAGATGAAAAATGTAGCAGGTTGGGCCAGTGGACTGGACGATGACACACTACACGTTTCTTCAAGCTGTTTTATTTTTTTATCGACAAAGACAGCCCAAAAGAAGCATATTCATGTACAATAGGACCACGTGTATAGTTAATGTGACGACATGATGCCCTCTGATGTGATTTCTTTTCATACTGTGCAATGTTTGTGGCGAGCGAGAGGTCACGCGGGATTCAAATAAAGTTTTGTTTTTTTTCTACATTTCGTGGCGTTCTTGTGGTGTGTCGGCTAATTAGCATAATCCCACATTCATTAGCACGATTGTGCCAGCGGGGGAATTAAGTGACGCTGCCGTCGTGTAAGGCCACTTCCTGTCTGGCATCAACAGCTGTTCCATCAGCAAAGCTTCTCAATAGGATTTGTCGTCTGCTCGCAAAGACGCGGCCTCTTTCATTCATGAGATTGCCGCAGCTTGACAGCCATCATTTTACTTTGTCTTTACCTGATTTATGAAAGATTTGTTTTAAAAAAAAATGATGAGATGGGTTTTAGGGTTTTTTAAAAACTTTTATAATGAAACAATTGGATGGTGGGCTACATCCAATAATAGATTGCCCACCCAATTTAAGCAAACAGAGGGGAAATAATTCTGATTTGCAAATTAAAAAGAGCAAACAGCTATGCAAAAATACCATACATCTACTAAAAATCTGGAAAAATTCAAAATGTAAAATTGTATACATATTTTTTTACATTAATAGAAAAAAATAAAACTACATGACCACAGGCCCTCACTGCTGACTTATGGAATAGGAATGTAAATGGTTAAGATTAACTTGTTAAAAAGAGCCAGTTCAGCAATAAAAAAATGCAAATAAGAAATTCCAAATTTTTTACCCTATTTAAAAAACAAAAAGCGTGACCGAGGGCAGTAGGTTTCCCATCCCTGACTTAAGCTTTAGTCGGGAAATCATTCAGATTCTCTCAGTAGAAAGAGTCAAAACAAAAACAAAACATTGAAATGAGGCAAAACAATTCAATATTAGGTTAACAAAAAAAGAACGGTTTCCCACTTCTGGAGGAAAATGACTCACATACTCTCAAGTAAAGAGCTGACGTGTCAATAAATAAATAAAAATGACTGAAAATGAGACAAAATGAATTTCGTACGATATTTGTTTTACATTCACACTGCAGTGTAATCATTTGCGTTGGTAGTGGGTCACTTCCTACGACACTTTCATGACGCAATTTTAAAAAGCATTGTTTTCCGCCCTGCAGTTACAATGAGGCTAATTTACACAATAACCATGACATCATCAGCTAGACTGGCTGAAGATCCAGATCCACCTTCTAGTGACGGCACCACCTGAAACGCTATCCTGCAGAAGCACCCACATCCTCCGCAGTTGCGATAGCCCTGCGATCATGTCAAAGCAGGTAAGCAGAGCTGCATTGAGTTTTGTTGGATGGACAGATTGGAGTTCGCCAACAGTTGTAGCTTCTTATAGGTTAAACTGTCGATATTGTGGCTGTCGTGGGATATCTGTGTTATGTATGAACTGCTGCCTCCGTGAGTGAAAATGCTTTATGTCTTCACGGGCCCTCATTGTTTGCTCACACTGTGGGAACTTTAACAAAAAGTGACAAAATAAATGCATATGCCTCCCGCAAAACACTACCTGTACAGTCAGGTGCACATTGTCCAAATGTGACGGCCCTGGTGGTGCAGTCTGGAATCACTTAGTGCGGCTTTAAAAAGATGTGCAGCCCACCCTGTTGGCTCACCCTCTGGGGTATTTCCCCCACCACAGCTCAAACGAAGTCAACACTGCACAAGGCGCAGGAGCAGTGCGGAGGTTAAGGCGTAATTACGGGGCGCATCGTGCTGCCCTTTCCCCCCCTCGCCGTGTCTTTTGATTGCGGCGCGATGGAAAACACATGCGGAGAGAGCAGAGAAATGGCCACAGGGTTTGTTTTAATGCTCGCACGCGCGTGCCATCACATCCATTAAACACGTAGCAACATTACAAAAAAAATGTCTGCTCGATAAGGTTATCTCATTTCATTTACATTTACACAGGGGAAAACATTCATTTATGTACAATTGAACTACATCACAAACTCCCTGCTACACCAGGAGTTGATATGTTATTATCATGATTATTAACAAAGTGTCATTTTTGGAACTTGACTCACACACACAATTCATTCCATAAAAAAAATTGAAAACATAAAAATGAGCAATGGCGTCTAAAACACGCACCCCCTTTCTGAAAAAAATTTAAAAATTCCTGTAAATCTCAGCTAGTCAAGAGCCCCTTTCACACAGAGATCCTGCAAAATTGGCACCCCCATTTTGTGTTGGTGCCGTTCATTCAGTGACGCAGAAAGAAAAGGTGGAGAAATGTCAACTTTTTTTTACAGTCTGAAAGGGGCTAGTGATTAGCAGGCAAATCTTGTCACTTTTGTATCAACTCCAATGGCACAAAATATGAGCAGGTCAGTTCAAACGAGCCGACAAGTCACATCTCCGTAAACTCCTGATGTAGCCTCTTAGCTTCCTACATGATGACAACTCCCACTTGATTGACAGCAGAGACAACGTAGACAGTCCCACGCACACACACAAAAACATCTTCCCCTGAGACCGCCGTTGTGCTCGACTGTCGAAATTAAGGCGCAAAAGGAAAACAAAATGAAGGAAAACACAGTAGAAGGGCCTCGAAGTCAGTGCGCCGGTAAACAGTGACCTACTCAATAAATGTTTAAAAAACAGAAGAAAATTGTTTTTGTTCAAATTATATGATCACACAGTGAGGAGGAGAACAAAATATAAAAAATATAAAATTTAAAAAATGTTTTTCTATGTCCTTTAGCAGAGTTAGCACAGTGAGGAGGAAAATAAATAGTCCCTGGCTGGTCACCTCATCTTAATACTGTCAATAAAAATGTCATGACATTTAAAAAAAAAAAAAAAAAAAAAAATTAAAAGAAAAAAGAATATATATATATATATATATATAAGCAGTTTATTAAAAATAACCCATGAAGGTTTTAAAATAACTCATGTGAGAGCGCCTGGCTGGGTGTGTCGATTTTTTTCTCCACCCGCAGTATTCGGTACACCCACACAATGATGTATATTCTGCCTTAACAAAGAAAGATAATGCTCAGTTTTGAGGTCATGAATTAACAAGATATAATTACATAATATACAGTGTAATTAAATAAAATGCAAACAGATGTTATGAACCTATTTATAATAAAATACATTGCAAAAAAATTGAGTGAAATCAGTAAATAACATTTCTTCATGTATTAAAATGTGGAAAAATAAATGAAAAATTAAAATTTAAATAAATTCACTGAAAATGCATAAAAAATTGCTATTGCAAAAAAAAAAAAGATCATACATTCTGCCTTTACAAATAAATTAAGAACAAAATTAATAAAATAACTACAAAAGTATTGATGCACTAATATAAAATAAAAATGTGAAAAATATTGCGTGGAATTAATTATTTTCCTTCGGAATTAAAATTGGCATAGGTTAAAAAATAAAAAATAAATTATTGGGGTAAAAGAATATATTCTGCCTTTTTACAAAGAAAATAATGGTAGGCTTTGAGGCAATACATTACGATGTAATAAAATAAAATATTGAAAACAAATAATAATCTAATTTATTTACAAATATAGCAATGTACAATAAAATAAATTACAAAAGAGGGAGGGATTAATAAATAACTTAATTTACCTACAGGAATTAAAAGTGGTGTGGTCAAAAATGTTACAAAAAAGATCTCCATCTAACACGACCAATCTTGTAGCTGAATAAGGTTACGAAAGCTTGCTGTATGATGCAGTACAGTTGTACTATAAATCATGATAACATTAAGGTAAATTACAACCCAACATAAGTGAACATTATTATTTTTGTAAAGGCAGAATTGTTCGTGTTGCTTTTGTTTGTCCAGGTGTACCTAATATTCTGTCTGAGACTGGTGACGTTGCCCTAACCCAGTTATGAATGAATTATGCAGACACACACACACACACACACACACACACACACACACACACACGCACGGCCGTGACACAATTCACGATTAACTCTCAGACACACTACTGAGATGTGTATTTCAGTATATTATGCGAGCGTGTTTCTCTATAATGTAGTGCAGTATATAAGCCTATTTCAGAATGATGTGCGAGAGGATTTTAATTGTGTGTGTAAGAGCTTTTCAGTAGTGTGTGTGAACGAAAAAAAATCAGTAGTGTGTGTGTGAGAGTGTTTCAGTTGTGTGTGGGTCCTCTATCATGTTCTTAACTGCCCTTCATACACACACACACGCACGCACGCACACACACGAGACAAGATGGCCATTGTGACCTCTAAAAAACAAAACAAAACTGGGATTCTTTCACTTTTTCTGACAAGCTGCACACCTGCACGGGCAAAATGTAACCTCTTGACCACTGCGAGAGACTCATTTTGTCACACAAATGTGCAATTGTGCTTCCCCAACCCAAATGCGGGCACTTTCATTTCAACATCTGTCATTACGCTACAATGTTGCAGCTCATTATATGGCTAAAGAGGTTGGGTTGGGTGAACCCAATTTTCTAAAATTTTGGACACAATATGGATATAACCTGTGCACAGAATGGTAATTTGTGGCCACGAAATACATATAACGTGCGCACGAAATAACACATTTGTGGCCATAATAGCATTCCCATGAACAACTTCCATATCTGGGTAAGAAAATGGAGCGCACCTTTCCTAGGACCGCGATATAGCGAGGAAACACTGTACAGTGGCGCCTTGAGATACGAGTGACTTGACTTACGAGTGTTTCAAGATAGGAGCCGTCATTCGGTCAATTTCTTTTGCTTTGACTCGCGAGCGCAAACTTGAGATACGAGAACTTTGCCTTAATAATGCCCCCGCTAGCTTAATGCTAACACATAATGGAAAAGGCCATTGACTAAGGCTAACACTTAGCATTGATAGCTGTGATGTTATGACCCTTTATGCAGCTGATATTTGAACAAAAACGGTGTTGTAACACGTACAATATCACAATACTCACAGCCATATACTCTTGATTCTCTGCAACAACAAAAAAAGACTAATATTACAGCAGCTTACTGCGTCACAATACAAGTGGACCCCCACATACACGCGGTTCGGCATTTGAGGATTCACCTAGCCGCATATTGTTTCCCCAATTTTTTTCCCAATTTTAATTTTTTTTTCAGTTTTCTTTTTGTTTTTTCTTTTGGTGTGTACCAACCCCGCCTGAATAGCAGGGGTCCACTGTAGTTGTGAAACTTCGTTTGTGCCTGCATGACTGCTCCCCAGTGTCCAAGGCGGGCACACCAGAAGGAGCAGCACAAAGAATTGAATTGCAACGTTAAATCATGATTTAAAGCATTCAATTATTTACATTCCATTTAATTATATTATTACTCTATGCTTCGATAAAGTAAAATATTATACCAAACTTTTTTGTTTGTTTTTTTTGGGGGAAAGCTGAAACAGAATAATGGCATTTTCATTCATTTCAACGGGGAACGACGCCTCGCGATATGTGTGTGTTTTCACGGAGCTAATTAATTTAGTATCTCAAGGCACCACTGTATCTATAATGTGGCTACAATTTAAAAAATAAAATAAAATAAAAATCCCCATACTATGTCTGGGGCTCTGAAATTTATAAAAAGACACATCGTGAGTGAGTGTGTGTGTGTGTGTGTGTGTATATAGGTGGGAGAGGATTTGAGGGAGGGTATGTGTGCTACATCAAAGCTGAAAGAGTGGGCGGGAACTGAGGGGGGTGTCAGTAAATCAATCAATAAATAATCCAAATTTACTTGTTGAAACGTATTTCCATGGCGACAGTGATGTGGTAAAGTCTGTTAACACCCTCACAGTCCAGTGCTACTGCTTGTGTCGTGTAGTACGTGTTTCATAGTCGCGTCTGCGCCTCGGGGATGTAAATCTCGATGCTGTCGGCGCTCTCCGTGGCGGAGCTCTGGCGCACCGAGGCGGCGCGCTTGGCGGCGAGCAGGCGCTTGCGGGCCTCCAAACGCTGCCGTTCGGAGCTCTCCAGAGAGCGGTCCCTCGCCAGCGGGGCGTGACCTTTTTGGGACCTCTTTGGCACAGGAGGGGGCGCGCGTCGCTCCTGGACAGGTGGTAAAACAGACTTAAATGGCCTGGTGCACCCCCCCTCACCCGGGGGTCCAACAAAATCAAAAATAGTGCAGCAAATACCATTTTTTTGTTTTGGAGAGCATGCATTGAATGTTTGTCGTGTTATGGTGGACGCAGGCAGCCATTTGTGAGGTTAAAAAAAAAAAAGAAAGAAAAGAAGCACAATTGGAGACGAGCAGGCTCTCCAAAATGGCGGCTCACTGTCAACAAGACAAAATAGTGGTGACGTTAGCAAAAAATTAAAAACAAAAAACAAACATGCAAACTAGAGGCGCGATAAAATATCGACACCGTATCATATGATACGTCGAAGGACAAAATATCAATGTCGTATGATACACAGTTGATATGAAAATGTATATTGTCGCTTATGTCAATCACGACAATCAATAAATTCAAGTTTACAGGCAGTCAGTTGCATAGCTTTCGATGTCCTTGTCTTTTACGATGCATTATCGATACGTTTTCTTCCGCCCTATCAGTTATTCCGGTACTATCGGTGGCAATACTATCGAATCATATCACCAACACACACACATACAACCGCAGCAGGTAGCATGCAGGTTAGCAGCCATTAGCCATTCCCAAATAATAGTAAGAATAGCAATATACTAGTCAAAAGAGGCACCTGGATCTCCGGGGGCGTCAGAGGCTTCCAGTTGTTAGCTTTTAGCTGGTGCAGCTCGTCAAACTTCAGGCTGATGTTCTCGATGGACAGCTGCAGCATGTCCCAGAAGCCCGCCAGGTCCTGGGAGACGGGCCGCGGGATCGCGTCGGGGTTCTGGGGGAACACAAATGCACAACATAAACATAACTAATTATGATCTTATGATCATAATTGTATTCCCCATCCCCCCCCCCCCCAAAAAAAGTTACATCAGTAAGAATATCAGTGTTTGTTACATCATGATCTTCTGTTCTGTTTTTTGTTGATGTCACCACTCAATACCAATATTGTGATCCGACTGTATCGTAAGCGATAACGATACATCACATTAACAACATTTTGGTGTTTGTTTGTTTTTTGCTCACCCTTCATGTGACGTGAGCTATAACATCAATATTTAATCCTGTTGTATTAATGCATTGTACGAGATAATGATTACATTACAATGTCAATATTTTGTCCCATGCGTAGTTTCTGTTCCGTATTGTGGATTTCGAATTGCAATGTTTAATCAATGCTGCTCAGGTACAAACTTAATATGGTTCATTTCTAATTGCAACGTTTAATCAGTGCTGCTGGGGTACATTATTATCATGCTATTATTGACGTTGGTTTGCGACCAAACTAGCTTTCTTTGCATAGCGCCGCGTTCCATCTGTAACTGCCTCTTGGCGGCTCAGTCAATTTGCTGGCGACGGCTTGTGCAGACGCACGTCGGCCGCATGCATATTCAATGAGCGCCTCTCTCGCCCTGTGCAGGATGACGTCAGTGTCGCGAATGAGAGAAGAAGGGAGGAGGGATGGAGTTGATGGGGGAAGTCATCGTGGAGAAAAGAGGGAGGCATGCGGAGGATGAGGTGACATACCAGATTCTCCTCACACAGCTCCCGGAACTGCTGGAACTTCTGGGACATGAGCAGCTGGGCGCTCCCTACTGCACTGCGGATCTTGCCCAGGACTGCAGAGACACACACACACACACACACACACACACCGCAATTACTCGCACAGCATAGCGCATACTGCAGGCATGTTGCAGCACTGTCAGGGAGAATGCATTAGTGAAGCAACAGCATGACAATGCTAGCGCGATGACATCATTGCTGGAAATGCTGTTCCACATTCGAATACAACAGTGATGTAATGCACCTTTCCAAGGTCACATCTTCTCACTTCAAAAAATATCAATGTGTGGCTAGTCACCATATTTGAATGGGAACAACAGTAGGAAAATTCCTAAAGCTTATAATTATTATTATTTTATAACAAGACAGTTAAAGACTGTTAGTTGCACATAAACAAACCTACACTGATGAAATATAAATGTAAAACAAAAACAGTTGTTTCATCAATGTATTATTTTTTTACTATTTTTTTTTCATTGAGCACTTATTCAGCAAATTATTTACTCTTATTTCATTCCATCATTTACTGTTCACTGTATCATTTCTCAAGCATTTAAACCACTTGATCCAATTATGAGCAAATTTCAAAACATCAAACAACATTTAAGAGATTTTATGAATTACAAGATCCCTTAAGCATTATTATTCTTCAATTCAATTTCAATTTCAAGCATTTCAAAATGCTTTATCCAGCATTTGACACATTTTAAAACAAGATATAAAAATGTCAAGCCCCTTTAGTATTTATTTTATTATATTATTATTAGCACTTCATCTCAGAATTTTAGCAATTTTCAAAATTCAATAACAGGATATCCAGTCTGCCAAACAAATGTGTTCACTGACTCATATACTGTATTTCATTTTGATTTATATGTTTATTGACATAGTTACAAGTCTAATGTGTTAAATTGAAAATAATACTATAATTATGATAATTTAATGGCATAAAAAAAAAAATTCTCCCCATTGTCTCTTGTTCCCCGAGTCAAAGACCGAGTCGATTTTATGGGGACATCCTGTGTTGACGTACAGCACGGGTCCCCAATGACGGTGCCCGCGAAGTACCCAAGAAGTGGCTCTCAGTTTCAAAAAGGTTGGTGACCCTTGCTTATATGACAGACGTAAGTGCGACTCACTGTCATCAGGCAGCTGGTTGTCCGTCTGGTCCTGCTCCATCTGACGACACCAACCCTGCATGCGCTCCGTCTCCGCCTGCAGGAGTTTGAGGAACCAGCGTCCGTCTCGCGGGCAAACCGAGCGGCTGACGGCCTCGAGCGTCCCCTCAGGCTCGGCCGCGCTGTCCATCCACGGGTCGGGAGGGGGAAGGATGGACGGGTCAAATCCCGCCTCGCCGTTGTCGTCCCCGGCGCAGGCGTGGTAGTGGTTGCCCGAGCCTTGGATGCGGACCGTGGAGGCGGCGGAGGAGTCACGGGAGTGCTGGCGCGGCATGGTGGCGCAGTGGCGCGGCGGCGGCGGCCTCGGGCCGTCCAAAGGGTCGTCCAGGTCAGCCTGGACGGCGGTGGTGACGCTGTTGGAGCGGGTCATGCGGCGGTGACTGCGGAAATGGAGAAGAGTGTCATCTATGTTTGCGGGGTTCGCAAAACATAACTTTGGGGCGATAAATTATGTCGTATCATCATGGGGGGGATACATGCTTGACCCACCCTTGCAAATCCACGATAAAAAACATGAAACATTTTTTTAAAAATATAAAAAATACATATATATATTTATATATATATATATAGCTTTACCCATCTCACACACTTTAAACACATTTCCACTTATTATAAAAATTTTAAACAGACTGTAAACGTATTTTAAAAAATTGCAAACATAAAATGTATGGCATACGTATACTCTACATATTATATAGTATCTGTGCGCTGTATGTGCCTTTAAGAGGCGGGGCTTGGTGGACTGGTGTGCGACATCGGCGAGTCTGCGTGCGAGTGTCTGGACGTGAGCTGTGGGCAACAGCAGCTCCTGCGTGAGTGTGTCATTGAGTTTATGTGTTTTACTGTTCTCCCAGCGTTCACTAAATGGCTGAAAAGTACATCGATGACTGCGGCTCTCCTGTCTCACAAGCGAGGAAATTTCAGTAAGTAAACGGCAAAAATTAAAGCCTGTTTGTTTGTTTATTATTCTTTTTTTTTAGACTGATGCCAATTTTAATATTTGGCAGAATAAAAGTCAGATAACCGATTAATTAGCTGATGAATTAAAAAAATATATATAATGAATAAAATTACTTATTTTATGGTCCCTTACCGCTGAAAACAATATTAGTATTGAGTATTTAACTGCTGATTTCTTTTTACATGTATTTAAATGTATTTGTCTAGGTTAGTCTTATGTTGTATTATATAATTTGTGTAAAAAAATTATAATAATAAAAAAATAATAAATGAGCAGATTTTTTTTATCGATTTTTGCTGATTTGAAAAGGGCTAATATCAGCTGAGTAATCGGTGGGGTCCTTGTAAAAACTGTAACTATGAATGAGTTGGTGCTAAATCAAATTGACTCACGGATACGCCGGGGAAAAAAAATTGCCGAATCATAATTTTTGCATTCTAATGCAGAGGAGCTCCACGGACGTTCATGACAGGATGCAACCGCGGTAGAATGAATTGGATGAAGTTATGCAAGATTCATTCAACTCGTCGTGGCAGATTGACAAGAGCTCGTGGCTCGCTAGCAGCTAGTAGCTGCGAGTGAAGCAGATATTCCCACATTTACACATGGACCAAGAACTACAAACGGCAAGTAAAACCATGTCATGCGAAGTAGGAAATGCGGCAATTGTTTGCCTCAGAAGAAGAAAAAAAAGAGCCTGCAATGTTGGCAAAAACATCTCGGGTGACCTTCAGCTTGACCTACCCCACGAACACAGACACACACAGCGCACACAAATACACACAGAGTCACGTCCGCCTCGTCTCCAGGCATGCACTCCTCCTTAACGCTTCTCATTCATCGCTTCCTCCCTCGTCCCTCCTCCTCCTCATTCATCTCTCTCGTTGCGTGAAACACAGAGCGAGGAGATGCACACGGGAATGGAGTGCGGCCGACATCAAAAACACTGTGGGGAGAGTGTGTGTTTGTGGGAGGGGGGGGGGGCAGAGTTAAAGAGTAACTCCTCCGAGCAGGTGTTCAGTCATAATGACCTAAACCTGCTCGATATCAGCCGGCTAACAACTTCCTGCGTGGGGACGAGACGTCGGGCAAGGCCAAACACTTGAAAGCAGCCCGAAAAGAGAGCGTATCAACAAGACAGGAGGCGGGAAAAACGCAGAACAACTAACAGCGCATTTCCACAATTTTTGGGAGCTTTTTGTGCTTGTACTGTCTGAATTTCAGTCCTGGGACAAATTCTACCTTCCGCCATCTCGTGGACGAGCATTTAATTCTCCTGTCTATCACTGTACGTCGCTGACATAGATAGATAAACAAGGATACATTATTTGTCAACGACCGTAAAAGGCACAAACCGCATTTGAGGAGCGAGCGGGGTATTATTTCGGGTGCAAAACGGTTGAATTGGCACGCGGGACAGAGAATGACTTGTGATCTCAATGAAGCACACTCGGCTGCTTCTTTTCAGAGCGTCCCGTCTCACAACTAAACAAACTCCGCCAAACTACCCCCCATCCTCCACACACACATACACACAGCCTCGAGAAAAAAAAAAAAAAAAAAAAGAAGTGGCTTAAATCACAATGACTGCAGCAACAGATGGCTGTCAAACACCCTCCCCCTGTAGCTCTTACCTTTTCCCACTAGCTGCACCACAGCCTCTGGGTCCAGCTGTCACTTTGGGGCCCCCTGTTTGAGGAAGACGAATGGGGGGCGCGCGGGTGGGGGTGGGGGGGTGGGGGGGTCTCTCTGACGCCAACCATCAGTTAACTGAGACAGCTGCTGCACACTGGACACAACAAACCCCTCTCTGTCTTGCTAGCTTATATCTATGCCGGCGACGTACAGTGACAAGCAGAACAATTGCAGGAACGGCCCCACCGTGAATAGCAAAAAACTCTTTGTCAAAAAGGTTTATACAGTAGATTCCTTTATAAATATATTGGCACCTTACGATACGAGTCTAATTTGTTCCGTGACGAACAATTTACTCCTTCTGGTGTGTGCACCTTGGCCACGTGGGGGCAGTATAATATAGACATACAGGTGTACTGTACATGGACTGGTCGCAGTAATATTAGTCGTTCTTCACAGAGGATAAAGCATATATGCCTGAGTATTGTTTATATTGTCTGTGTGCATGTGCTGCTGCACCGTTTGTGTTTATATAGGCATCGCTTAAAGCATTAGAACACGACACCGATGCTATTAGTTAGCCCGTCTATGGCTGGCATTAAGACAGCTGACTTTAAGGCAAAGTTATGTAGATGTTTTAAAAACACGTCATTGTTTTGTTTCATTTGACAGTCAACTTCAACTGGGACACAAACTATTATCGCAAAACACTAATATGAGTTCAAACAAACATTATCCTTCAAAATAAATGGTTTACAGATTATTTAAAGAGTCTCCGCTAACAACCCAGGCTAGCTCCTCCCCGACATCCAAAGGTCTTTGTTTCTAAGTCGAGATTTATCCCTTCAACATACCTCCTCGATGTGAATTAATATATTTCTATTAGTCATGGCTTTGGCACCATTTTATGGCATCTTAGAGAGTTATAGAAATTGGGGTGGGGGGGGGGGGATAGCAAATAGTAGAGGCTAGGTTCTACACAAAACAAATGCGAATGTTAAATTTGTAAATTGCGAACAGTCAATAGGTGGGGGTTCACTGTAAAAGCTCTTCTACTAGATCCACTAGGGTCCTACTAAACTGTGTATCCAGTTGTTGCCATACATTGAACTATTCATAGCTCAGTTACAAAATTAAAAGGCCCAGAATTCACACTGAATAAATTGAGATCAGATCACCAATATTTTGGTGACATTTCTGTTGGCGGTGTGCCTTGAGAATTTTCTGATGTAAAATACTGTATGTGCCTTGGCTCAAAAAAGGTTGGGAAACACTGCTATAATGCACTAATAGGCACGCACGTGCGCACACTCACACTCACACACAAACACGGTGCTTAGGTTTCACTTCGCTCCATCCATTGTTGTCTCTGCACTCACCAGCGCTCATCTTCCACCTGAATCCCTATGGAGTGGAACTTAGACCGCTCCTCCTCCGGCTCCACCTGTCGGGAGCAGAATGGCTGTCAATCAACATGTCAGCTTCTTGCCCGCCGAGTTCGACGTTGGGTATCTGACGGCGTGTGCGAGCAAGCGGGATGGTCAGGTATGTAAACAGTAGACCTTTTCCTAGCCAAAATTCTGACACACACTATTGACATCTTGCCACTGGCAAAAAGAATGTACGACCGGGTACTATTTGAAGTTTCATTTCAAGTTTAGTGGCGAAAGGGTTTCGCACGTACCTGGATCCCAATGGAGAGGCACTTGCGTAGCGCTTCCCTCTGCGCCTTGCTGCCGGCGGAGACGGGGGCGACGGCGGTTGACGTGACGGTGACGGTGCTGTTGCTGTTGCTGACGTGCTGGCTGGCCGGACCGTGTACCTGAGCGTTGGCCGCCTCGATGGCCGCCGTCAGGGCCTTCATGCTGTCGATGCTCTCGGTGGAGTTGGACAGGCCCGGCTGCGAGCTGACTCCTTTGCGTGGGCCCGAGCCGCCGTCCATGTAGGCGTCCTGGGCCGACTCGGTGCTGCTCTGCGCCGTGATGGATATGAAGGGCTTGGACGGGGTGGTCCGCGGGGGGACCGGCGGGGGGGTCTTCTTGTAGGTGGTGATGCATGACGACACTACGACCAAGACACAGAAGAATAATGAGGAGAGATGATAACATAACAATACAGTAATACAGAAAAAGTTCACTCTTCCTAGGGATAGGGACCAAGCCCTGCCGCAATTGACGTGCCCCTAAATATGTTTATAAATCGCCTAGATATTCATAGTTTAAACCGTAAATATACCACAAACTATATTATTTCAAACTCATCTTACATTACCCTTAAAAATAAGAATATTAGATTTTAAGAAAATGTGTGTGTACATGCACATGCAGCAAGACCTGGCTCATGTAAACACCAAAAAACACTGAAATAATTTTTTTTGGGGGTGGGGGGGGGAAATCTACTTTATAAAATAGATTTTTTTTTAGACACTTAATTTGAAATTATATATTTGGAAATTAAATGGGAAAATAAAATTCAATCTTACATTTTCATGTGTTAAATATTTTCAAAATAATAAATACGAATATTGAATACAGTTATTTTAATTAATTTTAAATTTGGTATTTGCGGGGAAAAAAGACAAAATTCAACAACAAAACAAACATATTTTTAAAATGTATTATTTTTTATGAACTTTACGTTAAATATTTGAACATAAAAAATCTATTGAATAAACGATGCATTTTTAAAATGCAATCATTTTTGAATAATTCAAAAGTAGAAAAAAATTCAACATGTGTGATTATTTTTTTTTGGGGGGGGGGGTATTAACAACGCTACATAATTGCAATTATATTTTAAAAAATATTTTACCATGATTTTGAATGGTTCAGAGCCTCAAAGTGGAGATGGAGGTTTAAAACAAGGCAGGGGCGCGACACAAAAAGCAGGCTTTGCATTGTGGGAAGTGCAGTGTCTTTTTTGACCGCACAGTGAATGAAGGGACACTGGAGTCAAAACAAGCAGCAGATTAGGGCCGTTTTATAGAAATGTCAGTGCAGTAACAGGATTAGCACGTCAGCCTCTTGACCCACTGATCTATATGGCTAAACCCTCCATCCACACGCTGACTGTACAAAGCGCTGAGTCCGTCCTAAAATAGCCAATAAAGGGCGCCACGGTGCAAGGCGCTCTTGAGTTACAAGTCAGCATTACAATGGAGCCTCTCAGATTCACACTGGTCAAACCTGTATACAAAAACGCAAACAGACTCTCTGCTTTAGAAGATTCATTTAATTATGTAATTGCAGGTTTTCCTTTTAATAAAGTACAATATTATAGAGTGGTGTTATTAAAAACACTGCACTTTTTTGTG
Organism: Phycodurus eques; assembly: GCF_024500275.1. NCBI lineage: Eukaryota > Metazoa > Chordata > Actinopteri > Syngnathiformes > Syngnathidae > Phycodurus > Phycodurus eques. The sequence goes on from NC_084545.1 coordinate 5,552,854, forward strand.
TTGTTATTCTTTTGGGGGGGAAGCTTGAACGGATGAATGTCATTTTCATTGGTTACGGAATGAATTAACTCATATCTCAAAGCGCCACTGTATACATAAAAACAGGACGGTGGTGATGTTTCACTCCAAAAGGATACAAACATGCTACTGCCGCCGCTGTGGCGTTCAGCCACACCCATACCCAAAAACCATTAGAGCCTCCACCGAGGCCCACGCTCTCTCCGGAGGTCAACCGAGAGGCTGACATCATCCTCATCCTCCGCCCTGCCGCCTCGCCACATGCGACTGCACGGACATCCGAGCCAGCTCGAGGAGCGAGCAGATCTTCAAATGGGAGGATGAATGGCGTGGCGGCGGCAAGCGGGCGGGGTGACATCAGCGCTCCGAAAATAACGCCCGCACCGTGAGCCACAAAGCCGATGAGAGCCGGTTGACTTCTTGTGTCTTCTCACACAGCTGCATGCGCTTTTTAGGCACGCTTTTTTTCCTCGACTTTAATTTTTAGCATTTACTATATACATGCACGGAAGGGGCATCGACACTAACGTAGTCTACGTCGTCACTCTTTATGTTTGCTACTGTATGTGACGACAGATTTGTGGAGACAGTCTAGAATAAGAAAATAAAACCGCAAACCCTCCCCATTTAGTTATGTTATTGGTAAGTGTGTACATTGGTTTGGAATGTCAGCCCGCTTACTTCACAGTGGGTGAATCGTTGAGTCAGTGTTCATCTCACGCGCTACAATCTGCACGGGCGTCTGGACTTTTCCCAGCTGTCCGGGGGAATACGACGGACACGGCGGGCTTTATCTGGGCAAAAGGTCACAGAGTACGCGTCCACATGGGAGAGGCGCGGGGCGAGGTTCTGCCCCCCCCCCCCCCCCGCCCCCGCCCCCCATCCGCCGCAAAGGTTCAAAGGATAGAATGTCAGACGCTTTCAGGGCTTCTATCCCCTCAAGTCATTTAAAAGTCACTCAGATAACAAAACAGGAGAAGCTGTCAGTGCCGAAGCCAGACGCTCCGGAGGATGACAGCTGTTTGGAAAGCCGAGACAGGTTAAGTAAACACGGGGCCAGAGAGGACGAGAGAGAGCGAGATACAAAGGCACGACGCTCTGCCACATCAATGGAGACCACAGACTTCCTGCCACTGATACGCTCAGCAACCTTCACAGGGCTGCTGGCAGAAGACCGCGCCCACGCATTAAACAGATACTACAAACACATCAGGGCAACCGCATGAATTAACATTTGCGCCGCTGAAGTGACTTACATCGCATTCATCGCAGGCAACAGAAACAATAACAGTGGGAGAAACACCCTCTTTAAAACAATAACCATGTTTGCCTAAAATCAAATATAACATAGCCACACATGCGTCCCTCGTCTCATGCCTCCTACTCCTGGTTAGAAGTGCCTTGTTAGTCCCTTGTTTTATTCGTCCCTTTGTTAGTCCCTTGTTTTATTACCGTGTTGTATACCGTGCATCCATTGCTAAATCAACAGCAATCTGTCCCCACAAGTCTTTCCGAATTGGGGCATCATACAGGAAATGCCTTTTGTGGCAAATTGTGGCAATTCTAGAGCTAATACATGCAAACAAGTGCCGACCACCGGAGGCGGGCGCATTTATCAGACGCAAAAACCCATGTGGGGCCGTTCGCCTTCGGGGGGCTTTGGTTTTGTTTTGTTTGTGTTTTTGAACAATATTGAATTAAGACGAAACACTTTTTTTTGCCACAATTGTGAGATTACCAGATACTTGATAATTACTTGGTAAATGGCATCTTACTCATACTTAAATGTAAGTACTCGTACTCGGTTGGAAAAAAAAGTGGTGTCGGGTTTAGGGTGAGATTTAGCATTGGGATTGGGGTGCATTTGCTTTGAAGGGTAAGGGACAGATTAAAGTAACGTTTAGCTTTAGCCTGATTGGGTGATCAATTTTCAACACCCAAAATGTTTTCCTGTAACCAAATGCCCTTGTTGTGTAAAGATCTGTTTTCATTCCACAATGATCTCAATGTAAACTCTGCTACCAATAACTGCAGGGTGCCAAAAAGTGGGATGGTCCACCATATGAGCCAGTGAAAGGAAACTTGTGGAATTTCATCTCGGCTGCGAGCGCTGTGGAGTTTGTGAATGACAAGTCTCCTTGCTTCAAACGCCGACACGTTGATGTGAACTCCCCCTCGCCTCCTCTACCGACCAATCAAAGAAAAACTCCGCCCTCCCCCTGAGACCACTCATTTCTTCAGGCCTCATAACCAAAATAGACTTCCTTTTCTTTGAGGCTCACCCAAGTGTGTCTGTGAAGCGGTGTTCATGCTGTTGCAGCTTTGTGATAGGCCACTTCCAAAAACAAAAACAAAAAATACAAGCAGATTGAGCAGGAGCGAGCTCCCTCACGCGGGGGCCGAGGGCAAATCCAGCACCATCCGAACAAATACGAGGGGGGGAGTGGGCGGTCTTTGCATGGCGGGGAACGTTGACAGCCCAGCTGCACCGTGTTTGGGCTGAGAGTCCACCATTTGCCCGTGTCACACAAACACCGTGCATTTGGCCGTGCCTTTCTGCCGCACGTAAACGCAGCCGGGGCAGCTGGACGGCTTTTGTGATAGCGTCGCCGTGGCGACACGCGGCAACATGAACTTTGCCAGGAGGCTCGGCGTCACACCAGAAGGCCGGGAAGGGTTTTTGGGGGGGGGGGGGGTCTAGGGAGGAGTGGCTTGTGTTGGGCCGTTTGTTTGCCTTGATGGTCCCACACTGCAGCTGCAGCCGGCGACACCTCAGCGGCAGCCTGCCAGCCATCACGAAGGGAATAATAGGCCCAACGTTCAAAAACAAGCTAACAAAAGCCATCGCGAGGGAAACGCGAAACAAATGTCACCGTTTCCAAGCCTTGCTGCTTTTTTGTTCAGGACATATAAACGATCAAAAACTCCACCGACCGGTTTGTCAAAGGTCGTTTTTTTTCCGGGACACTGTCCTGAGCTGGGCGGTTCACAGCGTGTGACGTTACACAGCCACAATGCAGGCAAGACACATCCTGGGCTCAATGTCATCGGGACTCACAACAATAAAAAATACGAGCGGAAATCTCACAGGTTTGCCGAAATCACGCGTGACGCTTTGAAGTCCAGCTTTTCGTCTGACTTTAAGACCTATTTTTCCATTTTCCCCGCATTGAAATGAATGGAAATGCCATTAACCTGTTCCACTATCCCCCCAAAACCCAACAAAAACATTTTGGAATGCGAAACTATCACTCAATAATATTGCATTTTATAATATATATTGTAACAACGGAATTACATATAATGTAAAGAATTTAATAGTTTGTGCATCACGATTAAATCAATGCGGCTCCTTCTGGTGTGCATGTCTCGGCCGCCTGGGGGCAGTACAATCCAGTCGAGCTGACAGAAACGAGGAAAAGTTTCAAAACTAATCTAAGCGACTCAGTAAACTGCAGTCAACTTTAGTCGTTTTTCACAGAGGATAAAGAACATAGGCCTGTGAGTATACTGTCCGTCTACATGTGTAGATGCCCCGTTTGTGTTCCAATATTTTTGCTTTAAGGTTTACAACACCGAGACACTGATGCTATTCATTAGCTCGTCTATGGGGTTTTTTGCATTGATTGTTAGCATTAAGCTAGCAGACTTTTGCACCAGGCAATTCTCCTAATGTTTAGTTTGACAAAACGTAACAGGAAGTGGCAATAAACAGCTTCAAGCTGCCAAACTGCTGCTTGTTGTGAATTGAGTTGAGGTCACTCCTACATGCATACAGTGCTTATTGCACATTTTCACTCGCAAGTCAAAGCAAAGAAAATACACAACGGCTCATATCTGGGAAAACTCACAAAGCCGGGTCACTTATATCTCAAGGCACCACTCTATTGGCTTGCACACTGAATAACTTTAGTTTCCCGACAGCTCCTTCAGTCTTTTAAGAGTCGTCTGACTATGCTGTGAGTCACCTGACGTCGGCCTCGGGCTCACAGCCACATGGTACTCGAGGTCGGCCGAGGGGGTTTGTACACTCCAGATGCCTGAGCGCCATCAGACACAATAGCCTGCTCTGTGTGCGTGCGTGTGTGCGTGCGTGTAGGGGGCAGCTTTTACAGCACTATATTTAGCATGTGGGACGGCCCGTTGAGGAAAAACTGTGCCACTTGTAAAAACACACTGCTCCTAAAACTGCTGCAACTTGTAGATTTACTCTAAATGTAAGTAGAGGGACGGCACATTTGTTCGTTGTTTTGAGGGACGCCCGCCTAGTGTCGACAGCCGATACCTGACCCCAAATCGGCGCTTTTCAAACTACCACAAGCCATAACTTGGGGATCCACAAAATGATTTACGGTCACTTATGTTTATAGTAAAAGGTACATACCCACATATGGGGGGGGGGGGGGGGCATAGTAAAGCTCTCTGTAGAAACTGCATGTTGATGCTGAAAAGCTGAAGCTCAAATGCTGTGAGATGAATGTTGAAATGTGGGAAATGAAACTTGGAATGCTTTGAATCGGTCGAGAAATGTGGAAGGAGGAGGGAATGAATAATGTAAATCCTTTCTTAAATGTGGAAATTTGTTCGTGGGAAACTTTCAAATTTCACTGTGAAAAGTGTTCCGAGTTTGGCAAATGTGGTCATTCTTGGAATCTGGAAAACTGTTCCCAAGATGTTCTGAACAGTTTGAATTGGAATGGGAATGGCGGGACCTTTTTGGTTGAATGTTTCATTCACTTTGTTTTGTGTGGAAAATATGGAATTCTAGGATAACTGGGAATGTTTGTGTATATCCTGAATTTTGCGAATGCTGTATATTGGAAGTTGGAATGCTTTGAATCAGTGTAGAAATGTGGAAATAGTCGAAAAAGGTCACAAAAGCTCTTCACAAAGCCTTGTTTACAAGTGTCAATATGGCAAGAAGCTGCTCCCTGCCGGGCAATGCATTCACTTAACCCACTTTTTCCTCGCGCTGCAAGTCCGACGCGAGGCAACCAGGTTACACGCCCTGTCAGTCACCGACAAGGACACACATTCTCCTCATCGGATCGCAAGACTATCAAGCAAAGTGGTTACACCAACAAACAACTGGTGCTTGTAATATGAAACAAATGTAACCAATTATTCTTTACAACAAAAAAACAACGACAACAAATCAATCTTTATTACAAAGAAATGTTTCACGTTTCATTCTAAAGCACACAAAACAAATGTGCCATACTTTTCACAACTCACAGCAACATTTCTCATAATTCTATGTAATCTCACGATATATCCACAGAGGAGGTCTAGATGTTGGGTTCTCCCCCACGCAGTTTGTGGCTGATGCCAGGAAGGAACTCTGGGAATGTTCTTCTTGCCTTTGTTGAGGGCAACTGCCAGGTTGTGGGGGCGCATCTGAAGTTCGACGTGGTTTCCTCTCACACGCTTGGCCAGGCGGACGCCACGTTCCTCCGGTGAGCGGTCCTGGTGCGACGAAGGACACGCTTGCTGGTGTCGGGCCGAGGCATGCGTGCCTTCACGTCATCAGCGAGGTCCGCGACGGTGAAGGTAAGTATCTGGTCCGGGCGCTCGCCGGTGGTCGTGGCTTCCTCTTCATGGACTGGTGAGCCTTCTCCACTTCGCATCCCACACCGTCTGCGAGATGGCAGTGCTCACCGACAAGCCGACGGTCGCTCAGGTCCTCGTCGGTCTTCAGACGAGCGTTGCACAGCGCCAGATAATCTCATCGGCTGCCTTGGAAACTGACTTTTTTTGTATACACGAAGCCATCAAGAAGGATCTTCCGGCCTCCTCTCTGCGATGTGATGATCTCGAGCTCAGCTGACATGGTGGAATACCTTGGGCAAAAGGTTGAAGGAATCAAGGCAACTGGAGTGTTCTTGTTTGCTGAAGACGTTTCACCTTTAATCCAAAAGGCTTCTTATCTTCTAAATTTCTGCTGTGGAGTGCCTCTATTTATACCTCGGTGGGTGTGTTCCCTATCAGGATTGGAGGACAACTGGTCTTTGGACAACTGGTCTTCAAAAGTGCATACCAAGGACAACTGGTCCGCGGAAAAGTGGACAACCGGCAATAAATTTGATAAACTTTTTTTTTTTTACAAATTGAACAACTAACATTTTTTTTTAACAAAAGACAAAGAAACGAAATTGCTACTTAGTGAGCACAACTGAGGTATGACCAAGGCTGTGAAGTTGAGAGCCACCATCCAGCTCGTGGAGGTGTGACAAGCTCATTGTTAGAAAACTTAAAAGCACATTGGTGGTGTGACCCAGTAAATAAAATTCACTAAAAAAGACGACATTTCCATGTAAAATACATATGTTTGTATGTTTTCTCATTTAGTTTAAACTAATAATAAAAAAAATAGATATATACACATATATAAATATATTATATAAATAAATGAATTACTTTTGGAAACTTGTAATGTGGAGGTGTATGCTTGTGCAGCATTTATACGAGTTGACACTACATCAGTGAGATTCCCAAAGTGTGGTACGAGAACCACGTGAGACGCGGGCTCCCTCTCGTCGTATGTGAAAGAATCACTGCCAAAGTAAGTAGAGTTCGTTTGTTTTTAACTTTGAAATGCAATACATTTGCATTTAATCTGAGAACTTTGTTTTGTCATTGTCTTTTAAATGGAATAAATATTTTTCTGTTTATTTATATATTTTTACATTTTAAAAATAAAACCCAAAATTTTAAATCACAACATTTGGAAAGTTTGGACATTTTATTCTACTGGACAACCACAGTAAATAAATAAACGAATATATCTATCACTATACTGTGAAGTGTATAACACATATATATATTTTTTTGGGTGAAAATGTTTATTATTTAATATAATTTTTAAACATTTGGAGATGCATGCTTTTGATTTATTTATTAACGTAGGATAAGGTGTACCTAAATTCTACGAATTTTTATCTCAGAAAATCAACAAAAAATGCTTCTTATTTTAATGGTAAAATAATAGTTTAACAATCACAAAAGTTGGCATTGGACTGTGTATCTTCACAGTATATAAAACTACAGTACTCGTCAAAAGTTTGGACACACGCTCATGTAATGAAATGAGAAGGCCCTTTTCCTGTTATTCACCCTTACTTCTTTTCACTGTGACTCGTCCACAAGCACATGGAGGGAACACATCAGGCTTTTGTTCGGCGGTGCCCGCAGGGGGGCCGAAAGAGGCCGCATTGCTCACTCGCCACTCGGTAGAGATAAGCGGGAGGTGAGGGGGGGGGGGGGGGGGGGGGAGAGGGATGAAGTTTTCCAGCCCCTTCTGTGTCCTTGGCTTCCTGCGCATTCCAGCTGCTCTGTGGTGCAGAAACCCGAGCGTTAGCTAAGCCCGTCGCGCCCACGCATCTCACGCATGCTTTCCCGCTAAGCCGTCGCCCGAGAGCGCCCGTCCGCTCCTGACACACCGCATGTCACCGGCGAGGGCCTTACAACTTTGGCAACAATGGCGCAGCCGTGAAACTGGATGCGTGACTCAGCGCTGACTGCGTCTGCACACGTACTGTATGAAGAGGATGTAAAAGGGGACAATAAATGGTCATTTACAAACACTATTGGCTAAAAGTACCCACACACACACGCTGCTGATAGAACGCCACAATCTGCGCTACAAGGCCTTGCAGTCAAAGGAAGGACTTTTTTTTTTTTTTTTTTTAAACAAAAAGTGATACAAAGACAACTCCAACTCATTGAAAAGCATGTATCTCCAGAATTTTGTGATTTTTATATCTCCAAAAAAAAGTCATTTTAGTTGTATTCCTGATTGTTTAATTGAGTGTATATATTTATAAAATTATAAATATAAAATTACTACTCCTTTTTTTTTTTACACACAGAGATGAAAAAAAACTGAAAATGTTTGTCTTTCAGAACCCCCCTCAAAAATACAAAAAAATAGAGATGATAGCACACAGTTTCAAATGTTTTGATGAATTTTCTCAAGTCATTTATTTGTATAACAGATTGTTTCACTGAATTTACTTTTTTTTTTTTAACCCTGGAAACCCTAAAATGTTTTTTGCCAGAAAAAAATACGGAATAAAATTGGTGAATAATGGAAAATGTTTCTCCAAATTTTGTGATAGTTTTTTTTTTCTAAATCCCAAAACCAGCAGTCACTTTAGTTACTATTACTGATCATCCAATAAAATGTATATATTTTCAAATTTGTTTAAATTCTATATTTTTAACCCCCCAGGGAAATAAAACGGAGATGATCAAAAGCATGTGTTCCTCAAAAATTTGTAACACAGTTAAATAAGAAAAATCAACCAAGTTCTACTATTGATTTATAGCATAAAGAAATCTTACATTTCAACAACAAAAGACAAAATTTAGAGAATATTTTTTGATTTTCATTCAAATAGAAATAGAATCAGGAAATACTTTTTCAATCTGACAAAACAACAAGTCATTTTAATTGCATTAATCTTAAATGAATTCACTTTTTTAAGTCAGAAAAAAAAAAAATTATCCCAAAATGTGGAGATAATGAAAAGCATATGCCATGCCTCCAAATGGTCCGAACACATCTCATTAGAAACCTTTTAGCTCCATCAGCTACAAGTATTTGCTGTATAATGCAAATACAAACATGTCAGGAAAAGCCTACTAGAACACTGAACTTTATTTCTTGTGGACCAGAGGCACTTTAAATGCTTTAATTTTAGCATGAGTTTGAATTTGATTTCTTTATTCTGAACACACCCACATCCCCAGTTATAAGAGGGTGTGCACACTTGTGCGACCACATTAGCTCAGGTTTATTTTTTACTTCCACTCGCAGAGTTGCACAGCTTACAGGCCAAATTAATGGTGGGGTTTGTGGACCTTTGGTTGCCAATTTGCGAGCGAGTTGTGGAACGTCACATGAGGGCTGGCCTGCTATTTCCATTTAAAAGCAGCAGCATGTGGTCAAGAGTTCATGCACCCCCCTCCCACCCACCCACAGTCACCCCTCTTCTAACTAAAGACCACTCGTGATTAAATTGGATTCATAGTAGCCCAAAAAAAAGGAAACAAATCTTCAAAGGGTAACAAAGGCTTTTTTAAAAATGATCATTAACAATGATTGCGGAATAGTGTTGAACATCAGCCTCAACTCGCCCCCCGCCCGCATTCTCCCCCTCCCCCATCCTTTTTAACGTTCTTTGTCCAGACCACTTGCACATGGTGTAGGGTGCAGAAAGGAGACTGCAATGGCGGGGTCTTAATCCACTGCCAGAGGCACTCTTTTTAAAAAAAAAAAAAAAAAAAAACATCTGAGCCTGGAAAGCAAACGTCAGAAGGCTCTGTGTGTGGAGAGAGAGAGAGAGAGAGAGAGAGAGAGAAGCCTTGGGGGAGGTCACCCAAGGGTGGGGGAGTGCGGGCATGGAAAGTTGAAAAGTTAGCAGAGAAGTCTTTAGTGCCTATACATACATCCTGCTCACAGGATAGAGCGCGTACATGTCGGCCTCTCTCAGGTGTGACTTTTCGCACCCCCTTCTTTTCTTTTTCTTTTTTTTTTGTGCGACGGGACTATGGCCTCGCTGACATTCCCACTCTCCTGCCGGGAGCGCTCGTTTTGTCTCCTGCATTCCTTTGCCCATTCATCTCTTTCCCTTAACACAGGGAGGAGGAGGGGGGAGTCTTAAAAAAAAAAAAAAAATCCCTCCCACACACACACAAACACACACAAAATCTACCCCCCTCTTTTTTTCCCCCTTGCTTGGTTAGTGAAGCAGCAAAGAGGGAGGAGGAAGGGAAAAAAGGAGATACATTCTTGCTGAGGCTCTCTCAATGTGCAACAGGGGTGAAGAGCTGTGGCTTATTTTTAATGATGGGTTCAAAAAGGAGGAAAAAAAGAGGGCTGGGCTTGCACTTATACACACACACACACAGACTACTGTAGCACAAGTCTGGGACTTTCACAGAGAGATCTTTAATTTGCCAGCCCTCCCACACTGCAACGGCTCCAAACCACCCACTTACATCCAGGGCCCGTAAAGCAAAAGGACTGACTCCAGATCAGCCACCGCAGGCTGTCGACTCAAACGGAGAGGCGAGAACAAAGTCAAAAAAAAAAAAAAAAACCTGGAAAACTCAGTGTGCTATTATTCCGTTTCAGTCACGTACACTTTTTGAGTGCTCACATATAAGATATATAGATATACTGTATATTTGTTGGGCCTCAGCTGACTCTTCTCGCTGCTGTTCACCTTCACTTCTGTTTACTGTATGCAGTATTGCTGCTACTGTGAACTTTGCTGCCGTAGAACCGGACTTTCCCCATTACGGGACTAATAAAGACTTATTCTTATTGTATTGTAATCAGACCAACGCCTATTTATGTGTTGTTTTGATTCCGGCAGGGGGGCTTTTTGAGTTTAGCGCGCAGGAGCCATGAGGATCAGCCAGCGTCTCCGTTGAGGAAATCCTTTGCTTTTGCTTTGCCAAAACAGGAGCGAAAGAGAACGAGACGGAGAGAGAGAGAGAGTGTGAGAGAGTGAGCGAGAGAGAGAGAGAGAGAGAGAGATAGATAGAGAGAGAGAGAGAGAGGGGGGGGGGGGGCCTGATCCAACATGCCATCGGGACATCTTGGGCTTAATTTTTTATTTGTTTCCTTTCGCAGGAAAGCACCCTGCAAAGCAATGCAAGCAGCAGGCAAGCGTTCTTTTGTGTCAGCTTTGACAGCGAGGCCGCGCGAGAGCGAGGGCGTGGAGGGAGAAGAATGAGTGACGTTGGCGCTTCCTGTCTCAAATGACATCCAAACATCAGCTCCTTCCTCTCTTAATGGCTGTCATCAAAGCGTCGCAGGAGGCCCAATTTGTAAAACTTTAAAACGTCGACTCTACAAGTGGGTTTGGCTTTTTCATTGACTTTGTTTTGGGGGATGCAGAGGAGATGCAAGAAGGGACAACATTGACACGTAGTTTCCATGTCAGCTTAGATTTAAATGTTACATTTTTTTTTACTTTTCACTATCAACAAATGTTGTTAATTTTTCTGGGGAAAAGAACATTTGAGGGTTTCCAGGGTAGAAAAAAAGAAAATTCAATTAAACAAGCAGTTATACACACAAATGATTTTTTAATGTTTTTTTTTTTTTTATTTTTATTGAAAAAAAATTAAAGTGCATACTAGTCATTGTTTCTATTGTTTTTTTTCTTCCTAAAAGAGAAACATTTTAGTGAATTTTTTTCCTGCTCTAAATCATCATGATTTAATGCTTCAATTCAATTCATTGTGCTGCTCCTTCTGGTGTGCCCACCTAGGCCACCAGGAGGCAGCAAAATACACACAGACACAAATGATGAAGAATGGTACCTCTACTACTACTGTTAAGATACTTCAATATTAGTTATTTTCCGGAGACCATCAATAACAATGCTAATGTTAGCAAGTCACCAGCGTTTTGTATTGTTTGCTAGCATTAAGCTAGCGGGCCATTCTTTGGGCAACATTGTTTTGTTGTTTTAAATACACAAGGTGTCATTTTCATTTGTTTTGTTTTATGAAGCCTCTTTTTTTTTAAAGAATTGTTCACTATTTGCCAAACTCCTGTTTATTTTGAAGTAAGTTGAGTTGAGTTCACGGCCGCCGTACAGCGCTCATATCTCAAGTTTGCACTGGCAAAGCAAATGAACAAACAAAGAAATAATAAGTCAAATGCAGCTCGTATCATGAAAAACCCGCAAGTTGGGCCACTTGTATCTCAAGGCACCACCGTATGAAGGAAATAAAAATAATTTTGGGGTTGTTTAGAACACTTTCTCTCAGCTTTCATTCATTTTTAGAATTGCACAGTAGCATCCATACTGCTGCTTGAAGTGCTGATGATTTACGCAGTTGTACATTAGTCTTGTTTTTTTTTTTCATGTCCTATAATTAAAATAATGTGCCATTTCCGTAAGTATATCTTTTATACAAGTTTGTGTGTGTGAATAAAATATTTAGGTTGGACACCATGTTGGCCAGAGGAGGGACCACAGCTGAGCCTATGACGACATCTAGTGGAAAAATCGGTCATTACAAGGTGCCTCAACTCAGGCCTGCTTCTCAGTCACAGCACTACATTGACTTTTAACCCTAAAATCATGCAACACAAGCCATACATTTCGGACGTCGGATATGTTGCGGGGTCATAAATCTGCCGGTAACAGCGCAAAAAAAACAAAAGAAAAAAATAAACAGAGATGCTGAGTGTGATCTTGTGATTGAGGCCACTGCAAGTTCCCACTGGCTCGCATTCTCAGACTGCCGTGACAGGATCAAGTAATTACTGACACACACACTCACACATGCACACCAGCATGGATGAGGATTTATCTCACCAAGCTTCCAGTTTGGGCTTGATGCCCACAACTACAAACGCAAACATGAATGCAGGTGTGTGTGTGTGTGTGTGTGTGTGTCCCTTCCCCCTCTTGCCTGCTGAGATGCCGCAAAAACCATTATTTAAAAAAATATATGTAAAGCCGTGAGCTAAATAGGAAAACCATTCTATTTTCCATACGGTCTTAAAATTTGATCACCACGGAGGTTGAAGCAGTTTCCGTAAATATAAGACTCTGAAGTCATAGAATAAAACAACAGCTGTCCAAACAGTGTCATATAAAACCTCAGTATCAAAAGCAGTGAGCATCTAAAGCAGGGGTATCAAATTCCCATTCACGGTGGGCCAGAATTCAAACTTGGGACAACGTCGTGGGCCAAATGCAATATTTAATGAAAAATCACTGCGATGTGTCTGTTTTCCTTCTCTGCAGAAATGTAGCGTTAAAGTTTATCATATGACAACAGCTTAAACACTGAATATGGAATAAACAAACTTTAATATTCTAAACACGAGAAATCAAACAACCCCCCACCCCCTTAAAAAATAAGAATGCCCGTCCATAGAAATCCGAACTTCAAACTATTAACAGTCCCTGCCTAGGATTTGATAAAGGGCATAAAAAAAAAAACAACAACAATTCAATTGTCATATTCTTTGTTACAGCCACGTTGCTCCGCACACGACAAACAGGTTTGTCTTTTAATTTAGTGAACAGATATTCTGCCTCCCACCTGTCTTGGAAGTTAAACGTTTTCCATCGTTCGTTTGGCCATTTTTGGGAAGGGGAAGTGTAAATTTGCTCGACGAGACTGGTAGCATAGTTGCTAACGACTGCAACAGAAAGGGAAGGGGCGCGCCCCGACCAAAACACTAGCAAAGCATTCTGGGATTTGTAATATTATTGGCGCATCTGTTATATACTGGCGGGCCAGCTCTAATACACATTTTATATGGTCCTGCGGGCCAAATATAATTACATCGTGGGCCAAATTTGGCCCCCGGGCCTGAGTTTGACACGTATGATCTAAAGGATTAACTCCATAAAACTCACCACGGATGGCTACAAAATAAAAAGTGTGAGTAAGGGGGGGGGGGGGGGGGGGGGGGGGGGGGGGGGAAATCACATTTTTTGGGGAGAGTTGTTGTAAAATGTTGTAAAGGTGTTTTTTTAAAAGAAAAAATAGCAATCTACGTTATTGTACTTGATCAAAACGTACAAAAATAACAATGAAAAAGAATGTAAATAATTAAACAGTTTGTGCATCATGTTTTCATGCTTCAATGTCCTTTGACATTGTGCTGCTCCTTCTGTTTGGGTTGACTGAAGCCCCCAGATATAGAAAATAATATAACATCTATGTTGTTGTTTTAAAATGCACGCATAATTCTCTTTGTTTTATGTTTATGGTTTGACGGTAAACTTCAAAAATGGGAGTGGTATTGAACTTAGCATTGTTACATGTACATGTGCTTCTCCATGTCTCCATCTCGTCCTTTTTCTCCTCACACACACACACACACACACACACAAACACACACACACACACACACACACACGCACACACAAACGTACACAGCTCCTTCGAGCATCAAAGTCAGCCGAATGACAACATTAAACAGGTGCGAGCTGTTTAATCCTCGCTTTGAATAATCATTCCTGCCGGGAGGCGGGCGGCTTTGATGGGCTGACACACAGGTGGCGCTCACACGCACAGACGCCGCCGAGACCCGGCTTCTTTGGGGCCTGTAATTAAAGTCAGAGGAGGAAACGCGACTTGGAAGGGAGGGATCGAGAAAAAGACGTCTTCCCGCACTGCGCCGCTGGACGCCGTTTGATGTCAATGACTGCAGGTATTTCCTTGCCTTGCGTCTGTCTGTAGCGCAAAGCGTTGGCAGGACACTAAAGTCTCGACTCGAGTCGTGTCTGGCGTGACGAGACATCGCGGCGTGCTTCGTTGACTGTGATGAAACGAGACTGGATGGAAGCTTTTAAGTGTTTGATTCCTTCGAGCGCATTTTGTCACGTGGCAGCGGTTCGCCCGCCCTTTATGTTGAGGGTCAAACCGAAAGGTCGAGAAATGCGCCGACTCACCGCACGGCTCGAGTCGAACGTCGGTGGCTTTTTTTTACATGCCGTTCGTCATTCACTCGAATATTAGGATTGCAACACAAACTTTCTACTACCTACCGCGACAAAAGAAAAGTTATGTTTTGAGAATTAAGGCACAGTTTTTGTCGTAAGATTGTGAGAATGTGATTCTCCCCCCTAAAAGTAGTAATATTATAGAAATAAAGTCACTTTGTTTTTAAGAGTCAAAATACTGATATAATGAAGTTGTATTTTTTTAGAAATAAGTCATAATACTCGACGATGGAAGTTATAATACAAGAAAGTATTTCGCATTGTTTTTGTATTTTCATATTTTGAAAATTATGTCACAACCAGCAAAAAAAATAAAAAAAAATTAAGAGGAAAACAAGTTGGAGTATTACAAGAAAAAAAAATCTCATTTGAGAATTCCTTTTCTATGTAGAACAAAAATGTGAGAATTAAGTCAGAATTTTAAACTGACAATTATACAGGGGGACAAGATTATTCATTAAAGTTGTGATATTACAGGGAAAAAAGTCATAATTTGAAAATAGATTTCAGGAAAAAAAATAGGAGAAGAAAGTTGCAATACTTCGTGAAAACGTCCCAATAA
Organism: Phycodurus eques; assembly: GCF_024500275.1. NCBI lineage: Eukaryota > Metazoa > Chordata > Actinopteri > Syngnathiformes > Syngnathidae > Phycodurus > Phycodurus eques. The sequence continues at coordinate 5,567,926 of NC_084545.1, forward strand.
TTGATAAAAATGAAAGTGGGGTTTTTTTTCATGGTGAAAGAGTATTATAAAGGGAATACAATATAATATTATGAGGGGAGGGGGGGGGGGGTTCCATATTCCAGGAATCAAGTCATATTTTCTCCCAAGTAAAAAAGATTTCATATGAAGTCGAAAATGTGAGAAGAACCCCCCCACTCAGATCATTGGCGTGTTGTGATAAGGAAGTGTGTGACGCAGACAAACACACACACTTCCTGACACTTGTCTCACACACACACCCACACCAAAATAGCAGGCGGCTGGAGGAGGCTCAACAATTCCCGACGATCACGCAGCAAGCACAAGTCGGTTAAATTCTGAATTTTGGGCGATGAAATCACCTATTAATAGATAATTGTGGTAAACTGCAAGTGATTTAGTGTCTTTGCTTTTGGTCTTCTAGTTAGTCAATGGATTGAAGATTCAATTGAGGAGCTATATTAATGTGAATATTTGGTATTTAACTTGCAACTATGAATTTCATTTGTGATCGTTTTTTTTTTTACATTTTAAACAGTTCAATAAGCTACACGTCCAGTTTGAGGATGAATAAGCACACACAAAAAAAAAAACAGGGATAGGCTAAGGCGTTTACACACCCATGAAGGTACATGTATAACAATAGCACTTCCGTACTTTCGTTTCAAAATAAAAACACCATACATTTAGCTACTAAGTCAGCATTCTCTTACACATCACATCCAGTCATCCGCACCGCTTTCACTACTTGGGTTAGCGCACACAAGCTTAATTAAATCCCGTAAACAGAGTCACTAGCGTTCACTTCCACATGTTAGTCTTTTACTGTGAAGGCCACGTCACCCGGTTTCCTGCTTCGGTCTGCCTAAGAGCCGACAAGCCAAACAAGCCCCAAAAAAACCCCCAAAAAACACAGCGATTCGCTCGGTTTCCCTTTTTGTTTGCTTTTGTTTTGTTTTACTTACAATAGCGAACCCAGTCGTCACACATGCCGTAGAAACAGTGGAATAACGCCATGGCGGCTACGCGGTTACTACTGTCAGCAGCGGTCAACGCGTCTTGGGAGTGTGACGGGATTGTGGGCTCATGTGTCGGGACGCACCCACTCTAATAGCCCCCCCCCCCCCCCCCCCCCCCCCCCAAGATGAAGTCATAATAAATTTGACCATTCAAGTAAAAGTTTCCCCAAGGAAAAAAAGTCCTATTTTCACAAGAAAAAAACCCAAAAACTATTCCCAAACTAACGCTTTTATTCTGGAAAAGATGCCCTTATTCTCTTAAAAAAAGACACGTTTCTCATAGTGTGGTACGAAGTGTTTGCATTTAATCTTTGCATGTGCAGAGCCAGAGATTGGCCAGGGGTGCACAAACGCGAGGGACAAAGGGATTTTTTTTAATTCCTTGTCATTCAAGTAGGTTTAATTGGTGTTAGGATTGTGAGGGGGTCGTTGGAAAAAAAAATCCCTTGACCCACAAAGTTTGAGAACCCCCATGTGACGTGAAAACATGTGGAGTGCAAACAGACAAATAGAACTTTGTGCTGTTACACTGCAGCCCTGTGAGGGGCGCTGTCTTGCCACTTATGTTGGAAGCAGCACAAGCGAGACAAGCCAAACGATGGTGAATTTCATAAAAGAAACAAAAAGTTGCATCGGGCACGTTTTTCATTTTATGGTCACACTTCCACGTAAAGCCCTCATGGAACAAACTCAGCCAGTTTTATGACATATTTCTGGGGGGTATAAATGTAAAAAAAATATTTATGAAATCTGAAATAACTTGAAATAACTGTGCCTAATGTTTAATGCATTTTTGCAATGGAATGTTAATTGAACATTTTCATCTTAATTGTTTTGTTTGTTCAGTAGTAATTGTTCCTGGTTTCCCGATATATGCTATGTTTTGTAAACATCTATTAAAAGATGAAAATACAGCTTAAAATGTATTTTACTTTAATCATTTACCACATTTTATGTTCAAATCTCTATTATTCACATATCATGTATCACGATGTATTTAGTGATGTCATGTAGTTAACAAAAATAACATTTTAAATGCATCTTAAAATATGAATTCCATTTTTTACATATTTATATATATTTATTTAATTTTCCATATTTTTGTAGATGGAGTTGAAATGGCCAATTGTCTGATTACTTTGGCCCATATCGTGTATTATGATATATTTTGGGACATGCTTAACAAAATATATTTTAATATTTATGTATCAAATATATTTTGTACACATTTTAGTTATTATCCTATTTTGTACATTTCAGCAATTGTTCCTGGTGGCGAATTGGTCCATCGCTCCATTACCTTTGACTATTATTATGTATTTTCGGCCATGATTTATATTTCTAAAGCAAAATTGAACATGTCTGAAAATGCAGCTGAATGTTTATTTATTTTCATTTTTGGAATGTGTATATTATGTAATATGTATTTATATGCTGCATATTGTTTTATCTATTCCGCATTTTTTTTTATTTGAGCAATTTTTCATTGTTACTGTTGATTTTTTTTTTTGTGGCTAACCCCATCCAAGATCTATATTTTTTGGGTTTCTTCTTTTGACATTTCAGTCATGGCACAATGCAAGGAATAAAAGCACACACAGTACGCTGACACTCTCACACATGCGTGCGTGCTCATGAATACATTTCCCATAAATATATATTGCATAATGTTCCTGAATAGAAAATTCAGGCTTTCTGGGAGGGACACACACACCACACCCTCCACTTATAGTATATTCTTCATGTAGCAGCCAGCTACATGATAATAATATTAACAATAATATTATATTAATATTGATGACCTTTTCATTGGCCACGGTTCAGAAGAAACGGGCTTTGATTGCTGCTCTTTGAACGTCAAGCGGCAGTGGCAGACGAACACACGTCATGTGGACTAAAGTATTGGGACAGCTGGATATTAGTAGAGGTTGTGGAGTAAGTCGCATGTGGTCAGTGTCGGGCAGAATCCTCACATCTCCAAAGTCACTACTTTGTGGTGACATCACCGTTCCAAACCAAAACAAATTTCCAAAATGTTCCAATGTAAACATGCAAGACTTGTCAAGTCATGGAGTTCAAGTCAATGTCAAGTTGAGTCCTTCAGGAGTTTTTAGCTGAGAAAGTCACAGGCGGGTCAGAAGAGGGAAACCAGCGTGAGGCGTTCGAGTGCCAAAAAAAAAAAAAACAGAGCGGAGAGTTCAAACGCTTAGAGCTGATAGATGGTCTTCATTAGCTGCGTCCTTCCTCAGGGGACGCCGTCTCCGAGATCGAGCGCCAGCAATCAAGCGAACGCATCGCTGCGTTTGTGTAATTGACTCGTTACCATAGACTTAGCGGGTCGCTCCCTCACCCCAGTCATCAGGGACCGTTTTAGGTTTTCCAAAGTCTGAAGTTCTATTGGTCTTTTTGGACTACACGTATTTGCACCTCCTCCTTTAGTTACTCCTTGAGGTTTTGCTCGATTGCTACCAAATTGGAAGCACGTATACTAGACAGACAGGGGACACAAAACTGAGAATCTTTCTTGAGGTTTTCGTAATTGTGTGTGAGCAGAGGAAGTCTGCCATTTTGGACATTTCCAGAGATGCTTCAAAGTAAACGTACAGTAGCCCCTGAAGCAAGTTTTCCTTAGCAACATGAAATTTGTTATGTTTATCACGAGTAGACTCACAAAAAAGTCTCAAGAAACAATGCCCGGAAAAACAACGACATTTCCTTCAGTCAGTCTGGCTGAAACCAGCAGCGACCGTCCGTAAACGCTAAAGATTTAAGAGGAACGCATCACCGTAGATTTATATGATCTAGCTAAACATCAGCAAATGTTTCATAAGGACATTAAGATTATGCTGTACGTTTAATAAATGCCATTTACAGTTCAGCCTTAATTGCCAGCTCTGTTCATTTGATTGAACCGCTCTTAACCCTTTAACATATCAACTGGAGTTAGGGGAAAACTCCCTTGAAATCGGCAAAGTTGCGCAAGGCTAAAAAGGACAACAAGAAAAAAGCAAATGCCCGCGTGACTCATCCAACAGCGAGCGGGACGCTGGCCTCACTCAGCATCAATACTGCATGCATGCAGCACTGCAGACCGGCGGAGACGCAAGAGGGCTAAAATAAGCCCACTCCCGCTTCTGGTCTTGAATAAGCTCGTATGTGGTGAGGGGGGCACTTGCACTTGTCACATTGTTTCCTTCAGGAAAATTGGGATCACTCGGAGGGTGAGACCTCTTACCAGTCAGCTAACCACTGAAAATGTTGTCTTTTTTTATGTAAAATGTTTGGAATTACCTCTGTTGTTTTTTAGCTGAGGAAAATTGGGTAAACACTTTCTAGTTGCCGCACGGCTGTAAGTAAATGTACATTTTCTGTTCAAATGAGCTCCTTCGCTAACATGCTAAAGCTAGTTTCTCATTCAAGATTTGTAACTCCTTGGCACCGATGCACTAATCACTGTGACTCTTTGTCATTGGATGTGGGTTTGATGCCTTGCCATGAAACGCAAAATGAATCATTCAGTTCCACAAGGGTCAGTACTTGACCAGGATTGGGCAAAAACTTTTGTATTTACAAGGTGCAAGAATAAAGAAACAAGACTGCGGCAGCCCCGCATATGACTCAATGCCAACCGGATGACTGCTCGCCACTATTCTGTTACGGTACTGTCCACTTGACTCGCTCTGTGCGGCTTCTTCCGGCTTTTTTGTGACGCGCGCTGCCATCGCGCCTTCTCACACGGCTGGAGGCGACGACAAGATAGCGGAAGAATGGCGAGATGTCGTGCAACACCGTGACATAAACAGACAGCTGTTTGGCGTGGACTCACAGTCTTGTTTCTTTATTGTCGCACCGCGTGCACTTTGAGTGTCTTATGCGGTTGAGTGCTGGCTAATGGATTTTACTGGAATATAGCCCTGTTTCTCTTAAAACAGAAAATATTTTCTTCAATTATACAGTGTTACCTATTCGCTGATTTTTTTTTTTTTTTACGGTGGGGGCATCTATCCTCTGCAGTTCATCTTTTTTCAAATATGAAATTGTCATTGTAACGTTACACGTATTGTTCTTGAAAATAGCCAACCTTACAATTCATTTAACGATACGTATATGTTCTATTGGTGTTAAGATTATACTGACAATGTAGATGTAATTTCTATGCACATGCATGAATTCATAACGCGTCATGGATTATACATGCTCACTCAAGTGAATTGAAGTCCAACCTGTGCTGCTCTGGATGGTTCTGACAGTGGTGGTGGTGCGCGGGGGCGATCCCGCCTTCCGGTTGCCGGCCCCCCCGTCGCCGCCGGCTCCTCCTCCTCCTCCTCGGCCCGCCGCTTCCTCTTCTTCGTCCTGCGAGCAGCCCTTCTCGATGGCTCGCACGTAGCTGTGGCTGCGCACGCGGAAGCAGCCGGGCACGGGCAGATCCAGGGCATCCACCGCCTGCGACTCCATCTCGCTGAACACCGACTCGCACACCGCCTCGATTTGCCCGTTCACCTCCACCTCGCTCACCTGTCAAGGGAAGAAAAAAAAAAAGATATAATATACACGGCGAAAACAAAATAATAATAATGACGTGCCGCAGGATCGTTCAATGGAGACGAGAACTTTTCATGTTCGTGCCACACACAAGACTTTATTAAATCATCCGCATGCACAAACAATAATAAAGTGGATATTGCCGTGGAAGTTGTGACCTAGTTAATAAAAGGTTATATTGACCACATTCACTGCACCTTGAAAATCTAAGCGGCCAATCGATGAGACCACTACGCGAAATGTAATATTGTACACTGATTCTTACTGCAGGATCCAAACAAGGAGATTGTACAGCTGCATGCTTTTGTTTTTTTTCTTATAATTGCCAGAGGGGTTTTTTGTTTTAGTTTAATTATGAGAAGTGTAATTATGGTTAGCCAAATGGCATAATAGGCACCGACCGAAAGCGACTGTACTGGATGCGAAAAAAAGAGCCGCACATCAGGCAATTGACCCTCACGCATATAAATAGTTGAACAAACTATTATCGTTGACCTCTTATTTCAAAACAAGTTATCCATCAATTTGTTTTGTATATCTCATAATATCATGAGCTGATGAAACATTATTATGGTTTCACAGTCATAAATTCCTCTGAGGGAAACCGTAACTACAATGTGGCCGGCAAAAAAACAAAACAAAACAAACAAAACAAACAAAAAAAATCAAACAAACTGACACTTCTGAACATTACGCTTCGCAACACACACTGTAGTGTTTGTGTATTGACGTTTGCCTTCAAGAGGCGTGGCTTAGAGAGTGACATGGAGCTCTGACTCCATGCTCCTTGCGAGTGTTTTCATTTTGTATTTGCGTGTTTGACTCTTTGTCAATAAAGGCCGACTGTGGCTCTTTTTTTTATTAATTTTATTTTTTTTTCTCCTTTGCACTTCATATGAGCGGTGTCGTACCCGAAGCTCAGTCATGAATTAATTCATTTAAAATCTAAAAAAAAAAAAAAAAAAAAAATCTACCAAGCAACAGCTCATAACTCGGAAAAACTCTTCATTATAAAAGAAAAACTTGTGTATACTTTCTAATACTGTAATTAAGCCTTCTGTCGCTTTCTCTTTGCGTGTAATCAAGGCCTATGCTAATCACAATTTGGATTCAATTCCATTCTGAATTATTCATAACATCCACAAGGCTGCATGTATTCTTTTTTTTTTTTTTTTTTTTTTACATCCCTGTATGTTGACCATTCCGAATTCCAAAGAGAAGGAGGATGTAGAGGTAAAATAGGGGGCTTCTGTGCATCTTGTCGTTTAATTAGCTATTCCGAGCTCCAGCAGAGCGGCACACACGCACAAAGTCTGTAATTGGGAGATGGGGGGGGGGGGGGGGGGCTTAGTTCCTGTTCAAACTTTCTTGGATGACCTGATTGTGAATTCATTCTCATGAAATCTTGCGGCTAGGATTCCCACCCTCCTACAACACCACGCCACCGCCTTCAGCAGAAGAAAAGAGTTCTCAAGCCTTTTGGGTCCAGGGAGACATTTTCCAAGGACCCCCTCATAATCCTAATGCTTTTTAAACATGACTACCATGTGTACCCCTGAATGCCAGACGAATAGAGAACCTGTATTTTTTTTCATAGTGTTGACAAGAACAACGACATATTTTGTCGGGATTCATGTGCTTAGGCTAATTTGTGGCATCTTAGTAATATGTTGGTGCTAGGAGACTATGTAAAGTGAGTTGAGGAGCTTCATTTTGATCAAAGTGACTTTGCCATCCTTTTGTGGCATGGAGGAACTATGTTGAAGCTCGTTGAGGAGCTTAATTTTGACAAAAGTAGCGCTTTTCCACTACGTTGTGCTATTTTGGTACCGAGGAAACTATGTTAAAGTTAGTTAAGTTGCTAAGTTTGGACAAAAGTAGTGCTTTGCCACCATCTTGTGACCTCTTGGTCCCAAGAAACTATGTTGAAGTGAGTTTAGGTGCTTGGTTTCGACAAAAGTAGTGATTTTCCACCATCAAAATTTAACAAGGGTAGAAAATCACATTTTCACAAGTGACTTTCAAAAATACAACTCTTGTATAATATTGTGCCTTTTACCCTTTTACTTTAAAATGTCTTTGTTTAAAAAAAAAAAGAACTATATTTCAGGAAAAAAATATGCCTTTGTTCTAGTAAAATATTGAGACTTTATTCCTGTAACAATACATCTTTTGTGCTAAAAAGAATAATAATAATAAAGAAAAAATAGAAAAATAGCTTTTTTCTTACAGGGATGTTTAAGTGATCTGGTGATATGTCACAATCATGTCAGAGCTTTTAGTTGGCCAAAAGCTTAAGTAGGGAGGTGTAACTGTGTTTGTTTTCTTGGCAGCATATGAAGCTATGCACTTTTAAAACGATACGACAATTGGTAATTATTTTTGCCGTGTGTGAGGTAGAGCATGTATGTGTGTGACAAACCTGGCTGATGGTGCTCATGGCCCTCATGTAGCTCTCGTTTCGGGAGCGGAACTTAGGCGAGGCCAGCAGCCCCGCCGGGTCCAAGCTGTCCAGGCTCCTATTGATAGAAACCTCGCTCACCGCCCGCAGATAGCTGTGACTCCTGATCTGCAGCTTGGGCGAGTGCTCCGTGGAAATCCTGTGGCAATAGAGCGGGAAGGTGGGGAGAGGGGCAGGGCGGGCGGTAAAAGGATAAGCATAAGGTGAGAAACTATGTGAGACGAAGCCGTAAGAAGCGGGGGGGGGGGGGGGGGGGGGAAGTAAAAAAAAAAAAAAAAAAAGGGAGCGGGGAGGAAGGTGTTTGTGCAGAACGTTACGCATCAATCCACAACAGCTTCGGGAGAAGCATCTTTCTGCTTATCTTAATCGCCGAGAGAAACGCTCACAATGGCTTACACGCAGCGTCCTTGGAGCATTTTTTCTAAAAGACTTAACAGCGAGAGCACTCACACGCATGCACACATGACACATGGCCTCCGAGTTCCAGCACAATCTGTTCTGTGAAATTTCTCATTGAGAAATTAGCTGTTTTATGGTCTTTCAAAATATGGCCTTATAAAACATTTACCAACTGCACGGGTAACGATTGAAGTAATATTTGAACAGTATTTACAAGTGTACAGCGGTGAACACGCACACAGCGATTTTTAAAATATAAAAGACTCCACGCAGAAATTAAATCAGCACGTATGTTGTAATGTTGAACAGGTTTAACATTTACGATTGACGACTTTGACAATCGTTTTCCAAGCACACGGAGGAGGCAAACACACCACAGCGGAATCGCTCAGGATAATCATTCAGAGACATCTGATAATCTGTACTTTGGTTTGATCGAAAAGAAGGGTAAACGCTCAAAATGATTAACAAAAAAAAAAATGTGTGCACTCCTCATAAGCATAAGTTACCCAGTTTAATATGAATTTATTAAAAAGAATATACAGTGGACCCCCACTATTCGCAAGAGTAGGGACTCAGCCCAACCGCAAAGAGCGAAAATCCGCAAACAATTGACCCCCATTATAATCATATTGAAAATATATTTACCCCAAAGTTCTTGAATAAGCGGGGCTATACCGCAAATAAGCATTTTCCACGAAAAAACAGGCTTTGGTTCCCCCCAAAAGTACAATAAACAAAAAACAATTAAAAAAAAATAAAATAAATAAAAACTGGGGGGCCGACTGGTTTGCACATCTGCGTCACAGTTCTGGGGACCGGGGTTCAAATCCTGGCTCCGCCTGTGTGGAGTTTGCATGTTCTCCCCGTACCCAGGTGGGTTTTCTCCGGGAACTCCGGTTTTCGCCCACATCCCCAAAACATGCGTGGTAGGTTGATTGAAGACTCTAAATTGCCCGTAGGTGTGAATGTGAGTGCGAATGGTTGATTGTTTGTGCGATTGGCCGGGGACCGGTTTAGGGTGTACCCCGCCTCCCGCCCGAAGATAGCTGGGATAGGCTCCAGCAGCCCGCGCCCCTAGTGAGGAGGAGCGGTCAAGAAAATGGATGGAAAACCGGGGGAAAAATCTGCAAATAGGTGAAATCCTCAGGTGCCGAACTGCGAGTATGCGGGGGTCCACTGTTCTTGGACAACGTCGTCGTCTCCGATGTCTGAGACAAACCCAGAACGAGGCACAATGCCGCAGTAGGCTGACACGAATTCTGTTGTCAAGGATGAGGAAAAGGTGTCTCATTAGACACCCACACCTGCCTCCAATCACTCTGCTCAGCATGATTCCCTTCTGTGTGTGCGCGCGCGTGCGTGTGTGTAAACAGAGAACATTCGGTATCAGTTTGATTGAAGTTAAACAATTAATTTGAGGGTAAATAAAACTTGCTCCTTATGTACATTCGTTGTTACCGTCTCACAGTCTTTACACGGCTATGCACAGCGCACAGTTCCGCGAGCATGCTTGTAACTCAAATTACTTGTACCTCAAATCATCTTTCCCAAATGAAATCAATGGAAATGCCATCAATCTGTTCCAGCCTCCCTCACAAAAAAACTCTTTTTTTGTCTGTTATTTAATAAGGAAAAAAAACCACTCCATAATATTGAGCTTTAAAAAACAGAGTATTAACATAATTAAATAGAATGTAATTAAACAGGGTGACACGATTTAATGCTGCCAATTCAATTCATTTGCCAACTCTTAGCCTTTTAGTTTGCTAGCCTAATGCTCATGCTAAATAACCGGGTTGCTGTGCTATTACCCTTTAAGCACTGGATTGAACTCAAACGGTACAGCAACACATGTAGACAGACAGTACTCACAGTCATATTTTCTTCACCCTCCGCATAGAAGTACTAATATTAGTGCCATACTGATGAGCTGTGAGGAGTTAAGATGTCTCGTTGAACAGTACATTCGTCTGTCTGTCTTATACTGCCCTCAGGGGACCAAGGCGGGCCCACCAGAAAGAGCAGCACAATGACCATTCAATTGATGTAGTGTGACAAAAACGCTTTGGTTTTAATTCTCTTATGTCATTGTTGTATATTTTCAAGAACTGCAATATTATGCAGTGCTATTTTTTCTTAAAAAAAAAATACACATGACAACAGTTTTTGTTGTTTTGGAAGGAATCCTAGAATGTATTAACGGCATTTCCATTCATTTCAATGGGAAAAGATGATTTGAGTGTTTTGAGTTACGAACGTGGTCACGGAAGGAATTTAACTCGTATCTATTCAATTCAACACAGCCAAAATGGTGGGGAAAAAACGGAATGGCACAAAATGTCATCATCCTTGACGTTAAATTCTTTCTGTAACCCTTCGAACAGGTTTTACGAGGAGTACTTCCAAAGTGGGCCATCTCCTGTCGTTCTCAATGCAACATTTCCCATGTTGCTCTCAACAATTCCCCATTTTCTCGCCTGGTCTCTTCTGACTTGATTGAAGATAGCGACGAGGTGGTGCATGACTGAGACCACCACACCAATAATAAGGCATGAAGCTTCGAATCATCAGGCACCCAGTGTGACTGAATGGCCAGAGAGGAAAATCAGGTCAAAGAAGAATCTACTAGCGCTGTTATCTCCAGCCACACGTGGTTCTGATTTCCCTGCGGGGCTGATTATGCATGGGCCGGACCGATGATGTCCATTGTGGCGACCTGCATGGCGCTGGTACTCAATAATCACCTTCACCTCACGGGGGAGATGAGCCGTTCCTGGGGGGAGCCGCGTTGTGGAACAAGTGACATTAACGAACCCGAGCCAATCAGGAATCAACACAGCTGCATTGATGTGAGCCCACCACCCGGTCATTTTTGTCAACTGATTCATGTCATCACTTACTTCTTGACCCTACCCTGCTCCCCATTTCAGGAGGTTTTTGTAACAATCCTGCAAAATCCAAGCAAACAGTTCCAAAAACTATTGAAAACCACCTCATTGTCACAAAACTTGGCACCCATTGTCTGCCAACTTTGATCATGTTACTCTTTTATGGCCTACTTGCACTGGCTCCAGGTCCGCCTGAGATGTGATATTTAAGTTTTGTTACTTACTCATAAAATATTACATGGCTTAGCACCTTTGGAGCCGCACGCTTCCAACACGCTGGTCCTTTGAGGACTTGAGAACTAAAAAGAACTCAGCAGGTTCGGGAGGATTCTCTATTCAGGTTCCAGTATTTCCGAATGCCCTACCTGCGAAAATTAGAGCGGCTACTTACTAATGCTTCCCCCCCTGCCCCCTCACATTATTCAAAATAAGTGTAGCTTTTTTCTTCCCCTTTGAGATTTCCTTTCTTTCTCCTGAAACCAAACAAGTGTCACCACTGTTTTTCCCAGCATCAACTTTCAAAAACTTTACATTTTGACATCATGTCACTCGGACGACACCGAACAATTGATCAACAGCACCGCGCCACTGCGGGGCTTCGAACAGGATGTTCAGGAAAGTGACCACTGAGTTTAGCGAGATAGAGAGACTGCAGGAGTGAGAGAAAGGCATTGAGGTGGACATCCTTGGCAATGTATTGGTCCATTCATTGATCAAACAATTGCTGCGAATTTCGCCATTAGGAGAACAGCACGTTGTGCAGAAAGTATTGAACCATTGAACAGTTGAACATTCAAAAGTTGAGAGATCCAATTAAGTTCACCTGTAAAGGTTACAGAGCATTTAAGGTTCATCCTAAAATTTCCCCCGAAAGCCCAACATCCCTAACTTTTTTGTGAGAGTCGAGGCTACTTGCACTCACTTGAGGGTGGTCATCTCTGTGAGCGACGGCTGCGTGGCCTTCAGGTAGCTGGCCCGCCGTGCCTGAACCTTGGGCGAGGCTTTGGGGCTGCAGTCCGAGTCGCCGCCGTCGTCCTCGGCCATGGCTTTGATGTAGCTGCCGCTTCGCATCCTCCGGCAGGGGATCTCGTCGTCCTTCGCCAACGGGGAGAAAGCGCCCCAGTCATCCTGAGGCACCTGCCCAGCAGAGAGATGCTTGTCAGATGGTTGAATTAATTACACTGTCCTGCATAGGCATTCACAGCTGAGATGATGAGGTTAACAAAGTTCAATTTTGTGCAAGTGATTGTGACGATAAAACACATTTTAATAATGCCGAGAGGTGTTTTGAACATTTTTGGTTATCTAATCCAAACGCGGACCTTGATCCTGAAACTTAACCCCTTACCATAACCCCAACTCTAAAACAGAATCCGAATCCTAACTCTCTACCGTAACCCTTAAACATAGTTCTAACCTCTAACCCAAAGATCAGAACCTGTAAAAACCTGTAACTCTAAGAACTGATCCCGATTCTAACTCACTACCCTAAACCCTACCCCCGTATCCTATGCCCCATCCATGATCCTAACCCCCATACAAACACCATATCCTAACCCTACCTCCTGCCCTAACCCTCGAGTCCGACCCCTAATCCTAACGATCCCTCACCCCTAGCTCTAAATTACACTAACCTCTGATCCCCTGACCCTACACTAAATCCCTACACTAATTCAACCCCAACCTAACTCCTACACACACCCAGTACCCTAACTCTCTACACTAACACCATCTTCTAATGATGACTCACTACTTCACTGCCAATCCCTTATCCTAACTACGCTAGCCCTAACCAGACTCTAAAATCTAAAGCTAACTGTAACTACTTAACTTTTGCCCTAATTCTGACTCAGTACCCACTTCCCTAACTCCTAATGGTAATCCGTAATTCCTTAACTCTTACCGATGCGTCAAACAGTCACACTTTCAAAATAAAAGAGTGACATGAGTATTTTTCCAATAGTGGTAGACTTCTTTTTGTCTGTCCTCTGAATGCGCTAACATTATTGATCGTTCCGAACTACCTTGGCCGCTGCCTTCCGCTAGATTGTCGTTTCACACACTCCAACAAAGGTAAATCTAAAGCCCTCGTGTGAAAGCGAGAGAGCCAGAGAGCCGGGGACATGGAGCACCAAGAATGGGTTTGTTTCGTAAGGGAAAAAAAACAAAGAAAGAAAAAAGGGCATTAGCAATGCAAGGGACTCTTCAAACACCAGCTCTGAAGACTATGAGATGCATTAGTCCTGAGCCACTTCATAGACCGCGGCTTCGCTGGGCAACCGGGCTGACCGTGACATCAGCGAACGTATTGGGAAAAGACTGTGTCTGTTTCAACATTAGCTAAATAAGGTCATGCTTGGTACTTATATCAGCTCGGCAGTGTTACCCTGTGACTTTGGTTTGGCCATCATCCAAGTGCAGCCGAGAACATCTTGGCTTGAGACTGAGGGAAAAAAAGGACTTGTCGGTTTTTTCTTTGGGAAACGGGTTGCTACAGTGACATCTGTTCCCTGAACTCCTCGCTCCTTTATCCCCCCCGTTCTTAAAATGCACCACCACACAGAACTTTCCCTCAACCTTTTATGCTTCCTTTCTCTGTTTTCCAACTTCCTTCGTTCACATCCTCGTCAGTGGCCCCGATTTGCTCTTTCTTCGATGGCTCACCTTCCTTTCCACCGCCTGCTTGTCTCACCAGGGGCTTTCATGTACGGCTCACTCCGACATGTGGAAATGTACGCCACCGGTAAGACTTTCATCTTTACCAGCAGAGATCTGAGATAAGGCAGCTTGATCTTATTGGATGTTTGCGTGTTTATCTGTGTAAAACCCGAGAGCGGGTGCAGGCTTTGATAAACACCCGTAAAGGTTTGTTACACAAACGAAAATGTCGTCGGCAATGTCAGTTGAGGTTGTGACCTTTTTTGACAGGATAAAAATCACTTCTTTGCTGAAGAGTAAACTCTGAAAACTCTTTCAATATCTTGGCTTGATTTACGTAGCAGGTCCAAGTGCTCAATTTCGATTTAATGCATACAGCTGATATTTTCCCCACTTTATTTCCATGCACATTTCATGCACATTTCAAGGGACATGTGCGATAAGGCTGTGTTTACACAAGCGGAACATGGAAAAAAAATCATCGGCACATACAGTATCGAATACATATCGAGTTTTTTTGCCACATTTGAAAGAGGCACGATTCTGATCTGAAGCAAGTTTTTTTCCCCCAACCTTGCAGTATAAATCCAGCCTAAGGCTACGTTTTTCCACTGAATGCACCACCAAGCCAAGAATAAGGTCTCAACAAACAATCACGTACTGTGCATTAGAAGGCGGAAAACAACTCGAGGTTTGTGAGACTTAAGAGGTTCCAGGGTATGTTCCGAGACTGCATAAAAGGACATTAAAACTCCATACCAGCAGGTGAATGTCGCTAAGAAAACATGGGCGATGTATGTCGGTACAGTGAACTCTGGCTTGATTGTCGTTCGCTATTAACAAATACAGCTATTTGCGTTTTTTTATCCGTGAAACGAAAAACTCTCCCATTTATAATTTGTGTGCTCCTTCTATAATGCTTTTGTAAATTGGTGTCAAGGAAATATGATGAAGTGATATGTCGGGGAGAAGTTTAGTTAAGCCTGGGTTGTTAGCAGAAATTACAAAGGGTTTACACTGCATGTATATGTTTTTGGTCAGCTGAGTGGGTATTAAATGGTGCATTTAAAAAAAAACAACTCAAAAATATCAGGCGATTTATTTTTAAAGGTGATGTTGTAAGATGCGTTTGCAATGTTGCTGCAGTGTTTTGGGAATGTCTCGCATTTTTTGCTATTTGCAGCAGGGCTGGTTCCCTATCCGTTGCCAATAAACGGGTTTACTGTACTGTCATAAACCAAGGACCCCTCCATATGAATAGTTCCATGCAAGGGATACAACCACAAAAGGGTAGATAACACTGTGTGCATTATGTTTGATGAGGATATCACGACGAAGAAACCAAATCTTCAGTGTCACGATGAAGATGAGACCAAAATACAAATGACTCGGGATATAAGGAGATGGCCGTGGAGGATGCAAAGGGCGTGACATGCGAGAGGCAGGGCTGTCGGAACTGTCCTACCTGCAGGAAGTGGCAGGTGCGTCCCTGCTCGGCTTTCACTAGCGCTTTATCTAGGTTGACAGAGGCCTTCTGGTAAACCTCCCTCGCTCGGCTCACCGTCAGAGTCGAAGACCACGAGCTCTTCTTCAGCTGCACCTGGCCGTCCAGCGTGCCCATCAGCGGGAGCGCCCCGCCGCTGCCCCCGGAACAGGAGGAGCACTTCACGTCGTTGTTGCTGCGAGATGTCTTCAGGGAGTGGGCGCTGATGGTGTTGTAGGACTCCACGAAGTACTGCGACTGCGACTTCTCCGGGTGCCGCCCCATGGTCATGACCCCCGACGGTTGGCCTCCGCCGTGGTGGTGGTACAGGCACATCTCCCGGTCCAGGGTGTCATCTGAGCTCCAGTATCCGGAGATGGCGCTCCGCATCTTGGGCTCTGACTTGGATCGGTCTTTGTTCTTGCTGCGCTTGTTGTGTTTCAGGGTTCCCGATGAAGACGGAGGGTCATCGGGGCTGGATTTCCCGCCGTTCATCCTCCCGGTCGTCCCGGATCCCGAGGGCCCCTCCAGGGAGTGAGACTTGGTAAAAAGCTTCTGGACGGAGTGAACAAGGTGGCGGATTCGCCCTGGGCTGTCACTGCGTTGGTGTTCCACCGCCGTGCGCTTGTACTGCAGCGTATGGTAGCCTTCTCGCCGCACCGGAGCCTGGTGATCCAACTGTTCCAGCAAGTTACAAGGGACCCGGTTGTTGTTGTTTTTGCCACTGCTTCCTTTACCGATTCCTGCTGGCCCCGTATAAGGCACCAGAGCCCCGCACTCCTCCTTCAGCTCATGATGGGAGCTGTAATGTCTGCGAGGGAAGGTGCAGCTGGCCAGAGCCGGGTAGGCACTGCATTCCGACTGGAAGGAGCTGCGCTGGGTGTAGCACGGCCGCTCGGCGGGGTGAGCCTCTCCCGAGTTCAGGAAGCAGGGCTGACGATCCGGATGACCGAGTGTCATGGAGTCGTAGGAAGGGTCACAGGCGACGGAGCGATGGTGACTGTGGCTGCTGGACAGGCCTTTCATCGTCATGGTGGCTGGGGCGGCGACAGGAGCACGAACACCCGGCCATGAAGACGACACAAGGAAACGGGGAAGAGACGGAATGCAGAGTGAGAAATATTGAAATGCACACATCACACATGTAAAGTCATTTGGTACCACGCCGCACAGAAATGTAACAAAACATTACACTGATAAATCGAAGTCCATCAAAGATGGAACAAACTTTGATGTCAAAAATAACGTGTATCCGCCTGCTCCTCTGTGCACGCGTTATACTGCTCGCCTTGGTCACTCGATACGGTTGTAAAAAGCGAAGCCCACGAGCTAGCAAAAATGTATAAAAAAAAGAACGTCTTTGGAGAGGGGAAAAGGCCAAATGATGAGACAGAAGAAGAAAAAACTTCAAAGAAAAAGAAAATTTAAGAGACAATATCAGAAGACCTCCTTAAAATATTAGGTGGCTGATGCTCACGCAGCAACCCAGCTCTGTGGAATATGTCGCAAATGAGGAAATGAAGTCGAAGAAACTGTCAACAAAGCACTAAATTTCCAACATCCTATCTTTGTGAAGCGTGAATTTCTGCAAAGCAAAATTATTGAGAAGACTGGACATTATTGACACACTTCTGGTGTCATTGTCTCGCATTACCCCAAGATGGGACCCGCTCACTGAAAAGAAAACGAGCTACATTCAGCGTAATGGAGTTGTATTTCTAATAACTTCTTTGTATTGAGTTTTTTTTTTTTAATAAACTACATCTGTTCACCTAAGAATATGTTTACTAACACTCTCATATGTAGATGCATTTTATCTACCCTCATGTGTTATTCCTGAGCATCCTTGGCTCCCTTGGAAAGGCGCTCTATACTGTAAATCTTAGCTATTATTATTTTCATCATCTGCTTTTCAAGACTTTGGCGCTCCTCCGTAGCCTGACAGCACACGAGACACGCATGCTTTCCATCCCTTCACCTTTTATTTTTGTCCTTCAAAACTTCAAAAAGGAGTATCTCTAAATATAGCAACAGATTGATCTGTCCCTCAGTTTCCTTCTTTCTTCGGTGGATTTCTCACAAATAGTATCGCCGGGGTCGAGGAGCCGTCGGTACTTTTCGAAGAATTAAAAATGTAATGACAAAACACAAAATTGCCTCGGTTTCATCTGAACATAAATCCGCTGCTTATTTTTGGAACCACAAATTGCGTCGTGCTAAATAAAAAAAAAAAAAAATTAAAAAAAATAAATAAAAGCTCCCCCCCCCCCCCTCCTCCAATCCACCTTCTCTGAGAGCACACAAAGCAGCTAAGATAATCACATCGGCGGTCGTTTCCCCTCCGAGAGAAAACTAATAGGCCAGTAAAAAGCGTCTGACAGCCTCCTGAACTTGGCAAGGCAAACCAGGCAATAAACGACCGTGGCCTCGCCCTCACATGGCGACGCGACAACATCCATCCGCACCTTTTAGCCGTCTCCCTTCAAGCGACTGGAAGCTGTGCGAGGCTAACGAGACAATGATCAGACCCCGCGTAACCTCCGACGTTGCGCGGTGACGGCGGCGTGGTCGAGGAGACGCGATTCATTACTCCTATTTAAAATGCACAAGCAAAAGGCCACAGTGCTACACCGAGCGGCGAGGCAACATAACAAGGGAAAGTGAGAGAGTATTGCAATAAAATACCGTATTTCCGCAAATAGTGGCCGGGTACGTTTATATACTCACTTTATCTTTTTGTGCTCTATCTGAAATGTCCTGAGATGCCACAAGATGGCGCCAAAGTCCTGTCTAAATAGGAAAGTAGTGCAGTAATTGCTCCAAGTGCAGCGTTCACCTGCCTATTGTTAATTCGCAGACATTTTTTTCGAACCTATCCTCTTATTCCCTGAAACTAATTAACTATGTTGACATGAAAGGAAGCGCTTCATTTTGATGAAAGTGGTGTTTGGCTGCCAAAAAAACCTCACTGTAATTGAAAACATTTCTCCGTGACGCTAAATCATGGGATTAGATCACTTGAGGGGGGAGGAATTACGCCAATGCATTAATCTACCAGCCGCCCGTCGCTCCCAAACATAAAAACTCTTCTAGCGGGGCGCTTCCAAAGCAGACCACGTCCAGCTGAAGGTATTCATTGCAGTGGACTAGCGATCCCTTCTGTTGGCCGCCGGAGCATAGAATTTGACCTAAATAAAACGGCCCTTGCGGTGATCCACCGCGGCACGTTTGCCGCACAGCTGTCCACACATCGCTGCGCTAAAGCTGAAAAGCTGAAGGTGGGTCACGCTGGCGTTCTGCCTGCTAGCCACATACACATAAACACACAATTACATGCCGAATTGAGACGCTGCCGCCCGGTAAAGTTCGTCAAGCAGAAGAGGAGGACCTGCTGATTGTGTTGTGCTTGTCAAACAGCCACACAGCCACCAGTGACAGGGCATGAACTAGGAGACAGCTGTGCCTCTGTGTTACGCTCTGTAGCCGTCAGAGATGGATTCAGGACCCCGTTTTGGCAGGCGTGAAACTAGAAATGCATGCCTCTCAACCATTGATTCCCAGCCATCGTGCCAAAGCACATCTCTCTGTCGCGAGAGATCTTCAGGAGTGCCGCGAGAAATTATCCAACTTCACTTAATTGGTCAGTAAATGATTATTTCATACAAATAATGCATCTTTGTTCATCTATCTGTGCCAGTGACATACTAAATGCTCTTCTACTTGATAGAAGAAGATCATTGACACACTGAGTAAGTAAAATTGTGATTAAATTGAGATGAGATTGTCATTTCAGTATACAGTATCTACTTTTGATATTTTTGCTTGGTGGTTGCCATGTTTATATGGCTCAATAAAGGTTGGGAAACACGGCTGTAGATGACGGCAATGTAAAGGTGCTCAGTTACGGTTCTCAGTTGTGTATAATTGTTGGTTTAAAAAAAATGTATGAAAATAATATCAGTAATTACATACAGTATACGCATGGATAATTAGCCCCAAAATGGGGAGATTTACATGCTAAAATCTAAGTAAACATAA
Source organism: Phycodurus eques (assembly GCF_024500275.1). Classification (NCBI taxonomy): domain Eukaryota; kingdom Metazoa; phylum Chordata; class Actinopteri; order Syngnathiformes; family Syngnathidae; genus Phycodurus; species Phycodurus eques. The sequence continues at coordinate 5,587,417 of NC_084545.1, forward strand.
GCCTTTAATCCTTTGAAAACAAAATATCAATGTTAAAAACCAATAGATATTATTTCTGGACTATAATGTTCCAAATATTAGTAAGATAAAAACATAATATTAAATAACTGGAAAATGAGTTACACCAATGTTAATCCTAAATTCCTCCTCATAATAGTAGTAACAATAATAATACAAATAATAATAATTTTTGAATGATTCAGCAGTTTAAATTAGCTACAAATGCAATCATATTGTACATATAATTAAAATTGTAATCCCCCAAATGTGCTAGTGTCTACACAAAAATACGCACACATAAAAAAAATAAAAATCACCTAAATTAAGAAAATAAGCAAATGAAGGAAATGCAGTTTTTGACAATGTTGATGTTGTTGTTACAGCAGCAATACAAGCAAATAACAATAAAATTGGTGGCATCATATAATATTAAACTATCCAATTGACTACTCTTGAATAAATATCAAAAAAATCAAAAATCAGGACAGTGAATGACACATTGCGGTGAACGGGTTAAATAGAACATCACCCAAATTGAAATAACAACAATCCCATTAAGATTTGTGCGCCCCTCCCCATCTCTTTAACATTAGCCGCCAATATTCGACGAAACCTCAGTGTGGTCCGATGTTTCCACTAAAGCTGAGCTTGGAGAGAGGCCGAACCCTCTCGCTACCTGCAATCCTCGAAGGAAGCGGGGAATCAATATGCCGCGGACGCTGCTCGCATCGCGCTCGCTTTATCGCCTTCAATCAACGTCACCCGCCGGCCAAGCGACCAAAAAACCCAGGGCAGTCATTTGTATTTAGAGGCCACGACGGTGAGAAAAAAAAAAAGCCATTGCATTTGCATTGGTCAGAAACTGTGAAACAAAGCTTTGAAGAGCATTATGTGGCTAAGCATAAACGATGACTACATTTACAGTACATGCACAAGTGTAGTTTGGGTTACTGGCAAAGTTTGGTCTCTCCACTTTTTCCACACTTTATATTTATGACCTAGAAGTGTTTTTCACACACGTGGACAGATAATATAACAATACTCACAGGCATATATTCTTTATCCTCTGCGAAGATTAATATTACAGCAGCTTGCTGAGAAGCTGAGACAGGCTCCATGTATAGTACATATCCGTATGTCTGTATTTATACTGCCCTCTTGTGGCCGAGGCACACACACACACTAGAAAGTGCAGCACAATGTCCATTGAATGGAAGTAAGAAAATGCGGCAAAAACTAAGTTCTTTACATTATACTAATCATGTTATTATTATATATTTTTTATAACATACATAATAATAGAATTCCCTTTTTCTAATGAATAAATACATTAAAAAACTTTGGGGGGAGGGCGGCTTGAATGGATTAATGGCATTTCCATTCATTTCAATGGGAAAATATGATTTGAAATACAAGTGTTTTAAGTTACGAGTGTAGTCACGGAAAAAAATACATTTTTATCTGAAGGCCCCACTGTATTCGTATATTGTCTGTCTACATGTGTCGTTTCACCATTTATATTCAAATATCCTTTGCTAGAAGGGTTTTAACTATAGCATCCACGGTGCTATAGTTAAAATCAGCTTCATCAGCTCATCAATGGCATTTTGCATTTGGTGTTAGCTTTAAGCTAATGGGCTTTCGTAATTTAGGTGGTTTGGATCAATACATCACGTGTAATTCTTTTTGTTTTATGTTTAAACTTAACAATAAACAGCTTGAAGCATCCACATGGTCTCTTTTTTCAAGTATTGTCCACAAGCTGCTGTTTGTTGTGAAGATCGATGCCACCAGTTTGTGCTTGTGACTTACATTCTTGTTTGCAACACAAGACCCCCCCCAAAAAAAAAAATAATAATAATAATAATACATCACACAAGCAATGGCTTGTATCTTTGAAAACTAAAATCTTATAAGTCGAGGTACTACTCTATTTCCTGTAATTTATCGAGTACCAATTTAGGTTACGTTGCCATCGTAAAAAAGGAAATTTGTGATTTTCTTTTTATATTTATCCCACTTAAATACTGTATTTTGGACCATCAATACAGTTTTAATATCTCTCTCACAAAGACACCCCAAGTATGGGGGGGGGGGGGGGGGGATCCAAACTTATCTGGCTAAGTAACTGGTTCCAGTTGATTAATTTCAGAAGTTTTATTTTTATTTTTAGTGCATGGTCGTGTCCTGACTGCCATGGTTACGGAAAGAAATATGGAGGGGAAAAAGAAAGCACAACTCCACTACATGCTCATCATTAATCATAAAAAAGGAACAAAGTACAAAAAGAAACATAAATGCTCACCTCAATCAACTTGAGCCAATACGAATATGAATATTTTACAAGATGAATATTTCAAACAAATGGAGAAAAGCTGAAACGAGGGCAAAGAAAAGAAATGATAAAAAGAAAAGAGAACCATGTCAGGGAACGTTTTAAAAGAGGACACAAGAAGCATTAAGGGATCTGGTGAATGTTCACATTATGTTAAAGTGGCTTTTAAGCAATGTCAGGAAAAGCCCAGCAGCGGCAGTTTCCGTCTCATTACTGCCGCCATGTTGCCAAGGTTTGCTTTTTCAGGGCATTTGTCTATTTGTGCGCAGCGTCCAGAGTCCTCGATGAACCTAACGCATTATTTTTGGATTCCGACGGTATGACAACCATGAGCAAAAAATTCCACGGCATTGTAATTACAGCTCTGAAAAAAAAATATTTGAAAATGTTTGTGGAAATAACTTTTTCCCCCTTGAACACGCTCTGTGGGTACATTAGTAAACGTAAAAGGAATTTGTGTTTTCTTTTTCTGAATACAATCAAAATGTAGTAAAACCGTGACCCTGTATTGATTTTGCAGGTAACAAACGTAATGCCTCAGAGAAAAAACAGTTTCCATCACCACCGGGCTCCTGCTCTGTGCAAAGTTACCGTTAAAACGGCATTCGGGCAACATATGTCCAATGCAACTTTAATGCAGTCTTTGTCAAAACACTCGGCAACCGAGCTGCTGCTCCGGATTAGAATTGAAGCCGCCGCGTCATAAATAAACGTCCGCGTGGACGGACGGCTGGCGGCTTTGGCGAGACAGCTCCTTTGTTACGACCCCAGCTAATTAGCCGCACCGCACGGCTCTTTGTGACAAATGGATCCGCCGCGTCAAGTTCTCTCGGCAGCCCACGAACGTGCACTTTCCACGGACAAAATTCCTTAAGCCATCGCCATTACTTGAAGGCTCAATTAACCATGAAAAAGTGTGCAAGCCAGAGCACGCCTGGCCTTTTTGGTAAGCTAAGGTAAACTCAATTCATAAATGGATTTTCTGTTTGAAATGGAGTTTGATGAATAAAAGAAGAATGTACCGTATTTCCTCAAACACTGGCTGCCCGTTTAGTTGAACACAAAGCTATTATTCTGCCGTATGAATGCCAACTGCCGGGTACATTGGGCTTTCGTTAATTGGGCTTTCTGCCATCTCATAGAAAAGCAGTTTATGTTCTGCCTCAAAGATTACTATCTTCAGTACGTACCTTTTCCCTGACCAATTAAGTGAAATTGGATAATTTCCCGCGGCACACTAACGTACGTACTGTAGATGGGCTGACATATTGATTGTCGGACACAAGTCGTTGCTACATTTGTCCATCTAATGGGTGCACTCGTCTAGATCTGCCTTGAATACATTCAAAGCGCCTGACAGCGTTTTGGATGGAGTTCCGTTCCTACGGCGGCGAACTAATCTGAATTTGTACACTTTGGAAAATGCTGTAGTCTAACCCAGTGGGGTTCTTGAAAGCACCTACCTCCGGTCAAAAGTTTCCAACATATGGCTAAACCACTGCTTTTGCAACTTACAAACGGGCGTCACATCTTGGCAATGTTCGCGATTGACTCTGGCCTTGCACGGGGCCTTTTTTTCTTACACAGAATTGTGACTGACTCAGTTAGCTGCAGTCATATTAGTCGGTTTTCGCAGAGGATAAAGAACATTTCTGTGAGTATATTGTCTATCTACATGTATTGCTACAATGTTTGTGTTCAAATAGCCATAGCTTAAAGGGTTATAACACCCCGACTATTGATGCTATTTGTTAGCCCATCTATGCCACTTTGCATTGAACATTGCATTCATTCATTGCATTCAGCGAGAGCACGTTCCCCAAGCACAAATTTTTGTGGTTGTTTTAAATACACCACGTGTCATTCTCTTAGTACGGCAGTACATTTGAACTCGTAGTGGCCATAAACAGCTTGACGTCTCTTTTTAAAATAATTTTTTAACTATCTGCCACACTGCTGCTTATTGTGAAGCGAGTTGAGTTTGCTGCCACCATCTAGCGCTTGTATCTTAAATTTTTCCTCGCAAGTCAAAGGAAAAATCACCCCAGCAATGGCAAAACAAAAATCGATTAAAATCATTCAGAGGCTTTTTGTGAAAAATAAATCTGTGATTTCATTTTAAGGCCATATCGCCCAGCCCTATGACAAATGAATCACTTCCCTGTCACTGTCGTTTTACAATATGTCATCATAATTTGCAGCATGATAGATATTCCAGAAGATTCAAGCTGCCCTCGTCAGACATGCAATTAAAGTTTACTCGAAATCACACGACTCTTGGGCTGCCTAGTAGCATCGCTTTGACGCTAATGCTTCCTGACATGTCGACGTGACTGCACCGAGCGCACTGTACAAACGTGCGCATAAACACAACGCTCGCCCCCTGCTGTGAACAATATGAAAGTTCTATGGGTGGGAAGAGGATTAAAAACAACAAATCCCCTCACGGAGCGTGCGGCGAGAGAGCTTAAATTATGCCGGCCGATGTGTTAAGTTTAATTGACTCGGCTCGCCCGCGTTTGCGCCCTAACGGAGGCGACGGCGCGGCTCTGGAAAAAGCGGCGCTAATGGCCAGGCGGCCTCTCTTTTCTTATCTGCTACGAGACGTAAGAACACAGAACAAATGCCACAGGCAGGAAAACAATTCCGAACAGGCATCAAGTTTTTTTACGGCACGGGTCGCGGCCGCTGTTTGACGGGCTGCATTGTGATGCGCGACACATAGCGCACCATCCTCTCCTGGCTTTGATTAATCACCGCCCTCACAACCAGGGGTGAACCATCAGGGCCAGCAAGACTCAAAATTGCCCGTAGGTGTGAATGTGAGTGCATATGGTTGTTTGTTTCTATGTCCCCTGCGATTGGCTGACGACCAGTTCGAAGTTAGCGGGGATAGGCTCCAGCACGCCCGCGACCCTCGTGAAGAGAAGCGCTACGGAAAATGGATGACTGAATGTAAGCATTTCAATGCCAATTTGTGAAATTGCACTTTAGAGAGGTGCGGGCATTTTCTTTGTCCACAAGAGGTCGCCATCCAGACAAACAACACAAGCACATTTCTGTTTGTGGTCGTCAGTGGAAAAAGTTTGGACATCCCTTGTCTACGCCGATGTGGGATTGCCTAAAAAGAGCCGACATCGATATAGATTTCCAAAATCCAATAACCCCTATTAAAGTCTCCTAATCTCATCTGATATTTAGAGGAAATGGTGGGAAAGTAATGTTTGCAAATTCTGCATTTTAATAGCTGTTTTGTTTTTTGTCAAGTCAGGTAGAACACTTCTTCATGCAAATATATTCACTGGGGGACTCATTTATTGTTTGTGCTCCGTTTGTGCGCTGTACACACAATTTTCACCGCATTGTCCCGATGCAGTTTGGATAGTTAATTAGAAACAAAGTGTAAAGGTGATTTAGTCCCGAGTGTTTCCATCAAATGAACTGTGAAATGTGTGCCTGGGCGAGCGAGAGGCTTCAATTGGCTTCCAACTCCATAAACTGCCCAAGATAAAAGCCCCCGACAAACTGGCACACAGAGTTGACAAATGCTTTATCAAAAAAAGATCTGATTTTTTTTTTTTCTTTCAAGTGTGATGTTATCACAGAAGATGCTTAAGATGGCAAGCGTGGTCAAGCCTCAGTCCCACAGAGGCAGATATGATCTTCAATTGGGCTTGGAGAGGGAGGCAAAAAAAGCTTTAATCAAAGTTAGCAAATAAGTCATTACGAATTAATGAAGTGGAGAAGTGTGAAGATAAGGTGGGCCCGCTTTACATTGAAGAATATCAAGGTTCTTTAATATGTTTAAAAAATGAAGCTAAGAACTCATTTTCTTGGAGCTTGTGCATACAATAGCACAAACACAACTAAAAATGACTCAACAAACTACTTTGCATGCATTTTGGACATATAAACACACGGTACGATCAAATATGTTCCGCTTCCGTCAGACGGCCCCAGGGCAGCTGGGCGGCGGTGCTGCCGTTTCGGTTAGCAATGGAGTCCAAATGGACTACACAGTCCACGTAATGTGTGGTAACAATAGCAGATAATTGCAGTTAGAGCTTTTTTTTTTTAAGCCACATTTTTTAATTGACTGGTTAGGAAAAGGGAGGCATTGGGGAGTGACGCAACGGGGCGAGTTTTCATATGTCAACGAGGTGAAGATCTCGTTGTGAGAGAGCACTTATGAGGCGTTCACTGACGTCTGTACGTCAATAATATTAGCATTCAAATCGACTTGCGGGACCCGCTGCGCAAACTGACCTGCTTCAATGTCTCAACTTGGGCATCTTCCCTCGGGCTGTGTTTAATTCTGCCGCCTTTGTCCACCGCACGCGCTCATTTCTCCACCTGCAAAGTCAACAAAAAGACAAGAGTCAGCGGCCGAGGAAGTCATCACCGTAAATCAAAAAAATGCTGCTGTTTGTTTTCCTTCAGCTTTTCTGCTGCAGAGCAGGCGGCGGGTGAATTCTCATTTGGAGGATTTCTAAAAATTGTTTTTTAAAAAAACTACGGCAAATCCCTGACAAAAGGAAATCGAAACGCTCCATCTTCAAAGAGCAGAGTGTTGAGATTAGAAGACCTTAAAATGTGGCCGTGAGAATAACAAGTAAAGAGCAGTCGCGCTCGGCTGTTGTGTTCTTGGGCCTGGCAAACAAACAGATTTCGTTGCCAGCATGAGGAAAGAACAGATAAAGGAAGGCTCATTTTAAGCTCATTTGCACTCTCTCCCCCAAGATTAAAACCCTGGAGATGTTTCGAGGCAGAGTGAATGGGAGCCTAATTGACTCACCTCCACTTGCAATATTGACGAAATCATCCACACTGCTCGCATCGCAGAATGCATATTCGAGTGGCTTTTCTTGGCGAATATAAGAACATTTATTTCTGGGATACTAGTCCGCCTCCGATTTGTTTCTATTTTGAAATATTTTGAAACTTCCCATCGGAAATATTGAAATTAATCAGTTCGAGGGTCAAATTTGCTGGAACCTATCCTCAGCTATTCGCTAACAAAGTCACATTATGACAGTTTTAGTGCTCTTTCTACAAAGCACTAAAATGCCACAAGATAGTGCCAAAGCCCTGTCTAGTAGGAAAGTAGTAGTAGTGACAAGAAACTATGTTGAAGTGATACGTGACAACTAAGAGACTAACATCTTTGTACTGTATGTCAGGGAAGAAAACCGAGTGCAGTGTGAGTTTTGCTCATAGTCATCTTGGAGATCCTAAAAAAAAGAAAAATCATATTATTCCATCAGCTTAAATGTGCGTGCAGTGCACTTTCCTGGCTGCCCGGTGAAGGTGATGAAGAGGAAGTGGCAGGAGGTTCAAAAAGAGGGCATCGAACAGATGGTGGTCTGAGCGATGGCGTACTGGTGGGACGTGACACACACACACACACACACACACACGGGCCAGAGTGACGGCAGGCACTCCAAGGTGCATCGCCACATTGCACAGATCTATCTTAACGTTTTTCACTCTAAATCTGCAGTAAATGGATTTCAAAAATATTCACAGCAAAAAGTAAAGATGGGATGTCAAACTTAGCACGATACGATTCAGTATCTGATGTTTGCCATCTTATTGTGCCATCTTATTGTGGCATCTTATTCAATGATTCAAGTGTTTTCCCCTCTATTTGCTGAAAGAGATTTTTTTTTAAGTCTTTCTATAACGCCTTAAAATGGCGCCAAAACCCGGTCTAAATAGGGATTGGTACCAAGGAAGTATGTTGAAGTGATACATCTCGATACAAGTTTAACCTGGGTTGTGAGAGGATGTTAGAGAGAATCTTGTAATGTTGTAAGATGAGTTTGAAATGATATTCTCTTTTTCGGACCATAGTCCATGCTATATTTATGGTTTAAAGTATAAACAGAGGCAGTTAAAACAGGAAAAATATGTCAAAAACTATTAAAAACTTGGATTCAATTCAACCGAGTCAAGTGTCAGAACTCTGACCTGTGCTGCAATTGGCCGGTCTGCGTTTGCGGGGTCAATTGAACTTATGGTCATTTAGCAAAGAAGTGATAGTGACATGCTCCAAGCTGCTTAGTGATCTGATAACAGCAACATCAGGCAACCGACTGTGGGGAAACCCCACACAACTTGACTCAAAAGATGACTTTACACATCTGCCTCGCACTCTCCTCTCCGTCAATCACATCAGCATCCGCTGGGAGGAATTTCAATTTCACAGTCTGCTGCGGTGCCACACACACACACACACACACACACACGCACGCACGCACACACAGCTGCAGCACAGACATCGGGACGGTTATGACTGGTAAAAAAAATAAGGATCAACGCGTGTATTCACAACCTGAGCGATACAGATTTATTCATGGGGGAAAAAATTCACAAACTCGTTGGGAGTATAAAGTTAACCTGTGTAATAACAATAATTTTAACAGTGTGTGTACCAAATGGCTGCCTTCTAAGTCATCTGTTGTTGTGGTCATACATGTTTCCATACATATAGTAATAGTATAGTAATATTAGTCCCAGTTTTGGAGAGGATAACAAGTACATGCCTTTGAGTATATTTATATTGTCTGTCGACGTGTTGCTCCACCATCGACAAATGACCGTTGGTAGACAGTAGCACATATCTGGTCCTTTTGCACAATTTATTCCAAGCAGATTCCACAGTAAAACAATAAGAATGTACTGTCGCTGTAAAGCAGGAAGGACTGTGATCTTCCATGCAAAAAAGAAAAAAAAAGAGAAATGTGCCATAACAAAAACCACCAATAGAAACAACAACAAATCGGAGGGAAATAAAATGAGAGCAGTACAAATGAGAGAGCGAGGCTGGGTGGGGGGGCTCCATATGCTATAGTGCGATATGGAAATTGGCCTCTCTGTATTCATAAATCTCCTGCAGCACAATCAATGGACGGAAGCGATACATAAAAGATGAGGCAGTTTGACCTCTGCTCCGTGAAGGAGGAGAGAGGAGGGTTTCTACACAGCGATATGGACTCCGTCAGGGCGCACTTTGAAGTCGCGGCACATGACGATGGGGTGTGGAGGGGCGTTAAACTTCCGAGGCCCCTGGCTCTGCTCACTCTGAGTCAGCAAGCGGCGGCAGCCTGGCCTGGCGCGATGCATAATATTTGCTCGAGAACGATACAGAACCACAATTCCAGAGCTCCCGACCTTCGCTATCATACAGAAATCAGTACAACTTCCGACACTGTGGGAGACTCATGGATTCCTTCCGATTACAAATAATGCGCCCTTCAGTGGGTTGGCTTTTCTTTCAAAACGCAAAAATCCAGCCATGTTTTTTTTTTTTCCATTTCCACAGATTCTTTTTTTTCTTTTATCAGTCTGTCACGGAAATACTCACTATACTGCAGAAACCCGCGGTGTAAAAAAAAAATGTTTTTAATGTTTTGTTTTTAATGGTTTTTACAGTACAGTGAATTCCTGCTATTTAAGTGGGGGAGAGGGACGCAAATAGCCAAAACTCTGCCAGGAATGGACACCCACTCAAAAAGGTTTGTAATTGTCTATACACGGCACAAGATGGCAGCATTGCACCTTTTTTTCTTTTTTTCCCAATTGGACAAGGCTATGGCCTGACTAAATGAAGCTCCTCCCCTCACTTCAATATTGTTCCTTGACCGCAAGATGGCATCCATAGAGTCGTCCCAATAAAAACTAGCAAACGGACAAACGAGGAAAGCTCTTTCACGTTCTCGGAACACAAACCTATATCCAAATCTCGCTGAACTTTCTGTACAGAGACCTGTTTACTCACTTGTATTAATGAAACTAAACTACAAAACATCATTGCTTAATACAGTATATCAGCATGTTAGCTTAATACAGTATGTCAACATGTTAGCTCAATTCAACATGTTCCACGTGTTCAACGACACGTAAACATGGTTAATGGTCAAAAAACTATAAGCTGTCTCAATTCACACACCTGCCACTCATTACCTGGAGATTACCTTTATTCTTTGATTGGCATTTATGCTCCACCTTGGAACCAGGAAACTACATGTAAAGCAATACAGCGATAGCCGCAATACGGTGATCCCCCAAACACTGTATTTTCAGTTCACTGTTCCTGAATGCACCTATTTGCATTTTAGTCCTGTCGAAAAAACAAAACAAAAAAAAAAACCTCCAATTCACAATTTTTGTGGTCTTTCTGGCACACTAATATGGTGCCAAAGCACGAAAGTAGTACAGTACTGTATGTTCAAGTGACACTTCTCAACTGACAGACAAGCTATGTATGCTGGTTAGGAGCTAATTTTAGCCTGAAGTTACAGAGAGACTTTGTTTATTTAAAATCAAATAATCAGGCAATTATAATCTTATTAAATGATGCCATCAATTACTCCAATTTTTTTAGCTGTCCACAGCATACTTGGCCCCCAAATATTGGAGGTTTACTGTTATACTCTTTCTTCTTCTTTGTATTTTCCGGTCTGGATGCCCTGTGGCACGACGCTGCCTCTCACAGGTCAGTCTTGTTAATATCATGCGTAGGGTCTCTCACGTTTAAAACAAACATAAATCAGAATCTGAGTACCGAGCTTTAATCAGTGCTTCGTTCTCTTGGAACACTCGTAAAGATCCTTGCCAGTTCGGGATCTGTCCCTTGATGCACATGAAATGTTGCCAAAACAATCCGATATGAAAAGCAAATTTGTCAAGCGAACGTGCTGGAAGCGAAGAGGGAGTCGTACTGCACATTATGTCCAGCTGTGTTAATGTTAGCAAGCCTGAAATGGATATGAATACCAATGTGACTTATAAGGAATTAAAGAGACTGTTCGGTGCTGGTGGCCGACTCGCTCAATTTTTAATTATCTCTCACTGGCCCTCAGTGCAGCTTGCCCCCCCCCATCTGCTTTCTTGTCACTCGCCGGCTTCTGGAAGCCCGCCGAGGGGCTGCAAGACATCTGTGACTCGCTGAAGTTCAGATTTGAAGATGACTACGAGGGAATCAAAGCTGTCTAAAGCTTAAATGTTTTACTCACTGGAAAAAACAACAACAACAAAAACATTGCAGGACACGGTACTATTCTGATGGATAGGGACCGAGCCCTGCCGCCAATAGCAGAAAATAGCGACGCTAGCTTGCGCTGAGTCCGCACCAGCTACGAGCTGTGGCTGGCTAGCTAGCTCAGCAAAACACTAAGTCGCTAATTTGCGTCTCCATGGCAGCGAATAAACTACATTTCTGACAAGTATCTTTATCACTAAAGACGAACGCGGAGTAAGTAACAGGAGAAGATGGAGAAGCCGTGCTAACCACTAAGCTAACGTGAAAGGTAGGTTATTAGGTACAGTAGGTGGTACTGTACACTTTTTAGCAGAACTTTGAACAGCAAATTAGCAGGTAAACTGTGAAGTTAATTATTAATTATTAACCACTCGTCCACTGTACTGTTGACAATAATCCATTACAAGTATAATTTACCCTAACAAATCACCTTGAGTTCAATTTCATACTGGAGAGGTGACAGCAAAGAACGCTCATTAAGCAGCACTCTTGTTAGCTCTCAGCTCCATCCCCACTCCCCATTTATAACCTATGTCTCCCTTCTCGTCTCTTGGAGGCCCTCTTTGCAATAATATGACTTCTATGAGTTGCTCTGTTCTGCACTCATCCAGTCTTTTGTCCCCCTCCCTTGCTTAATCCGTGTTCCTCGCCGCCCTCACTATATTCCCCACTTTCCGCGGCTCGTCACTCTCGCCGACTCGGTCAGAATAACGGCCGCCATCTATCAGAACATTTTCTATAACCGGGGGGTTATTTTCCGGACCCGGCCTCTCGCGGTATTGTAGTGAGAGGCTATAATTTTAACAAGAAATCTGATGCGCGTCATGTCTCCGGGTGGGCAAATTTCATCCGAACACACGGCGACGGCCTGTGAATGACAGATGTGGGGATGTATGGGGTGTATGCAAAACAGGCCGCAGAGAAGGAAGCGGGCTCGGTGATTAAGCGGACGCACAAGCCAGGCGGTCTAATCAGGCCAAATCATTGCGAACTAATCCCGCGCCAATTAAGGAACGGCAACTGAGCGCCCGCATCCCGGATCAATTTCTTTCCCACTTTTCTGTGTGAACCCATTGATTTGAGAGCCCTGTGCGGAAGGCAGACAAATGAGAGAATGCGGTTATGACATTTTTCTTTTTCTTTTTTTTCAATACACACTTAAAACTGCATAGATTAGTGGCAAGACGGTGCTCCTCAGCTCACCAGCCTGGTAGCTCAAAAAGACGAAAAGGATCAAGCTGGTGAAAAGAATTGTATCTCCTGTTTGCAGTTTTACCGTATAAATTGAGTACAAATGAAAGATCACCTGATTCCGAGCATGTAGTTGAAGCAGGTAGTTCAACCCGCTAGTGGGTGGCATTGTTCGGGTTGAGTCGACTTTGTTGTTGTTGCTGTTGCTTTGACTTGTGAGCACAAGACTTGAGTTTTGAGAGCTGTATAGTGGCAGTGAACTCAACTCAAGTCACTTCACAATAAGCAGCACTTTGGCAAATAGTGAATCATTTTTCCAAAAAGAGGCTTCAAGTGAGTTATTTCCACTCTAGGTTGAGGTTTACTGTCAAACTAAATATTAAAGAAAGGGGATTGCACTTTGTGTGTTGAAAACAACCACACGGTTTAGCCTTTCAGTCCACTAGTTTAATACTAATGCAAAATAGCATCTATGCATGTATGTTCGGTGCTACAACCCTTTAGGCAATGGATTAAACACAAATGGTTGTTGTTTTTTGGAAAAGATGGAACAGATTAATGGCATTTCCATTCATTTCAACGGGTAATGATAATTTGAGTTCCCGGCCAAGTGTTTTGGGTCGCGAGCATGTTCATGGAACGGATTAACCTCGTATCTCAAGGCACCGCTTCAAGAAAACAACTTTAGAATAATTGTCCACTCTGGTGAGGTTCAACATTTTTGCAATCCAATGTTAAAATATGTATTTGTTAAAGAACATTAAAAAAAAAAAAACACACACACACACAATAAAAACGATGTATTTCAAAGCAGTCCCACAATCCTATTGTTCATTGTTTTGTTAAAAACACATTTTGTCAGTTAAGACTGCTGAAGCGCGACTGGTTCCAACAGCCGGAGGCCCAACAAAGGAATGAGCAGATTTAAGTATATAAAGGAGGGGGGCGGGGAAAAAAAGAGCATCAATCTTGAAGGATTTAGCCCAGATTTATGGGGGGGGGGGTAAACCTGACTTTTATAATCTGTATTTAACTACAAATCAGAAGGGATGAAGCAGAGTGACTTAAAGAGCATGTCAGCATAACAAGCGAGCATAGTACTGCACAGTATTACAGTAAGACTCTCGCTAGAATACACTGGCTAAAATGTTGGCATTTAGTAGGATTTGTGAGGAAAAAATGCAATAGAAATAGTGGAAAACATATTTTTTGTTTCTCTACCAAGACATCCCCACGTGCTTTATGAAGTCTCTACTGCTCTGACATTCTGGCAAAAAATGTCGGAATTTGTGGGAAAGAAATGTACTAGAATTAGTAGAAAATTGACCTTTTTTTTATCGTCGAGACATCACTCGTACTGTATTTACTGTATATAGGCTTTCCTGCTCAGATATTCTTTCTGAAATGTCAGAATTTAGTAGGATTTGTGAGAAAACAATACACTCTAATTAGTAGTAAAAATAAAAAAACCAAAAAACAAAAAAACAGCATAGTGTTACCTTAGTATTTGTTTACTGTGGTTCACGTCTTTGTATGGTAGTTATTCAAACCATTGGCTGTACTGTTACGAAAGGTTTCCGGCTGGTGAGACTTTCAGCCGGGAACACATTAATTCAATTTCCCATCCTAATTCCAATACTGATTGAGTTATCATTTGAGTGATGAAGTTCACAAGAAGAACTCCGCCGTGAACAAACGGCGTGGGTTGGGAGCCGGATAATTAGGAGGTGGTCCTGATGCGACTCGGCAAGAATGAGATTGAGAATGCGAGGCGGCGCCGGTCAACAGATATCTGAGCTGGCGGAGAGAGAGAGAGGTTAAAAGTTCGTGGCATACCGCTGCCGGAGTAAGCAAATGAATAAAACATGAACGCCCGTTATCTCGCTATGCAAATGTCCTCTTCATTTTTTTTTTCTTTGCACTGTTCTGCAAATGTATATTGTACAGTGAGTGGCTCAGTTGGCGTCGCGTTCGTGTTCCGAAAGCTTCTCACGACTCGCTTCTTACGTGCATCCAGCGCTGCCTCTTACAGCTCCTGGGCGTTCGTTACGCAAGCCGAGTGCGGCCGCGATGCCACGCGCGTCCACAAACTGAAATGTAAACATTAATTTTTGATTCGGAGGCACGCTCCTCCCTCCATCTGCTCTCATAGCCGGACACATTTCAAGGAACCTCTAGCTTAGGTCAATACAGTAATCGGCCACTAGACACAAGCATGAAGATGAGTTGCATAACTGATTTAATAAGCTGCAGTAAAAAAAATAAAAAATAAATAAAAAATAATAATAATAAATAAATAAAAAGTCATTTTTCGCAAAGGACAAATAATATATACCTGTGAGCATTGCTGTATTGTTTGTTTAAATGTGCTACTGCACCATTTCTGTTCAAATATCCTTTACTTAAAGGGGTATAACACCACAACACTGATGTTATTCCTGAGCCCGTATATTGTTTGTTAGCATTTAGCGAAACAGACTTTATGTGTGTATTTCTCTTCGTTTTATGTTTAACTTGAGAGTAAACATCAACTGGCTAGAAACAGCTTGAAGCCTATTTTGGGAAGAATTGTTCACGCTCTAGCAGACTGCTGCTCGATATAAAAAAATTAAGTTGGCTGAAATGAGCGATTATGCTTTTTCAATAGTTCTATGTATATTATCAGATTCAGAGAGAGCAATGTATGTTTAGTTTTGAGAGTTACAAACAAGCAAATGGCACCAATCAGGTGAACTGGCCCATTTATTTAGGCTCTCCTGCTGAGATTTATCGGCTAAAATGTGGGAGTTTTTGTATAATTTGTGAAAAAATAATGTACTGAGCATCAGAAAACTGACATTATTCTGTCTGTGAGGGACAGGTGAAAAAAACCTGGGCTCCCCTGTTGTACCCCTAATGCGGCAATTAACCAGGAATGCAGTGCAAAAATGGCTTTTGTTGATTTTCTTTTTTTTTTTTTTTTTTTTTTTTTTTTTTTTTTTTTTAATGAGAGAAAGCACAGGGTTCTACTGCCGTCCATTGCGGGGTCTGTTAGGACTTGGTTACCAAATATGGTTCCTTGCCCTATAAAAGCACCCATGCAAAACAAGCGTACATTATATGCACTGAAAACATACAATTCCACGGCAGCGTCTACTGGCTGCGCTTTCTGAGCACATTCCCTATGTGCCGTTCCACATCCTGGATCTCAAACTGTGCTAATCTGAAGTGAAGGTAGTCGGGGGGGGCGGGATAATTGAAGGGTTATAGATTATACAGTACGTGCTGAACAAAAACGAGTCTTAGACGGACAACGCTGCCCGAACCTGCTGCAAACGCACACAACGCTCCGAGAGCACGGCAATATAATGACACCAATTAACATGGAAAGTGCTTACCGCTGCACTGATTCGCATCAAACGGAGGGATGGAGATGAGGAGGAAGGTGATGATGAAGCAAACAAATCATGTACTGGCCGTTGGGCTAGGGTTTTGAAAAATAACTAACATGAAATTTTACTGTTTTAATCGGTTCGTGCCCCCACGCCCATAAAAAACAACAACTGTGTAATGTGTATCTTCGTGAGGAAAAATAGCACTCCATCACATTGTACTTGATAAAAACATCCATCCATCCATTTTCTGAGCCGCTTATCGTCACAAGAGTCGCGGGCGTGCTGGAGCCTATCCCAGCTGTCATCGGGCAGGAGGCGGGGTACACCCTGAACCGGTTGCCAGCCAATCACAGGGCACATACAAACAAACAACCATTCGCACTCACAGTCACACATACGGGCAATTTAGAGTGGTCAATTAACCTACAATGCCTGTTTTTGGGATGTGGGAGGAAACCGGAGTGCCCGGAGAAAACCCACGCAGGCACGGGGAGAACATGCAACCTCCACACAGGAGGGGCCGGGGATTGAACCCCGGTCCTCAGAACTGTGAGGCAGAAGCTCGAACCCGCTTGCAAGTCAAAGTAAAAAAAAAAAAAAAATCGGCCAAGCGACGACTCGGGAAAAACTCCAAAGTCGGGTCACTTGTAAGTCAAGGCACCACTGTCGATGCCACAATATGCCAGCAATGCACTATATTTAAATAAAACTCCTCAACTCACTTACACAATACTATTATTGCTTTGGCTTGAGCACAAAAACTGAAGAGTTTTTCAGCAAATAACAGAGAATAGGTTCTAAAAAATATATATCTGCGCGGTTCACGGCATTTGTGCTTTGTTTCTATACATACAGCAAGCATCGGTACATTCTGCCGTTGTAACAGCATAGACATCCAAAAATGAATATTGGCCGAGCTGTTGAATTGCGTCCCTTCTACGATAAACACGCACGCACATTCACGCCCCTTCTCCCGCCTACACAGCAAATTATGATGACAGTGACTGCTCATCCCGCCGGCTGCCGCCACATCAACGCTGGCCCAGATTTCATCAGATTATACCAGTGACATCATCGAGTACGTTTGGCTGCCCTGTACAAACATGTTTGCATTGTCGCCAATGCCCGTGTGGGTCTCAAAGCGCTCAAATATCCTAATATTGTAAAAAGCACCGGAGTGCTTTAAATAAATAGAAATGTAAAGGTGATAAACCACGGTCGTTACAAAGGCTTTAGCGACGTGGATGGCGTGCCGGTTGGCACAGAAGCTGCATCTGCTGTCCTGCGGGCCACTGAAGTGAACCTGAACAGCCATGTGTGCTTCTATGCATATCTGTCCAGAGGAGACGCACCTTGACATGCAAAGATTAGCCTCGCTGCGCTGCCTCGCCACTCGGCGCCGTGACTCCTGTCGAGCCGCTGTCACCCAAAATGAGTGCAGTTCGATGGTCAACGGCAGAGCCCAACCTTTACCGTCGTGCCGCACTAAACGTTGAATAATTGGATAAAAATGGATTTTGCTTTAAAATTGAGGACCATTTTTTTTTCTGATTACTGTTTACGAATGACTATCTTTGTTTATTTGGTATTCTTTAAAGATTAAACTAAACCAAAAAAACGATTAAACAATATCACACCGGTGTTGTACTCAACTGCATGTCAATTGCAGGTTATTCATAAAATAACGACTGAAACCGACAATCATTTTTGTGATTCCATGACAAGGTTGGTCAGAAAATATGGCGAATCACGATCATTGTTTTCCAAAGTAAAAGCAGATGTTTGCAAATGTCTTCTTCTGGTTAAACACAAAATATAATCAGTCTGCTTACATGAAGGAGTACAGAAATCAGAGTATATTTACTGTTGAGAGGCTTAAATCAGAGAATTTTGAGCATTTTTACTTCAACAATGGCTCTAAACGATTAATTGATTATCAAAATTAATTTTAGGATGTATTAGTTGTTGAGTAATGAATTAATTGTGACACCAACTTGACACCACACCCTATTTGGACAGGGCTTTGGCAGCAATATACTATTTCTTTTATTTTATTCATTTATTTTTTAGCATCTTTACTGATTTTTTAAATGTACAAGACAATAATCAAGTTTGTGGGTGTTGACCACACAGATAAGGATTGAAGATCATAAATACAGGACAGGTTTAACATTTACGATTGTCGGTCACGACATTTTCTGAGCAATTCAGGGAGGAAAGATTACTCGTGGGACACTACAGAATAATCCATCAGGATAATCTTTTTAGAGACATCCAAGAATCGGACCGTCGCTGACTTTGATCAATGCTAGAATTATGCCCGATTAATGCTTTGGATAAAAAGTACGCTATTGAATCTCGGATGTTTATTAGGCAATGAAGCATACTCGGTAATGTATGTAGATGTGGAAAATGGATCCCGCATGCCTCTGCTAGGCCTGTCTTGTCGTGTGATTCATATCCAAGTATTATAATGAGTGTCCTCTAGAGGTTTAGCTTAAAAGTGTTACGGTTCATCGTGTGTTTGTGCAGTCTGTCACCGCCTGCAGTGTGGCGGTTCATCAGCGTGATTTTCAGCCATGATGCTTGCTGCCTACCCCCCTCCCATCCCCTTTTAATTCCCATTGATGTTTGCACACAAGCCAAACATATGCAAATATAAATTCTGCCCTTTTGGGCTCCAATTTATTCGCCGGTAATTTGCTAAGTATGCGCAGAAGATTTATTTTCACTTGGCAGAGGAGACTTGTGTACAGTAGGTGTCATGGAAATGCTACACAATCGCCCGCCGCCATAAAAATGATAATTACAGCGTGAGCGGATCTTCCCTCACTCATCTTATTGGAGTCTTCTGTTCACAGTCATCAAAAGCTATTGGCGAGTGAAGAACCTGACTAAGCCGTTTTCTGCTGCCTCTGCACTCTTTCCGTCCTGCTACTCCAGAAGCGCCGAGGCTGTTTGGATGTCCTCGCAGATGCCCGTATTTCATGCTTCCGACACCAAGGCTTTCACTGTCTGGAAGCCTGGCAGGCGTGGCGAGCATTTGGGGGGGATGAAAACAAATAACGGCCACATCATCTCAATAACCTGCCAATCGCGCCATAAAATCTTTCATGCATTAAAGTAAAGTACGTCGTGTGCTAGTAGTAGTATCTCAAATTACACACACCGTAAAACTGGCCGAATTTGAGCATTACCCCTCTCTGCGGATCAAAGTTCACAAAGGCCCTGATGTCTGTGAACGATTATCCTTACCGATTATCCGGTGTTATCGGGTGGGTTAGGAGCGATTCAGATCTGCTCGGAAAAACGGACAGGGCTGATAATCATAAATGTTACAACCTGTTCAATAGTTCCACTCACAAATCCTTATGTGTGCGTTTGAGTCAGGGACTCCGTGATTGTTGACATGAAACAGAACGATAGCTGAACCGGAAGAGACCTGAATAAACTAACGTTGTATAATCGCTCACCACGTGAAAAATGACAAGCAGACCAGTCTGCAATCGCAATCTAGTAACCAAATAAGCAAAGAGGTAGTCACTTTCCTCTTCTACGGCTAGGCGTTTATCTTCTTTGTATTTTGCGGCAGTCTGGATTCCCTGTGGCACCAGGCTGCCTCTCACAGGTCCGTCTTGGTATTACAATAGACATCTGTTTTGGGGGAGGAGAATATGTGCAGCGGTTCAGCTACCACCTCATCCAAGATGTGACCTTCAAAGCCTGTCTAAACAGATTCCAAGAAGTAAGTGATATGAGAATGAATATTCGATAGTAGTAGGGATAAAACATTTGAAAATGAGCCCCGGGATCTCGTCGCTGCCAGGTGCATGTCGTCGTTTGAAGGTACTGTCAAAACTACAGAGGCTAACGGTGAACATCAAGTTAATGCGTATAAGCATTTTAGAGGGAGAAAAAAAAACGCCAGTCTGTACAGATCGGATATGGCAGTATATGTCAGCTGATATAGTCTTGAATCAACTACTATTCATTTTGAAATATCCAGGGTTCAAAGAGAAAGCATCCTCGTCATAACGCTTAAAGAATTAAGTGTGTCACACGCATAGATAAGGTGACATTCTAATTTAAAAGCCAACAGTGCCACAATAAACTAACTGCAGCTGACTGGCTAGTGTTGAGAAATACGTAACACACCTATTCTGAAAGTAGAACATCCATACACAGGATACAGAGAAAACGAGGCGCTAACTTCACCTGCCTGAGGAACCTCACTCCATCCACTCTCCACTAGCCTGCGTTGTAAAATAAAGTAACTGTACTCGTTTTTTTTGTTTGTTTTTTTAATCGTCTCGGACATTCGTGCATTGGCGTGGCAACACGTGGTGTGCAGAGGTGGAAAATGCGAGGCGCTGTCCGTGGTGCTGAAATCTTTTTCCAGGCTGCACAGGGCACATCCATTCATCTCCGTCTCTCTATTTGTAAATTCCTGACCAAATAAAAAAGGCAAAACATCCCTCCCCTAAATCCCATGTATTGAACTCAATCCAAAACCACTTTCATTACGTATATCGAGATTATCCAAACTGAAAATGCCGCGTCTCTGGAAAGGCTCAGTGAGAACGCAGACATACGTGGTGACCTGAAAAAAATAAATAAAATGGTAACCAATAACGGGACGGCAAGCCGGCTAATTCCGCAACTGCCCAAACCGCTCGGGCCACAGACTGATGCCTGACCTCCAGCTGTCTGTCCCTTTTGTGTTGAAAATCATATGTGCGCAAAAAGCTCATGCCGTTTTTCCTTCCACACTAATTTAATTACGCATTAGGCGCTAAATGTCTCTGTCATACACACACACACACACACACACACACACACAAAAGCAAAGGTCAGGAGAAACGACAAGAGGAACGAAGGTGACATCGCTGAGGGGTCCTCAAATAGTATCAAACGGGACATATTGTAGAAAATTGAGAAAGTTGGGTGTCTGGAGTGCTCGCTCTGCCTACAGTACAGCGGAAATCGGGTTTAATATTACTACAAAACATACAAATAAGGGCCTTGTCCATAAAAGACTGGATAAATAAATGGCCCCGGCCACTATCTGCGGAAATACAAATGTACCAACTGACAACCCGCTGCCGTGGCATTGAAGTGTCAGAAAATTACATCTTGAGATTGAAGAAGGGATCTTAACGCATTTGATGGTACCATCCGTGCCAAAGGAACAAGTCTGAAAAGCCTCGCCGTCATCAAGAAGATTGGTCATAAATAGCTGTCTGTCCGTCAGCGTCCTTTCATTCTCTATTTTTCAGTGGAGAGACGAGCGTCTTCTCTTCTCTTTCCCCGCCTGCCTCTTTGGCATCTGTTATGTTTTTGCCGCTTCATTTCATTACAAAACAGCATTTGTGGTGTGTCAGCATCATTAAAAGTGCAAAGTGGTGCCAAATCTGGTAATGAGAGATTTATAATCCCAATGTAGTCTGGAACAATTTCATGTGGACGGGCATTCAAATGCATTTTCCCAAATCGCTGATCTGGAAAATTAACAATCAATTATTTTTCAATTCAAATAGGAAACATAAATTATGAAAGAGACATAAATGAAAAAAAAAAAAATGTTTTCAATCAGAAGACTTGAGTTTTGCTGCGATTTTAGATTTCAATTGCAGGTGAACAGGAGAACCAGAAAAATGTTTCCGGGTATGAAGCGGGATCCAGCCGGCCGCCACCAATAATACTTAACAATATTTATAATTTCATATGTACGAAGCGTGGTGACTCTCTGTCGCCGGAATACGCGAGTGCAGTCAATATAGCCACACTCCCTCCTTCATCTGTTTCCTCTCTTTGTATTATAATAATCATTTTGTTTGTGGTTTTATGAAAAAGATAATACAATAGTACACATGGCGCATCGTGCGCTTATATGTGCGTGGATCAGTCACCTGGTGTGCGGGTGAGTCGGTGGAATACAATTACATACCCGTGAAATGAAAGCCATTTATTATGCCAACCTTTACGTTCTTTTGCAATTTGACTGTCACAACCCCACTACATGATAGAACATTCCCGCTGCAAAAAATGCTAATACAGAATTCTCAGTGCACACGAGAGAGGTGTCAAAGACAAACCTTCAACCGTCTCCATTGCCGTGAAACCAAACAGAAGTATTGGTGTTAAATATCACATTTTGTCCCCTGTGCACTGGTTTGTGTGGATAAACAACCCTGAGCACCACCGCCACGTATTCACTCATTCACACTCTGACACACACACAGTCGCCATCTGTCATGCTATAACCTCGCAGAGCTCGCTTTCCTTCACAGTCGTACCGGGACACATGCTCGCTAATGAATCCATAACTTTGTTACCACCTCATTATGGCGGTTAGTATGCGCCGTAGCAATATTTACGGCTTTCTAATGGACTAAAGGCGCGGAGACATCTGCTCGGGTGGACGTATCGATGGAGCGCGGGTCGAGCCAGCGTGGTTTGTGACCTCCAAGCGCTCAATCACGGCGTCCATCTGCCTGTGACTGCGGCTCCAAATGTTTACCAAAAACATGTTCCCAACAACGGCGACAATAACAGCCCGTCACTTACAAAACCCAGAGCGTTGTGAAAGATGTGTTCTCACACACACGTACAATCTCACACCAGCTAGTGGAAGATATTAAAGTGGCTCCCCAGGAAACAAAAAGGGGGGCGAAAAAAAAAAGAATACGGGCCATCCAAGTACTCTCAACGGATACGGTATGTGGGAAAGATACCCCATGTACAGTAGGTGCAAAGTGACGCATTGCATCAATTACAGAAGCGAGAAACCTTTCAAGTGCTTGCCATGCATGCTTGGTTACTACGGGTGGTCCAAAATATCCTAATACACTGCCCCGCCAATATATTGTACAGATTTTGTTTTGTGCAACGTATCTAGCGCAAATCTGCAATTTATAGTATAATTTGCGTTTTTTTTGCCATAAATACTATACAGTATTCAAAACATAAATACTGATTAAAATGCAGTAGAATACGCAAACATCAGCTATCGTTAAGCTCGTTATCTAAGGTCGGTGGTACTTTGGCTTTGAGTTCACATTTGATAAAGTAACGAAACAAACTGCTTATCTTTTGTATAAAGCGGAACACGATTGGATATCGCCTTCGCAACCTGCAAAAATTGCCAACGCCAAGCAGTGAGGACATTTCCGCCGTATGTTAGCTTGAGTTTTTTAATAGTCGCTCAACAGAGACTCTGGAACCTCCACTAGCAACCCAAGCTAAACTCAGCCGCGCTGTGGTATATAAGATCTCAAGATCTCAGTCAATATGAATCACATCAACATACGTCTTTGATAGGGGTGTGCGGTATATGCAGTAGACAGTATACGTTTGCCCAATGATTTGGCATCTCCAGCTACATTTATCATCATGAATGAGAGCCATTTGAGATCTCAATGTGAATTGAGGCGCTCGTGCTGTCTTGGACATAAAATATTGGAGGTGAAGAGCTAAGCAGATTAGCGGCGAGCGCGGCAAAGTTGGGCAGAAGGAGTCAACTAGCCTCACGAGCTTTACGTTAAGAGGTGACCAGTTGAGCTTTGGTGACGATAAACCCGAACAATAATCAACAGTGTTGACACATATTTGTGATCACAATGAGGAAGAAGTGTTTTGATATGTTTTAGAAGGCTGTTCATTTGTGCTGGACAATACTGCAATTATCATTTTCCCAAAAAAAGATAGATCATCACATAGCAACTATGATGATGATGATGATATCATCATGGAATAAACATTCCTTCCACCGCTCGACGTGGTCCCTCATTCATGGGCCCTCGTGTCTGATTTAGCCAGCGCCATGGGCTTGCAGCAAGAGGCTGTGCTGTGGAGGGCCATGTGAATGTCACTGTCTCTGAGGCGGAGCTCTGCGGAGCGTGAAATGAAATCTGGCAGAGTTTTGGGGCCTCGCCTTTCCTCCCAGTTCGCCTATGTAAACACCCGGAGAACAATCTGGAACCCCTTCTATTATTGATGGGAAAGGTTAAAGAATCCCAGGCACCTCGTTGCCGAAATAATTCTGTCCCCCAAAGCTGGGCTTCAGTAGCAAATAGAAATCGATTGCTATTAATGCCGTCGTGAAATCTGCTGTCTTTGATAATCTATACTAATCCTTTGGCTCATGCAGTAAAATCGGCATTATTGTATGTACTACACGTGGGCTGAAGAATGTACATGTAAACAATGGTTCTTAAACTGGGGTCCCGAGACCCCCTGTAGATTGGGGGTCCACAAAATAAATGTAAAAAAATATTCTAAATCTCCATTTAGGTTAGTTTTGGGCAGAGGTGAGACAAAGTCACATACAGTATGTCAGCAGGCCATACTTACTGGGGCAAAAATGAAGCAATTTCCCACTCTATTTTTCAAAAGTCATGTCAAGCGATTACTTGGATTAAGCAAGTCATATGACAAGTCATACAATTTTGCTCAATAACAACATATTAGCCATTAGCACTAGCTGTACTTGTTAGCCATACTAACACATTCACAATCAAATATTTTTTTTAACATCCCAAACCAGTGTTGGTATTGTCTGTTACTTTGACTTCACAATTAAACGCATAACTGACAAGAATATCATTTCATGTTTGACCAGCTGTCAATTAGCTAAATTGTGACGCTAATGCATCTTAAGTGTCTTCGTGGCTTTTGAAGTGACTGATGAAGTAATTGTGTTTCTTATCTTTGAGTCACAAACCTTGAATGCTGCCTTCCTCTTTTCCCCCAATTTTATCGAAAACATAATCTTGAATCCAAATTTGAATCATCCTCGGCGCTCCCTCGATAATATTTGCTTCATGTGGTGCTCTGCACTTTGCATCAATAGCATGCTGGTGGATAGCCCGTTTCACGCTGCACACACAAAACAAAAAGTAATAATAATAATAATTAAAAACAAATGGCACACTGCCTTGAAAATGCAGATTTTCAAATGTAAACATGCATGACTTATCAAGTCATATAGTTCAAGTCAAAGTCGAGGAGGTAAGCAAAGCAAGTCCTAAAACTGGTGACTTCAGTCTGAGTCAAGACATCTGACTCAAGTCCCCCGCTTCTGGTTTTGGGTGTGGCTGCGGTTGAGTTTGAGGGGTGTGAAGGTGCCCAATAGGGTTGTCCTTAATGCTGCAAATAGAGTTAATACAGTAACATAATAGAGTCAAGAACAGTGGGAAATCTTCCAACTTCTGCTGACGGCACTTTGGATTTGCAGGACATCCTTGTGAGGAGACGGATGAAAGCGAGACCGCAAGTGCGATTATTTCCGCTGACTTGACAGAGTGCTGTCAGTGTTATTTCCCATTCAAAAAGTGAATGGATCAATTAAATGCCTGCCATTGCAAAATATTTCCCTTTTATAACCGCCATTGTTGCGCCAACCCTTATCGCCTCTACTCGACACCCCCCCCCCCCCCCCCCCCCCCCCCCACACACACACACACATACATATCCAAGCGCTTAAACCAGGGCTCTTCCTCAAATAGTCTCCTCGATTCCATTTAGAGCTGGACCTTTTGGCGGCTTATCTCAGCCAATGGCTTCTTAAATAAAGCTCCTCGCTTGAAATAAACCCGAGCCGCGCTCACGGAGACTTTCTAGGATGCTTGGTCACGTGACAGTCTGGCCCTCCCACAGCAACACTAACAACTTGAATGGCACTCGGTAGAGCGCAGAACTCAAAGGCCATCATAATACAGCTTTATCTATGACTGTCTTGCCTCATAAAGTTTTGGGTGAAAATGATAGCGGTGTATAAGGATATTTCATTTTGTCTTTAGGATTCCAAGATTCAAGGTTGGTATTTAAGACAGCTCCAACCGAAAGCAGAGCGCTGTGGATCTGTGACGCGCAAGGGCTTTGCGAAACAACACTTTGGCCAAATGTAACTGTGATCACACACTCGCCCACCACTCGACAGCGTACGTCAGCCCTCGGCTTCAGGCAGATCTTCGTCATAACCCTGATTCATCAAAGGCCTCCTCCTACAGCGACAGCCGCCGCGGTATGTGGCGAAACGAGCTGCTGCGTGGTGCCACAGTAGCCGCTGAGCCGTAAACTCAAGTTCATTGACATCAAATCTAGGAATGAAGGCTACAAACCTCTATCGTTATGCTATACTCCAGTGGTTCCTAAACTTTGTTCGCGCCACGGACCCGCAAAGCAATATTTTGACAGCGTAAAAACAAGAACGATTAAAAATACAACTCACCATGGCACTGAATGTAGTTGTTTGAATTAGCGGGAGCCCTGCTCCGGTACCGGTCGGTGGCCCAGAGGTTAAATCATCGGAACATTTTAATGGGTTATATCAAAGGTTTCAGGAAAGTTCTATTATTTGCTGATGATACAATTTTGTTCTGGATAACATGCATGTACTCTAGTGCTCATCATACACTGGACAGCTTTTGTTGCCTTCTAGTGTCTTCTACTCAATATAACTTTCCATGTATTCCAAAACCTTTATGAGCTCCTGTCAAAACCGTTAGATCCTGTCAGCGTCCTTTCAAGAGAGATGTCAGCCATCTCCTCCGATCACTGGCAGGAGAGGAGACAGGCCACCTAAAAGCTTCCTCCCGCTTCGGTCTGCATGTAGATGTGTGCCTGCGGCTTTACTGCGAAAACATGCAAACAGTGTTTGATACAAAGAAGGAAGCATAAAAAAAAAAAAGCACAAGGCATATTGCTATTTTTAGACGTGGCTATTCCACTAACAAACCGACAAATAAAGTAAAGACCAGAATATTTACTCTGGTCACTTCTGCAACTTTTCTTTTCCCCTTGAGTGGACACTTACCGACAACCCGGTTGTCAATAAGGCTGACCCGTCAAGCGAGTCAGTGAGCAGTCAGTTTGCGTTTGAACTAACGAGCTTCACGGCTGCCTGAGTGCTGTAACAAAACAGCACTTAGCATGCAGCAGCTGATTCTGACACAAAAAGAACTTTGCATGCGTCTCTGTGGGGTTCCGGCCAAAGGCCTCCCTTGGTGGATTGTGTTAGCCAACAATGCTCGTGGCCTTTCGCAGTCAGAGCATGCTTCGGTAGGTGGAAGGCAAACAAAGATGCCTGGCTTTCCTTTGCTCTCCCAGTGGGAATGACTTTGTACCCCTTGACAATACCGGCAGTATGTCTTTATATCTACAGAGGAGTTGACTACATCCTGCTGAAAGAGAACTAAAGGTGAGACGCTGAGGCAGTGGCAGTCCGGGCAAAACGAGTAAGGAGAACACATTTACAACTACTATTAGACAACTAACATTAACGATAAAACATGTAATTAACTACAACTCTTCACAAGTGCCGCTAGTCAGGTTGGGATTGTTAGCGTCAACTTCCCCATTGCTACAGCAGGAGTTGAAGCGGCAATCGCCAGCATGCCTCGCTGCGGTTTATAAAATAGTGTTAGGAATTCCATATTTATTGTTAAATTAGTTTCTGGAAGGCAGCACGGCGAACGTCTGGTTAGAGCGTCTGCCTCACAGTTCTGAGGACCGGGGTTCAATCCCCGGCCCCGCTTCGTGGAGGTTGCATGTTACCCCCGTGCCTGCGTGGGGTTTTTCTGGGCACTCCGGTTTCCTCCCACATTCCAAAAACGTGTGGTAGATTAATTGACAACTCTAAATTGCCCGTAGGTGTGAATGCGAGTGGGGATGGTTGTTTGTTTGTATGTGCCCTGCGATTGGCTGGCAACCGGTTGAGGGTGTACCCCGCCTCCTGCCCGATGATAGCTGGGATAGGCTCCAGCACGCCCGCGACCCGAGTGAGGAGAAGCGGCTCAGAAAATGGATGGATGGATAGTTTCTGTCATGGCTATAACTTGAGCCTGAACAGTTTCATTGTAGGCTCAGTACAGAGTGAGAGAATCATACCTTGAAGTAGTCTTTGATGTAATATCAGACCAGAGTTCTCGTTCTCTCTGACAAAGGATGTACTGTAACAGTGTGCCACTGTGCATCTTTCCTGATATTCTTACAGGGTGTTCCCCATATAGACGCCGATGTTGATCAGGTCATGCCGCTACGCGATAGAAAACTATTTCAGGCAGCAAACACTTTTGGGGGCCACGCGATGCCGCCCTGTGCGACCGCACATGTCGCACATGTCAGGAAACCGCCACTGAACTGAGGCTATCTGTCTAGCAGGGGTGGATGTAAACCCTCTGCAAACCATTTATTTTTAAATACAATGTCATAAGATCAGTTTGAAATGATATTCAAGTGATTTGGGATCATTGTTTGTGGTACATTTTAAGTTTAAACTATTAATATTGGCAATTTTTGGGGAGGTGTCAATTACTCACATTTTCTCGCAATTCGTGACAGGGCTCTGGGTTTACTATAAAACTACATATTACTTCAGTGACTCGCAGGAAAGCAAAATCATGAAGAATTTTCCCTTCCAACAGTAAATGTTTGAGTTTGTAAAGAAAAATGCAATCTGTTTCTCAAATGATTTGTCAACAACAGCCGAGCCTCAACGGACGCCAACCGCCGGACTGCTGATTTGTGCATAATGGGCACAACAGAAAAACAGGTGCAGAGTCCCAAGTCAAGCCTGTAGGCACGAGCGGGTATGAAGGGAAGCTGCAAAGGTAAACAACGCTCGACATCACTGATGCAATAGCATGCGACTTAAAAGCTGCTGCACACACAGAACCCAAGGCCCCCCCCCCCACGCCCCCCCCTTCGGCAGATTAGCGTATAAGCAGCGCAGTGACCTCAGCAACTCTTCAGCTCCAGCCCGATATCGGGCTTTTTGGATGGCCTCCGAAACTAACATTTGTGTACAGAATACAGAAAACTGCTGGCATTGAAGAGGATGTGCAGTAATCCCCTGCCTGTTTGCGGGGTCGCTATTTGCAAATTAATTTATTCGTTCTTTCTATAACATGCGATAATGCCAGCTGATGCCACCGAAGCACTGTACAAATTTGAAATTGGTCTCAAGAATGTATGTTGCAGGGATATACACAACAACTGAGAGACAAGTTTTGTATGTCGGAGAGGAGCTACGCAGGTTTAGCCCGAGTTGTTAGTGGAACTTACGGAGAGCTTTCGCCGTGTGTGCATTTTTCGAATCTTTATTTTTAAGGGTAATACGCACTGACTTTGAAATGACAAACTGTTTTGAGATAATAGTTTGTGGTATAGCTACAGTTTAAAAACGATTAACACATTCACTGCCAGCCGTTTTCAAGGCAAAGTTCCCATTGAGAGCATTTTGACTGATCTTTCATGACCCACAGAATATTGTGTTCTGTCACAATATAAGCACAGAACCTACCAAGCAAAAGCGTAGACAATAATTTCACCGGAAAAAAACAAGTTAGTTTCTAGCTTTTTCCGTTCTTTAGTATTTAGCAGTAGAACATGGGTTGGTGTCATCTTTTCCCACAATCGCGACACACACTTTCTACTACCTTCCGCGACACATATTCTATTTATAACACACATATGCATACTCTTTTGGAGTGTCAGGTGCCTAAACTTGTCTGACATCAAATGTGCTGGCATTTCTCTTACTCATAATCGATGGGACGAGTTGAGATTCACCTCCTAATCTTTGCCTTCAACCCCAAAGCTGTGCTGGTGTCCAATCCATTTATTCAACATTACACTTACATAGAGGCTTGAATTTCACAGACAAACTCGGTGGTTTACATGCCTACCCATTGAAAAACGTACTTGATGAATATATTTGTCAGTGGCAGTAAACGGTTGGATTCTACCTAACAAATAAGCAATTATAAATATGACTAGTGGGGGAGGGTGTTAACTATTTGCCTCCCATATTGTAAAACATTTTTAATCCCCACACAGGCTTTTTAAGAAGAAGTTTAAAGTGTATTTTACAACCCTCAAACTCCTCAAAACAGTAGATTATCTCAAAAGAGATGGGATTAGCACATTTAGCAAAGAATGGATTCTCAGTTATGGAGAATGAGTAAGCCAAAGTGTCTCCACAGGGAAGTTCATCTTGCTCTAGAGAGCAAATGTTCTTCCACAGGTTTCCTGGGGGTAACACTCTGCTTGTTTGTGAGGGAGGAACGAATTAAAGCAGCCCGCTGACAGCTCCCGTACGACCCATCTAACCGGCTAAGTGTGCAGGAGTGGTGCAGGATGGAGTCCCTTCCAGCCAAATTGGGATAAACAGAAGATGTCCTGTTCTCCGCTGTCGAGAGGAGGAGAGTCTGGAACTGGGACTGCTCCGCAATTAAAATGCAGCCAAAGAGAAGGGAACGGCCCCGGAAGCGAGGACACACACACTTGCTGACTCATCAGTGCTGTCATCCCTGGCATCATTAAAACACCACTGCAACTCGTGGCCTTGAAATAATAGAAATCTGAGGCGGGACAAGTTATGAGTAATGGCTATAACATCCCTGCACAATGCAAAGAAAAAAAAGAATATGTCGCTCATTGTTAAAGCATTTCCAGGAGGTTAGATTACAATATTGGCGTCACCGTAGTCTCATCTTCAATGGACCCTATTAGAATTTCATTTGGAATTCACAGCTGTTTTGACAATAAAAACAAGAAAATAAGGGCAGAAAAATAAGATTTAAAACAAAAAAAAATGGAGAAAAACCCAAAGTATGATAAGTATGTATAACCCTTTAATGAAATGATATTTGAACACAAACAGCGCAGAAAGACATTTAGACATTCAATATAACAGTAGTACTCCCAGACATATATTCTTTATCCTCTGCAATGTGCTGAGACATCTATACAGTACAGACGTCTTGGGATGTTTCAGCACAAAAACTCCGAATCAGTTTTTCAGTAAATAGCTTGGGACAGGTTCCACAAAAACGCAAATAGGTGAATTTGTGAACAGTGAACCACGAACATGAAGGGAAATACTGTATGCAAATTCTTCAATTCTCAAGGTCTGTAAGGAGGTTTAGCTGTGTGGGTTAGGACACAGGAGCAGTATCGGCAGTGGGAAAAGTGTGGGGGAGCTAATGAAGCAAAGGCGAAAGGTGGAGAGTTCAGCACAGAGCCCATCATTATCTGACAGGCGAAGACACAAAGGCAGCTAATGATGGCTACGATGCTCGGCCGCCGCCACGGCGAGATGCCGATCCTTAATGGGGGTGGGTATGTGACGGGGCGCTGCGTCTAACTGGCATGTTTAAGAGGGGGCGAAACAGTTGTCGAAGAAGGAAGATCTACTGATTGCGGGCTGTGTCTTCCAGATTTAAAAAGAATAATAATCAAATGTCTGCCTTGCAATCACCCTTTTCACCAGGAGCAGGCGAGAAGATAAAGTTAAAGAGGGAGTGAAAATCATTCAATACGCTTCTTGCTCCACACCTCATTAGTTCAAATGTTGTATGCGCCTCAGCGTTCCTGTTATGCGTCACCCCAAACACACGCTCGCTTTCGCTAATCTACTAATGGTTTCTCCATACCCGGCTGACCTCTTCGCCCCCTTCCTTCCCTGCATCCTTGAATCTCGCTGTAGTCAGAATAACAATTCCCCCCTCGCCCTTA
Organism: Phycodurus eques; assembly: GCF_024500275.1. Lineage (NCBI taxonomy): Eukaryota > Metazoa > Chordata > Actinopteri > Syngnathiformes > Syngnathidae > Phycodurus > Phycodurus eques. The sequence goes on from NC_084545.1 coordinate 5,618,879, forward strand.
TACACGCACTAATACAACAATTCCCAACCAATGTGCCGTGAGAGATCATCAGGTGTGCCGCGGGAAATTATCGAATTTCACTTACTTGGTGTAATGGGAGATTGATTTTATTTTTTGTCTAATGTACAGCATGTGGCTTGATTCAATAAAATAATACATGAATTTGTTTACAACCCGTTAAGGACCGCCACCCCCTCCCGCTTTCTGCGTTTCAAATCAGGCAAGAGATCCATTTCCATCGCAGCTGGAGTCGGTCCAGCGAGTCCATTCGCAGATGCGGCGCTGTTCATTTGCACCTGATGAATTTCACAGGCGACTACTTGACGGCGAGTTTTTTGTTGTTGTTTTTTTCCTTCTTCGTTTTCTTTTCAGTGACGGGAATCACACGTAACGTGCGAGGCAATTTGCAAGGAGGCTCAGTGGCGTGAAAAGCCTGAATGAACTCGCGAGAGCAAAAGATCGACGATGACGATGAAGATGACGACAACTCTGATGAAAGAAATAGGACATCTTAAAATGCGCTACAATCACGAAGGAAACCAGGATCGTCATGGTGTTCTGATTGGTCCAACAAGTGTTTTCCTCACCTAAAGTTCTCATTTTTCTGCCCCAAATCCGTTTGCAAAATTTGCCCTGGTTCATTTTCTTTTTGCACGGTACAAAAATTACAAGGGAACCAAAACGCGTCACACAGGAAGGTTTCGTTCACGCTGCTCATTACAGTCTACGAGAACATTGTGTTCTGTGACAACATTAGCACAGAACCTGCTAAAAGAAAGACTCTCTTCTTTCGTTTTGTTTCTAGCTTTTCCCGTTCTTTAGTAATCAGCAGTAGAACATGGGTTGGCTTCAGCAAAAAGATTTGCTTCGTTACATTTCTGTGAGCAAAATCGTGACACGGCAGACAACCCCGATCATTTTTTGGACGCCGTAATTGCGACGTGAACCATACATTCTGTGTCATCGGATCGGATGCATTCGCATCTGAAGCAGTTCAGAACCGGAGCTCAAAAGAGAACGGTGATTCGGTGCCAGTGTGAAAGCAACCCTCACACTGTGCCACCCACAAATGCATTTGACCTTATAAAGAAGGCTTGAAGCCCCCCACTGACTTCCATTCGGATTTGCACTCTCCCTCAACTGCCTATCTAATGAATTCACTTGCACTGTGCGACTAATACCGGGAACACATTGCAGATACTTCCTTCAGGTGCCCATTCTAGCACTTTTACACGTCGCCTTAATGATCAACCCAAACCTGTTGGCGACTCTTCTGTAGAAAATAAAGCAATAGGGATGAAGCAAGCGCAGATTGATTGGATGCATTAGTCGTTGCCACATTATCACTTAACACTGAGTGGATGAAGGGGGGGGGGAACTTAGTTTAAATCTCTCATTCACCATAACCATGAAATAAACAGCAATGAATCGCAGCGAGAGGTTTACACATGCACATTCGCTCTGAAAACGATCTGAGCGCAGAAAGCGTGCTGAGCATTTTTACGCATTTTTCTTGCAGGTTCTCTTACCTTGGCAGCGCAGCTCGGCGTCCGTCTGGCGAGGAGGGAAGCCCTGCACGGTATTCCTTCGCCGTGAGATGACTGCGGCGTGGATGCGGTAGTAAGACGTCACTTGTGCGGCCGGGTCCAGCACGCCGTCGTGGTGTCCCCCTGCATCGCTCCGTGTGTTGGGCTGCATTGGCATCACGCAGCACGTGTGTGTGCGTGTGTGTGTGTGTGTGCGCGTGTGAGAGAGAGAGAGAGAGAGAGAGAGAGAGAGAGAGAGAGAGAGAGAGAGAGAGAGAGAGAGAGAACAAGCGGCCCATGATGAGTGCGAGGCAAAACATGGCCTGGATCTAACGGATTGTATGCCACCAGAAACTGAATTTGAATCATTTATATTTGAATTTGAATGGCTGAACTTGAATAATTGCATTTAAAATAAAATAAAAGAATTTTTAATAATGTAATTTGAATTTGTGTTGTTTAATTTTCAAATCATTGCATTGAAAAACAATCTGTATATGCAATTTGAAATAGATTTTTTTTTTTTTTTTTTTTTTAGTTTGGAAATGAAGACCACTAAACTTGAAAATGAATATAAAATTATTGGGGCTTCAATGAAAATTCAAATTGACACATTTTCACTTTCAGTCTTTCTCAATTCTCATTCAGTTCGACAAATTCAGTTTCAGATGAGCTGCGACAGACATGCGCGTACTTCAGGAATAGCAATCGATCAAAAGATACACAGATCTCCTCTTCGGCCAATCAGGACCTTCGTTTTTGAACACGTGACATAGGGTCAAATCTCAAATTGAAAGTCAGTTTTTTTGTTTTTTTCAAAACATAACGTCATCCAGCCCTTGAAATCATTACTGACACCTACAATCATACTGCTCCGATTCAGTTTTTCAATGCAATGTGAAATGAAACAATACAAATTCAAATGATGTAATTAAATTTCAGGTTTTTTTTTTAATGCAATTCAAAATGTTTAGCAATTCAAATTCAAATATGAATGGTGGTGGCTGGTGGCACATATTTCAGCCTATATCATTTCAGTGACTATTTAGGTTTGTTTTTTTTCCAGTATATTTATTAAGGTAAAGGGAATATGTAAGTGGTGTGTGTGTGTGTGTGTGTGTGTGTGTGTCGGTGCCCCGCACACTTCAATCCATAACAACGTCACAGCTGAAGTGGTGGATACATTTACGTCGGCTGGAACACGACTGTACATGTGGGAATAGCTGTGTTGTTTTTATTTGGGGTTAGGGGCTTTTGATTGTCCTCATAGCCAGCATTCAACTATTTCATTGCTGGTTGTCCATCAAGATGTTCCGCGGCTGTGTCAGTGAAGTCAATGATTCCCCCCCCCCAGACTTAACAGTGATTAAAAGCAGACACACTCAAATGCATGAAGCCGAATTATTTGCTGTTGTTGCGCATTGACTTCTTTGCGTCGCGAATCCCGGCCGACCCCGACGGACGCATCGTGTTCCACTGCGGTAAATTTTCACATCTTGACCCTCACACGACAACATACTGTGGTTTACTTATAATTCGTTCAGATGCCATTGGAAATGCCAGTGATCCGTTCCAGCCTCCCCAAAAAACAAAAACAAAAATTGTAATGTGTTTTTTTTTTTTTTTATGAAGAAAAATAGCACTTTATAATATTGTACTAAACACATACAGTAATGACATATAACTAAAAAAGAATTCAACAGTTTTGGTCATACTATCCCCTTCAATTGTGGCGCTCCTTCTGGTGCGCACACATTGGCCACATAGGGGCAGCATAATATAGACTTATGGGTATAGTGTACCCGCAGTCCGTCAAAACTTGCTCAGTAAGCCGCAGTAGATATTAGTTGTTCTTCGCAGAGGATAAAGAATACATGCCTGTGTGTGTTGTTATATTATCTGTCGACATGTGTTGCGCCACTGTTTGTGTTCAAATATCCGTCGCTTGCCCGTGGGCACCAAGTCGGCGCCCCCTGATCTGCGTGTAGGTCTATTGTGTAAGTAATTATTTTCAGAGCATCTTTATAGGCGATTTTAAGTCGCCCATTTGAACCGAGAGAGGAACACGCACACGAAAAAGAAGCTCTGTACATATACTCTCCACTTCCATTGCGGATCCGCTCCACGTTTTGCTTGTCTGATGATCTGAGCTCTGGCTCAGCATGCAACAGCCCAGATTAGTTATCAATAATTCATATGGAGGAAGGTTGCTGAAAACATATGGAAGATGACACAGAACTGTTGCAGCACGCGGCTGTCACAGTTTCAATCCAATTTCGCCTTGAACGGTGAGCGTTTCGGCGCATTGTTTACAAGTGAGCGTCACCGCTGAGACCATTGTTTGACATCGGGGCCCGCATGCACTGCACTGACTTTATCAGCTGATAATTACATCGCTGTTTATAGTGAAGGTTCTGCATGAGACATGAATAATGAATGGTCTCACCTTAACAGAGACTCCAATGTAGCTGTCACACAGAGACATCCATCCTGATGAAATTGTGAGTCCCGAGGTGGTTAGAGCAGCCAGAAAATATACTCAAGAGTGCTGTTGATTTAGGTTATTATTACTCAAGTAAAATTATAGTACTCCAACTAATTACTCGAGTAAGAGTACTGAGTAACTGGTGAGTAGCTTTTGTAGGCAGTAGTTAGACAGTCCGACATACACTACAAAGCTTGTCTCTCGTTCCATATGTATCACCTTGGCATACTTCCTTAACACCAATTCCTGTACTCGTTTCCTATTTAGTCAGGGCTTTGCATCTTGTGGCATCTTATGGTGCTTCAGAAAGAGCACAAAAACGTGACTAAATTAGTTTTTCTTTACTTTTATTCTCTTTTCACGTTCTTCTTCACTGTTGTACTTTCAGCGAAAGTGTCACAAAAGGCTACAAAAAGCATACCGGACACCGTAAGTTTGACGCCGGCTACAGTGGTGCGTTGACGTACGACGTTTAAGGATGATTATTTTTTTCCTCCTGAAAATGTTGGTGTAAACCTAAATTTTCAGGACTAGGAGGTTCCACTGTATATTTAATTCACCGCATAAACTCAAGTTCTCTCTGATGCCTCCATTAAAACAGCTCGAGACTCCGGGGATGATCCGGCCTACAATGAAAGTTTTAAGTATGTTCCCACCTAACATTTCCCATCGAGACTTGTGCAACACTCCGTGGGGACGTCTCCAAATGTTTTTGATGTTCCCTTGAAGACTTCATCGCTTTTGAATATAATTTTGCCTGGAAACATGTTGAATCCAGCCTGAAATATGAGTATCATCTTTCATTAGCATCTTATCAGGCTTTAACACATGCAATGGTGCCTTGAAAAATGACTAATTTGTTCTGTGACCATGCTCTTCATGCAAATCACTCGCATCTCAACTCATCCTTCCCCACTGAAATGAACGGAAATGTCATTAATCCGTTCTAGCCCCCTCCCAATGGTATAAATACCACTCTATAATATTGTACTTTATAAAAACGAAGTAATGGCATAATTAAATAGAATTAAACCGTTTTTGCCAAACGGACTGATATACAGCACGGTATTGTACATCTGTACAGAATAGACGTCTCAGCTCCTCGCAGAGGATTAAGAACATATGACTGTGAGTAAATTATATTGAATGTCTAAATGTGTTGCTGCAACGTTTGTGTTAAAAAAAAAAAAAAAAAAACACTCAACATTCCGCTGCCCGTATAACAAAACCAAACACAACTTAAGATGAAGTAACAACCCTCCCCCCTTTCGACTGTTGGCCCATTTGAGGTAGCGACATTACGACTGCTCCATTTTTTATGATTACAAACCTGATGAAAGCTTGTTTTCAAACGTCTTTCCTCAATGGGTTTAACACGTTCCACTTTACCCATGCTTGAGGTCCCGCGTGCGTTTCCGGCCATGTACCGCAAAAAAAAAAAAAATTACAATTATTTGCGGGGGCAGACACGACTCTTTGCGCTTTCTACTTGCCTTCATTGTCGCTGAGTGCTCCTCCGGGGGCATGTTGTGCTCTTCACACCTCCCTAAACTTAAAGAGAGACATGAAGAAACATGAAATATTGAACAGCTGCACGCCCGTGCTCGGCGGTCAGCTAAGCGGATGAGCGAGATGGAAGGAGATGTGTGAATTAAAGCAAAAGTAACAAACCCGGGCGAGCTGTTGTAAAGGCAGCTTTGACAATATCACACAGCCTGTCAAATTTAATTCCATTAAATAGGAAGCACAGGAACCATATTTGGTAAGAGGGTGTTCAAAATGAACCCAGAATTGAGTGGGGTGGGGGGGGGTGATGGAATAACTCGGCTGAGTCGACTTCAAAAATAGGTCGACGCATATTTTCTGCCTCAAAGCTCCCCAAAAAAAATAATAATAATCCGCCCGGAACCAATGTTGCACACGGACATTTATTGTAGACGGACAGCGTGTTGGGCCACTGGTAACTTTGCCAAAAAAAACAGAGACCCTCTGTTGTAAGTGATTTTTATGCCACTATTAGATATATAAGGTATGTATAACATGATGTATGAGTGAGCTGAATGGTAGTTAGTGTTTTTTATTTATTTATTTTTACCTAAAATGGTAATCACGAGCGCGCTAATGCTAATCGTGAATGCTAACGGTTGAGCAAAAGCTAATTTTGTTGCCTCAAATCCTGTACAGCCTTTATACTACACACTCAGTGACAACATATGCATTTTAAGGATAGAGGTCCAGCCCTTATAAGAGAATAAAATGCATGTGAGTAATTTGTTTAAAAAAAACAATCCTTGACAGCCCGAGTGTCAAGGAAGTATGTTGAAGTGATACATTTCGACCAAAAGACAAGCTTTTTTACAGTAGTGGCTTGTCATCCGAGTTCAATTAATATTTTGCTTTAAACTCCACTTTCACGTACACAGCAGCATTTATAATATAAATAATAATAATAATATTATTCCAAAAAATGCAATACAAATAAAGGTCTCCCTCTATCGGAAGTTGGGTAAATAAACTGGACAGTATTTGAAATATTGCATTCATCTACAATAATGTAAAATATAAGAAGAAAATTGGTAGAGACAGGAAGGCTGACAAGTAGAAGGTGCTGAGAGAGCGGCGACCATATTATCTTTTTGCTTCACTGCGCAGCTTTTCGCTACACATTTCTTCTTCTTGTTCTTCTTCTCCTCACCATCTTTTCCATTTTCCTAACCCTCGCTGAGTCGCAGCCGAAGTGACAGGTGTCATGAGGGCTCGGCTGATACTGGCTAAAGAAGCTGACCCCGGAAAACGAGTGGGCTTGCGCTACATTCATCGTGACAGCTGGAAACAGCAGAAAGGAGGGTCATTACCTCTGCCGAGGAGGTTATGCTCTGCCTTTGATGTACAGTGTGTGTACCCACAGTGTTGGATATATCAAACGGCATTGTTCACGGCACTGTTTCCCCAACCTTTCTTGAGCCAAGGCACATATTTTACTTTCGAAAAATCTCATGCAACGCCGGCACGGCAAACAAAAAATGTCACAAAAGTTCGATACTGTACAGTAAACCTCCACTATTTGCAGGGAATATGCACTGAGCCCTACCACGAATGGTGAAAAAAACGTAATCACTGCTTTTGGTATTGTCCATTCAAATACAAAAGAAGAGAAGCAAATCCATGTTTAGCAAGTGACTGGCGCAATCCAGGCTGTGAGTGAAGGGGGGGAAAAGCCGCCTTTGTGAGGAATATATAGCAGGCAATCCTTTCAGGGAATCAAGCAATTCCACACGAGACACCTGAACAATGCCGCAAAGCCAGTCGCTCTCTGACAGGATTTTGAAACCAAATCACACAGACGGAAGGGAACAACAATGACAGATGTGCACTTCAGTGCTGCCTGGAGGATATCAGTTGCAGTTACAACCTCAGCACAAAAACAGGAGGCCTAATTGGCCCAAACTACTGAGTTATTCCTCCCGATGTAGTTTTGAAGCAACGAGTCAAAGAAAACATTTCATTTACAGCTACTTTGTTTTTGTTTTTTATTCGTCATTAGTTTGAGTTCCAACTAAAGCTATAGTAAACATGCTGGGCTCTGTGCCATTTTAGTCCCAAGTTTGGAGAGTGTGTGTGTCACAAGAATGGCATTTTAAAATACCATTAGTGCCACAAACCATACACGGCCTGCACGCAGACTCGGAAATGGGTGGGAAACACGTGCAAAATTATTGCAAAATGTGGAATTTAGTTTCTGTTTTATGGCTCAAAATCCTCTAAATTGAAACACTGGATTAATTGAACTGTAGAATTATTTTGCAATTTGTCCAAAAGTTCCCATATATCCCAGAACATCACTTGGACATATAAGCAAAAGTATTCAGGCATGCCTATAAATCAGTCTGTTAATTGATCAAGATTGGGAAAGACGCGTTAATCTTAATTAATGATTTTAGCAAGACATTTTGGATAATGGGATGATTCTAACTTTGCGAGAGGGTTGTGGTCACTCGGCTGACTCTGCTTTTGTAACCCAGATCCAACGCTGCCCTGACAATACAAATGATTCAATAAAATCAATTAATTGCCCAAGTAGATGTTAAAGTAAAAGGCATTATCTTATGCAGCATAATGGCTACGGTTCCCCACCCTGAATTTAACCTATCCAAACTTAGCGAGTGGGAAGTCAGCACATTGGTCAACTCATTATCATGCTAATCCCACCATTTCGTGAGACCCTACGCCCTGGAAGGAAGCGCGTGCTCATTTAGTCTGTCTGCGACTTCATAAGCAGGTCATTGAACTCTCGCCACATGAATAATAACGTGCTCTGTAGAGTCGCCATGGTCCCACTTGAGTTCACATCTGACTGGAATGGTTAAGGAGTTTAATTCGTCTTCGTCATGTTGCTTTTCTTCAAGCACACGTATTGCTAGACGACAGAAAGACCGTTCCAGAATGAAGTTAGCAAAGGTCTGATTATGGGATGTCTCTAAAAGCTTATAGGCCCACGGACAACCGCTATGTATTCGCCGTTTGCGATTCACAAACTCCGATCTTTCTGTGACTGGGAGGAGCCCAATTATACGATAGCCGATTTGGAAGCGACCTGAAGCTTGCGCTGTTGCTGGAAACAAATAGTGGAGCAATTGATTGCGGTGAGTGTTTGTTTCTACAACGCGTCTCTCAAGTCATTTACCATGGGAAAAAAAGCGCAACATAGTTATCAGATGAGCTAGCAGTTTGCCTAACTGCTTGCATTTATACATCTGCTGCTTTATCATTTCTCATTTGCCAACATTAACCTTAAAAATAAATGATTTATAGATTATTTGATTTTGAAAAACTACAGAGAAAAAAAATACACAAATGTGGCAGACTCTCCATAACAACCCAGGCGAAACTTAGCTCCTCTCCGACACGTAAAGAGCTTAGAGCAATTGAGAGGCAGCACTTGACCATGTTTTCTTGCCACCAATAGTGACTTTCCTATGAGTCGTGGCTTTGGCGCCATCTTGTGGCATATTACAGAAGGTGCCCAAAAATGTGTTGAGATTCCGTGAATAGAAATTGAGTGAGCAAGTTTTCAGCAAAATTACTGAGAATACTGGCGGTGACCGGTAAACCATGAATAGGATACGAAACAATGTCTTATTTTGGGGGAAATATTTTGAAACGAGATGAGAAAAACGTCCTCCAAATGCTTTGAACTGCTGTTTCTAAACACGCGGACGGAGTTGAACTTGAACAGCAAACTGTTGGGGACTGACTCTACAGCAGTGCAATCCATTTTGCTTCAAGATGCGAATAATCGACGATCGATCCCCACGCAATCCACATCATTCATCATGATCCATTGATGTCGCTCCCTAATCGTAACTTTAAGGGTACGGAACTCAACGGGAGCAATTCAAAAGGGGATCGAGTGTGATTACTGATGGCCTGACCTTTGGAAGATGCCATTCCACGGTCCGTCATCTCTCACCTTCTCCGTCCTTCCTCATGCTCATTTGTAATCTATCCGGAAGCAGCCGCCGGTCGCCGACGTCCGGAGGGGAGCCTGCAACGCCGAGCCACAAATATAGCGTGAAAGTCACATCGCCGTGGGAGCCAGGCGGTAAATACAAAGAGAGACTACGCACAGCTTGTTAGTCATGCTCCCTAATTAAGATCGTGAAGGAAAGCCCAATGAGGAAAGCGTGCCAGGGAAGCGGCAGGCCTTTCTCCCGACGTACGGTGGAAGCGCCAACACCATGTTGTTCGACTTCCAAGACCTTTCCAATAGGAAATAATGCAATTTGAATTCCCTTGCGGAGTCACTGATTGTAATGTGCTTTATTTACATGACTTGCAGGAAACGTGGGTTCAATTCCCACTCAGTGACAGTTGGAGTGTGAATTGTTATGCCTCTATGTGCCCTGTGATTGCTTGGCGACCAGTAGAGGACGTGGAGTAAACCCCCGCATATTAACAGTTCGGCATTTGAGAATTCCCATATTCGTATTATTTTCAGGGAACCCTTCCTCGTTATTCACCAAAAATCTTGTCAATTTGTTGTTTCTGTGCTTAGGCCAAAGCAATAAAAGTATGACTTTGGCGCCATGTGGTGGGCATCTTGATTTTGTTTTTAGATTTAAGTCATTGATAGTGTTTTTCGTCTGCATTTGGGATGTTCAATTTTGTTGGCGGTCCTTGTGAAAGTTGTGTACTTTGCCATGACAATTTGCCTGTATTCCCTAACATTTATTACTGTGGGTAAATGCCAAAAGGTGAGTTTAATGACTTAATACTGTTTGTGTAAAGTGCTAGTGCGTGTATTTGTTTGCCAATGTGTGACACACGTCAGCTAATACAATTGAGGAGCCTCAGGTGAAGGTGATTTGTTTGTGTTGAATAATTTAACTTCAGCCGTTATGTAACGTGGGTTCGAGATTGTGTGCATGCTCGATGCATGGGGTTGATGCATTTTGGGCCCCTTCATTTTAACTTCTTTGCCGCCATCTTGTGGCATTTATATGGAATTGCAAACCCCTTTTAGCGGGGCTGTCAACTGTTTTTCGACTTGTCCCCGAAAACGATAAGCAGTACCGAAAATGGATCAAACTGCCACTATCATAACACCTTTATGAATTTTACCTGTGATTTTTTTGTTCAACATTCCAAACTACTGCGCAAGTATGTAGCCGCTATAAAATAAACACAAAATAAAGTCAAACTATTGACCATTTGAAGAACGCAGAGGGAACAGGGAGCACTTTGCTAGCAGGCATCTAAGGACACTCATAGCGTGAACACTTTCAGTGTGCGTTGTCTTTTTTCTACAAATTGTTCAACTTTTGTGGGCTTAGACATTTAAGGTTCCACTGTATCCCTTTGGCCGTCTTTTGGTTTTTTTTTCTGAAACAAACGCAACCCAAGTTGTGACGCAAAGAGCTAACTCCTCCAGCGTGGCTTGCACAATCATCCGATATTGATCCTACGCAAAACGCCCGTCACGCCGGGCGGACGATGAAAGAAAGCGGTGGCATGTAATTGACTGTGATTCCATTCATTAAGAGGACAGAGTAGCCAACAAATTGGGCCTTGTCCTCTATCGGCCATACGGAGCGGAACAATGAGTGTCAGTCATCTATTAAGTGTTCTTGTGAAACGTGGCATGAAGAACAAATCCTAAATAGCAGTTCCTGACAATTTGGATCTATGACTCACCACAAGTATACACAGGTGCGGGCAGCTCAATAAAATGTAATATTATACAGAATTTTATTTCAGTCGTTCAAAAAGTTTAACTTGTATTACCTCTATTCATTAAAACACATTGACTGCCATTGACGGCTTTAGAAGTCAAATATCCATGTTAACTGGGAAGGTTGGCAGTGAATGAGTTTTCAACACAAAAGACAATTATTTTCATGCCTGATTCCTGAAATCATTTTGAAAATGAAATAAAAAATAATTTCAGTGAGAAAATTTTATTTTGTATAGCACAAGGACGTGTGTGGTGGCAGCGAGAGGTTCTCCTTGTCCTACTCCGGCCCGCACACACACACACACACACACAGACACGCAAAACACACACACTCCTCTGGAGCAGAACAACTGCATCATATGGACAACGACACTCATGGACGTTACATACTTACTTTGACTTGAACTACTTTATTTATTGCTCATGCAGTGTGACGGGGTGGAATTGCGTAACACTTTCAAATAGATGCTGTATTAGCTGTAGAGTTTGGCAGCATGACATGTTTAAATGTTTTGACATGTTTTATCTCCGACATTGCGGTGGCAACGGCCACAGATTCTCATGCCACAACTGGGTACAATAGTGACACCGTGTGGAACCACTGCACTGCATCATATTGAGTTTTATGACTAAAACAGCATTGGAGCGGTCCTCAAACTTTTTACATCTTGTCACACCTAAAATCAATAAATAAATACTTAACTCGCTAACTACCACCATCATCACCAACATTAATAAAGCCATTGTAACAGTTTGAACATTAACACTGCACTTAAATATCCGGGGGGGGGGAAATGCTTCAATTAAAATCTACTGCACATATGATTCAAATAGAAATTTTACCTAAGTAAAGAGATATTAAAGATTAAATACAAATGTACTTAACTTGAAAGTTAAAACCAACTGAATTGTACTTAAAGTGATTCTTTTCTGTACCACTAGAGGGAGCCTGCATACCACGAGTTGTACCCGAATCACATTGGGAATGACTGCAGTACTGTACGCATTTCTAAATAAGCTCAGCAAAAAATTTGAAACACCTCTCGGTATAATACAGATATATGCTACACTATTATACAATACAATCACATTAATAAACTTCATAAATGAATTACTCTAATAACTAAAACTTAGTAGTATTAATGTTGGAACGCAAATGTTCTAACCGCTGAAGGCAGTCCACACGTGTTTTGCTTTTTCTTTGTTTGTGTGTGTGTCTTTTTTATGCCTTCACTGAAGGTTACTGATGACTGAAAAATTGTGATTACCTCAGGAAAAAAAAAAAGAAGTAAGAGTTAAGTTCATGGCATCTTTTGAAACCTCTGGTACGCTGTTATTCTGATTACATGTCCATTCTGGCCCTCTCAAATTGCCTTTCTTAAAGCAATTTTAATGACCCCTACTTCTAATAAAAGAGAAGCACAAATAAAACCTTCATAAACACCATGTTTTGTGCGGTGTCCTCCTGCGTGGTGGTGCGTGCATTTAATAAGCTTCTTGATTATGGGAGGAAAGAGACCATAAAGGGAGATTACGCCATGATGCACTTTATAGCAGGTTATTAAACGTGAAACACAATGTATGAGGATATAGAAAGGCAGTAACAGCCCAACTCTTTGGGTGTAACTTTATGCCAAAAAGCATGGTGCGGTATGTACCTTGATTTTAAACAAAAGAGTTTGGTTCAGATTTAATGACATTTAAAATGAGAGAAAAATCTGCAAACTGCTAGCTGTAAATTTTACAATAAAATGCTTAATAACTAGCTCATGTTCAATTATTCACAGGGTGCCTCATGCTCCTGATGACCATCATGAACATCACCCAGTTACTCATATTGTGTTTGTGCACAGCAGGCCCATTGCCATGGACACCTATGGGATGTCTGGAGTTTGCAAGACAGCGTTTCAACCTGAACAACACCAACAAAAGAAAATCTAATTTAACTGCAATTGTGCACCACTTGTTAATTACCAAAGGGGGGCAGCATAATTTCACAAAACACTGTCGAGGTGAAATGCTTGTGATTTACCACTAAAAAATTCCCCATTATTTGTTTCACTGGAATACCAGAAACTACAGTATATATTCCAATACCTTTTTGGCTTCATATCGATATTAATGACAGCATAATGTGCTTTTGTGTCATTATATTTTATAAAACAAGCTGTAAAAAAATAAAAAAATAAAATTATGCCTACAATCTACTTTTATAAAACACATTTTTAACATTTAAACATTTTAAAAGACTTTTTAAATACATTGTAAACTTATTTGAACACAGAAAAAATGTACAGAAAAAAACTTTACGTATTGTAGTGTCTGTGTGTTAGATAAATGCATGTGCCTTTAAGAGGCCGGACATTCTGGGGTGGCGTGTGATGTGGGAACGTGTGTGAGTGTGTGGGTGTGAGCTGTGGCCAACAGCAGAGTGTTGGTCATTGTGTTTATGTGTTTTACAGTTCTCCCGGCATTCAATTAACGGCTGAAAAGTGCAATGATGACTGTGGCTTTCCTTTCCCACGTGAGTGCATTACTGTAAGTAAAGTGTAAAAAAAACAGGGGGGGGGGGGGGGGGGGGGGGGGGGGAGGGGGGGGGGACCGCTAAAGATAGCAGATTTCTGCATTACAGCGGGGATTTTTTGCGACAAACAAGAAAAGTTCCACTACAGTGGAGGCGCGAACAACGAACCACGACACAGCAAGGAAACACTGTAAATGCAATTAAAAGGCCTTTTTCTTTTTTAATCGAGTCCACTACAAATAAGTTCAGTTGTATTTAACTTTTGAGCGCAGTACATTTGCATTTAATATTTTAGAACGGTTTGTTTTCAAACTCAGGTAAATGTCTACGTGCAATAAGGTATGATTGCAGATTGGACTTAAAATGATGACATGTGGTGAAATCAGTGAATCAAAACAAAAGGTTCATTTAAAAATAAAAAAAATAGCCTCATTCCTGATATGTGTGCGCGTTCCTGAGGTGACAACACACGAAGAAGTGGAACATCAAACACCTCGGCGGCGCTCGGCCGAACCGAACGGCGCAGCGGATGAAAGCCAGAGGGTGGGTTGAAAATAATGAATGGAGGGGGAGGTGAATGAATGAATGATTGAATGTGTTCGTGTCGACCACTTTCCGTGTTGTTTGTTTCCGCCGGGATGACAAAAGCAAATGAAGGCAGAATGCTTCTCCAGGGGCAGCAGACAGACAACTCCTTCAGAATTGTTTGCCTTATTTAGCTTGAGCATCACTGATACAACTGCACCAGGCCGCACAAATATCTTCCCCGTCTTTGGTCAATTGTTATTCTGCTCTTTGCAGAAAGGCAGGCATTATATTCAGGAGGAAGAGTGTGGAGAGGGGTTACATCTGAAACCCTGATCATAAATTCATAGTGGCAATTCACAGGGCTGCTGCAGAGAAGTCATAATCACTGTTTTCATAATGCGCTGGGTAAAAGGATTAGTTTTCGAGGGTTGTTACGCAAAGAGACAGTGAGGGCAAACAGGAGTGGAAAATTATTCATTAGAAACCTAATCAGAATCATTTAGTGTTGCCTTTTGATGGGAGCAGATGATGGAATCAGTCGATTCGCTGCCAAAGCACACGAGGCTTCTTTCGGAATACTGATCTGAATGAACCTTCATTTTTTTTTTTTTTTAAAAGGTGACAGACATATTGTGTAAAAATGACTTTTTAATAGCTTGTATACAAACAGTTGAAATTAAACATCGCGGGCATACAGTGGATGTAAAAGTCTACACTCCCTTGTTCAAATGCCAGATGTTTGTGAAGTATCATTTCAAAACTTTTTCCACCACTAATGTGAACTACATTTTTTTGTGTGTATCTTTTTGAGAGCGGGAAACAGACATAAGCAAGTGAAATAAAGTGTTTGCACAAGTGCGCACATCCTCACAACTGGGATGTGGCTGTTCAGAATTACCCCATCACATTCAAAATCAGTTTTTTTTTAAATATATATATATATATATATATATATATATTAAAAATGTTCAGACTATTTAAGTAGTAACAAAAGTAATCCACAACTAGTTTGCTGTCCGAAAAACAGCATGATGTCAATATGGCACTGGTATGGAAACAGGAGTTTAGAGGTTAAGGAGTTGACCATAACCTTACACTCAGATGAAAAGCAAATAGCAGATTTACCCAGGCCATTCAAAATTTACCAGGCAACTAGTAATGAACCAATTGATTTTCTTCACATGCATTCATTCTCCCCTAAAGTGAAACCTCAAGAGCTCTGTAAAACAAAAACAAAATGAAAATGTTCCTCCGTAAAGGTTGATATTTTGTGTTTTCACAAAATGCAAAATATATTTTAAAACGTCAGTTGGGGAAATGAAAGTTTGTTGCCTTTAATTTGAAGTTGGAGGCTAATATTAGCCACGGAGCCTTTTCAACCAATAACAACATGGTCGAGGGAGGCCAATATTCTCACGGTGAAGCAATAAGGCTTGCTGGCGCATGGAGGCATATTCCCCATGTAGCATTTACTGGTCACAATCAGATTACGAGTCCAATGAAATTGCCTTCAGAAGTGATTCTCATCCCCGCCCTGGCAAAACAAAGGACTCCACCATTTTAGATAAAGAAAATCAGGTCCATGTGTGCTATTTAAAGATGTCACTGATGGCGTGTTTTAACAGGGGTGGCAAAGTCCATTAAAACACCTCATTGATGTGACTCCTATACTGCACCCTGATACAATCCCATCATTTTTTTTTCAGAGATGTTGGGAGCTAATCCTCCCATGAGAAGGAGCGAAAAAAAAAAAAAAGCAGGCGTGGAAGGAGTTGGACTGTCTGGCGCCTTATAATCATTTCTTCCATCCCCGTAGACATGTTTCCCCCTGAAAGAGAAATAACCCAGATTTTCAAATGTACAAGCCTCAATTAATTTAATTCACATAATTACGCGGAGAAAAGATTGAGTTCAAAAAGTAATCTTACCTTGTGTCAACTTGTCCTCCCACTGTCAGGGCCTGAATTCGCTGCCAAGCATCATTTATCTCAACAGTCAATTATGTATTCGTAGTATACTACTATACAATGTTTATTTGTTTATGCCCCTACAACCCTTTTGTAATTTGACATTGTACATGACAAGCAAGAAAGAAAAGTAAATTGGAATGTTGAAGTTAAATCAATGATGCTGGCTGACCCATCGCAGAATATCATTGCCGATCTCCAATTTCCAAAGTGCAACATTATCTGTTAATCTGTTATCTATTTGATACGATTCACCAATAAACAATCTACAGTAATCTCTCTTAATATTGCAGTTCATTTACTCTGGATTCAGTGCATCACAGATTTTTTTCTTTTTTTTTTTTTTTTTTTTTTAAAAGGTCAGTGTAGTGCAGTTACTCCCCTGCTCATCCTTGATACAGTCAGCTAGATATGATTTAAATGCCGCAGCAATGAAGGTCAATTGGGCTCTTGTTCTTCACAGAAAAAGAAACCTTACTGGGTATATGCAACTCATACATTTGGTACATCACCAAATTGCTTGAGGGTGCAAATGATATGGCCGGAAAGTAACTGTTTAAAACACAAGCCACATTCAGAGTTTTATGAAATCAATTCACAAATACCAACCTTAGCCCGACAAATCGCTAATGATACGCTTCACTCCAATTATTATACCGTTCACTCCAATTAGGATACGATACATTTCACTTTACTTAAGATACAATTGACTCCAATAATGATACAGTACGTTTTATCCAAAAACAATGTGATTCAATTCATCCAAATTATGGTGTGATACAATTGAATCCAACTACAACGAGATTCACGCATGAGAATCAACTATAACTAAAATGCGAGACGATTCACTCAAATTAGGAGTGGATTCACTTGCGTTATTAGACAATTCACTAAATGTGATACAATTCATCTAAATTCCAATGTAATACCAATAAATGAAATGAGGATAAGAGTTACTCAAATTACTATCCAGTTCGTTCCAGTTAGGATAAGAGTAGATATAATTCACTCCAACCGCAATACGATTCACTCGATTACGAGTACGACTCACCCTGATGACAATACGATTCACTCAAATTATGATGTAAATACATATCGATTCAGGGTTTTGTTTTCACATTCCTTATTGCATACTTGTGCTTTGTGCATCACGTTTGTGCATTCTGCTTGCTTTTAAAGTGCTTAAAAAATAAAGTTGGATTGGATTGTACTGGATACTAATAAAGTGTATTATGCAGTGGATTTACTTGGAGTAGAGAGTGGTTTAAAATACAAAAACATGATAAAAGTAATATGATCCATTTCAGGAGATCATTTTTAGATTTCAGAGAACAACAAGTGCAAGAAGGCAACACGTGAGTTAGTGCTGGAAGCAAACAAAATGAAAACAAGCAAGGCAAGGTGATGCAAATGAGCTTGCCACGACAATTAGGATACATGTAAATGTGCCAAGTTAATTAATCCGGGGGAACAGTCGCACTAATTATCTGCTAATCCCCAACTCCTGTTTCTCCGTATTTAAAATAAAACTCTCTCAGTCCACATATGGGCACAGCAGAAACCCAAAAAAAGTGAAATGTCTCAAGATTAATTACGACTTTTAACTGAGCTATCTAATTAGCGGTGTCACTCAATGCGGTGCAAATGCAGATGGGCATTCTTCAAGGAAACAGACAAACCAACAAGGAGCAAGTTCATGTTAATCAAAAAAGATGGCTTGCACTCTTAATTATTGAATTATTAAGCAGAATGTTTTTTCAGCGGTGGCCCGTAAATTATTTATGACTTTGCGCAGGGATTGTAAGCAGTCAGTGGAATGCTGTCGGGAAGTTTTAAGACTGCAATAAATTACTTCATTCATGCTGAGATGTGCAAAAAGGAGAAGTCCACTGTTTTATTTCTTTTCTTTTATGTGTCAGATTACGATCCCAGTGCACTTTAGGAATCATAGCCGGGCGAAAGTGAGCTTCAGGATGACGGCAAGAGTCGTTTTCTATTCTGGGACCTATGGACAAAAAATTTAAATACTATTGCGGTATTGTGGCAGTGAACTCAACTCATTTCACAACAAGCAGTCTTGCAGTTAAAAAAAAAAAAGCTTGAATCTGCTTATTGCCACTCACAAGTGGAATTTTACTGTCAAACTAAACATAAAACAAAGAGGACTACACGCGTATTCAAAACACCAACAAGTTTAACATCATGCTAACAAACAATGCAAAATGCCGTAGACAGGCTAACATATAGCATTGTGTCGTGATGTTATAAGCAACGGATATTTGAACACAAATGGTGGCGTAACACATGATAATATGCTATATTATATATCCAGATAATATAACAATACTTACAGGATATATTCTTTATCCTCTGTGAAAATGACTAATATTACTGAAAAGCGTCTCCAAGTACAGTATATCTATAATGGCATTTGCATGCATTTCAATAGAAAATGATTTGAGGTAGAAGTGTTTTTTGAGTGACAAGCACAGGCACAGAGCTAATTCAACTGGTATTTCAAGGCACCACTGTACTTTTTAGATACAAAATAGTATATTTAAAAGTAGCATATTTTATAGAAAAAGTCATAATCTTACAAGAAAAAAGTCAATCTTTTGAGAATAAAGTCGTACTTTTTAAAAGAAAATTGATTAATTGTCAAGAAAAAAAAGACGTATATGTTCAAGTTCAAAGTATATTTTGGGATAAAAAGTCATATATTATTGATAGCTTTAAGGAAGGAAGAAAAAGTCCTATGTTCAGGTT
This sequence comes from Phycodurus eques, assembly GCF_024500275.1. Classification (NCBI taxonomy): domain Eukaryota; kingdom Metazoa; phylum Chordata; class Actinopteri; order Syngnathiformes; family Syngnathidae; genus Phycodurus; species Phycodurus eques. Next base: position 5,637,909 of record NC_084545.1, read on the forward strand.
GAAACAAGGTACATTTCTGGGATATAGATATTATATTCTATATATTGAGACAATTTTTTCAGCTAAAAAGTTTGATACATTTTGGCTAAATTATATAATTACTGAGTGACCAAAAAAATGTATCTTTCAAGAATAAATTCAAATGGGCTTGCGTGAGTTTTGATTTGCTCCGGCTTCCTCCCACATTCCAGAAACATGCATGTTAGGTTCATAGAACACTTGAAATTGTCAATAGGTGTGAACGAGAGCGCAAATTGTCGAGATGTGCCCTGTGATTGGCTGGCGACAAGTCCAGAGTGTACCGGGCCAAAGTCTGCAAGGACAGGATCCAGCTCATTTGCATACCTCATGAGGATGGTAAGTTCCTGTACATTAAGTGATGTTATCATCGTCCCCCCTCCGAAGTGTCTTGAACTGGATGAGTCGCATTATCCGCACGTTAGCATTTCACGGCGCCGGGCAACCTCAGACTTGAGGTTTATCGTGGCCATTAACGCGCTCCTCCACATTTCTACTCAAGAGTGGTCCTCCAATGAGCCTCGGTGCGTCACCACGACATTTGCTCAAGTACAGCATTTAATTTTTTTTTGTGACTAAATGTCACCGTTTACCAGGGTTAGAGGACTTATAGTGGATAATAAAAGTCTACACAACCCTGTTAAAATTAGACCAAGATTAAGAATTTCAAAACTTTCCGCCATTAATGTGACCTATATTCTGCATAACTCAAACGAAAGAGACAATTAGCTTTTTCAGAAATAACAACTGAAATGATGTGGTTGCACAAATGTGCACACCCTCTTATAACTGGGATGTGGCTCTGGTCAGAATGAATCAATTCAATTCAAACCCGTGGTAAATGGGAGTCAGCACATACCTTCCACCATTTAAAGTACCTCTGATGAACCCCAAATGAAATTCAGCCATTCTAGTAGTTTTTTTTCTTGGCAATGTTTTGTTTCCAAGGAGACAAGTGAAGGTTTTGTGCCACCACTTAATTGCTATTTCAAAATGTTCATAATTCTTGCCACCATGTCTAAGGCCCCAGGTCTATCCAGGTGAAGAAAAACAGCCCCGCATGATGTTTTTACCGTTTCAAACCATATAAAGTGCAAAAGTAATCCATCTGAACTTTGTTTACTTTCTATTCCGCCTACACTTGTTGAAGGCCAGTCAAATTACAGCCACAAAAGCAACAGCAGATGCAAATGATGACAAATTGTTTAAAAAAAAGAATGGAGAGCTCTGAGAGAAATGTTGTATCTGCCTGGCATGCAGTTAGTTGTAAGTAGCAAGCGCACAGCTACATTCTATTAAGACTTGGACATTTATTACTTTGCACTCTGTTTCGCTCATCTGTCTGATGTCTTCTGCAGACGCCAGCGGCACTAATCTTCAGCTACATCTCTCTTTGCTTTGAAATGAAAATTCATGCATTCATCAAAATCCCATGCACATATACAGTACCTCATACATTGTGAATAAAAAGAAAAAGTCATAGACCTCTGTCGCTTGCAGCTGCCATTTCTTTCCCCATCATATTCACTTCATCCTAAAACGATGGCCTATGACAAGATATCCTGAAATGTTAGCGCATAATAAGGTGACTATGGATGAAGCTATTGTTGTTTCGTGCATCCTTGTTTATCTTTTTGACTCTATGGCGAATAGGTTTTGAAAATTGGATTGTATTCAACTTTCCACATGATTCCATGAGGCATTATTACTATGAGACGTACACAGCGGCCAGGATAATCCCCTGACCTCAACCCTATTGAGAACCTCTTCAATGTATGTGCATTTAGTTTTTCAAAGTCAAATAATCTAATAGATTCATTTTTAAGGGTAATTTAAAATGAGTTTGACATTATATTAAAGTCTACACGGATCAGAGTAGTTTGTGGCATATTGACAGTCTAAACTATTAATATAGGCAATTACAGTGGACTCCAACTATTCACGGGGGAAACTATACTGTCATCCATCATTGGTAGTTTTTGACAAAAATCTAATTGACTAGGGAAATGTACGAGACTGCATATGCCTAATAATTTGGAGCACATATTAAATAATAATCTGTGGACATTTTGAGTAGGCTTGCGTTTTAATAAGATTGCAGGGTTAAATCTAGCCTCCCGGCCAACAGCAGTCTGAGTGCATTTTTGTCGCGCGAGAAATCGATAAAGCTCCCCCTTCCCCAGTGTATAGGTGCACTTCGAGTTGTGTACTGCTGGAGCCGAGGTGCGCATTATAAGGTAGATATCGTATTGGCTGTCGGTGCTAACATCACTTAAGGTGAGGATACGTCTCGGCCGGCTTCCAGCTCGCTCTCTCGGTGGCCATTCATCAAGCGTCCAAGTGGATTTTTGCGCGTCCTCACTTGACCTCTATTGGCTGCTTATTCGTTAACGTGTTTCGTATTGTTTCCACAGGGAAGTATGAATCATCATGGAGAGACATATTCCCCATGGGGTATTTTCCTCTCTCTTGTTGCCCACCTGCTGGGTTTCACCTAACCCGGGCCGTACGAGGTAGCATCTGCTCGAGCCTCGTGAGTATTCCCACGAAAGACAACACGACTCGGGAATTAAGCAGCTTGTGTGCACAGCAATCTCAATGTACCTTCAGCAAAAATAGTGGCCTGCACACAGGGAGAAATGTCTATGCATTTTAGAATACAAAAAAATAATAATAATAGTTTAAATTAGTGATTCTCAAAATGTGATACAGAATTACTGCCTAGTACAGTTCTGTTGTATTTAACTTTTGAGCACAACGGATTTGCATTTAATCTATTTAACTTTTAGTTGCAATACATTTTTATCAAGTACAGTTTTTTTCCCCCACACTTTGAAGTGCAGTGCTAATGTTCAGACTGCATAAAGTTACAGTAGCTTACAATATATACTGTATATATACTGATATAAAACCTCTTCTTCAAGAACACTTAGCTCTACTATGCCACTGTATTTTAATGTTGGTCATGATGGTGCGACTTGAAGAGTATTTTCTTTTTTAGGTGATACTAGATGTAAAATATTTGAGCACCACTGGTTTAAAGCTGAAATATACCACAAACTATGATCCCCAAACACTTTTAATATCAGATTGAAGTCAGTTTTTGAAAAGCGAACCGCAAACAGGCAGTCCACTTTGCTTTTAAACAAGATTCGTATCGGTATTGCAATGTATTATTATTTATTTAAATGGCATTAAAAAAAAAATTTTTAAATGACGTCACTACAGTACAGTGTTTATTTACCTAAAGAGACAATGCATTGTTTTAAAAAAATTTAAACAGCTTCTACAATAATCTGGATTTTATTGAAAACTACCAATGTGACATCTTTTTTTTTGTTCCAAAATTCAGTGTTCCAGATCATTATACAAAATATTACACACACAAAAAGAAAAAAATATATATAGAGAGAGAGAGAGAAAGAGAGAGAGAGAGAGAGAGAGAGAGTGTAAAGAATCCTGGAGGAAAATTTTAGTATTTCATAGTTTACAGTACATTAAGGATGCCCCAGAAGTTCTCCATGAGGTTTAGGTCAGGGGCTACACCAATAGCAGTGAAAGCTTAGATCAGTGCAGAATTTCTTTTGTCCATGCATTGAAAATATTCAGTAAGACTGCTCTAAAAGTATAGGGGTGTATCTACTCAGTCTGGATGTTGAAAGGGGTGTGTGATTACAGCTTTAGCTCAAAGATCACAATAATGGAGAGACCACCTATCGGGGAAGAAACTTTTTCAAAGAGTCACAACGAGGTTACACAAGCCCATTCCTGAATTAGATGCACTTACAACTCTCAGTAAATAATCCCGACGAGAGCACAAAGTGAGGCACAAAAATAGAAAGGCGCACCCCCGTCGCGCTACGTCTGGCAGGCAGGCAGGGAGCAAGTCGCGATGATTCATCGTCGTCCAAGGCCGCGGGTCTCTGATTGCGGCAAATTACACATTGAAGAACCCTACAACGAGTCCCCACAAGAACTCCTGATGCCCACGTGGCCGTCTCGGTCGGATGATCTGCGGGGCTCGACTCCCGCGGGGACGCGCGCACTGGGTGGCCACTGGCCGAAATTAATACATTGGTACCTGGAGGTTTTTAACCGCAAGTTAGCGATATGCGATGCTGCTTGTTTTGATATCGATCGGACACCAAGTAATTACAGCAAAGCCATATAAAAAAAAAAAAAAAAGTCTGGACACTCTTCCAATTGACTGTACTGCTGTCATTGGTTAAATCCACGTCACATGATTTATGGATGCCACGTTATTAACCTGCGTCTCAAATGCCTGCGGTCAGCTTTTGGCCTTTTCCAAGTGGATTTTTGGTCTTTCTGGGGGCAAAATGGTTTGTTGTTTGTGCAGATGCAGAGCATTTGAGCATTTAAATTGATCTTTCAAGAACCATAGAATAATGTGTTTTGTCAAAACATAAGTACCAAACCTACCAAAAGAAACAGAAAAAAAAGTTTGTTTCTAGTTTGTTCTGTTCTCTACTAATCAGCAGAAGAACATGGGTTGGTTTCCTCAAAAACACTGGTTTATGTCAAGTGACAACAGTGACTTTGATACCAATAGCAGCATATTTTGCTTTAATGACACCTCAAACTATAAAACAACCGAATCACGACTGAGAAAGGGCAAAGCAATCATTTCGTTTCCAGATATACGACGACGAAATGTGCCGTGAGGAATGCTAACTCAGCGCATGGCTCGAGTTGAACATGAATTCAACAAAAAATTCCTTTTGTTACAATAATCTTTTTCTCTCTTGCTTTTTTTTATTTTTTTTTTAAAATGCACCTCTTGGTCAAAAAAACTTATTTTGTCTTAATAACCGTAGCCTATTTCGCTTGTAGTTTACTAAGTGGCCAAACATGGTAAATTTTGGAACTAGTCAGTAACGTTGCATTACTACTATTACTACTCATGACTATGCGTTGCATAGTGACTGATATGCCAAGTTGGGTTACATATGACACCTGCACATGTCAATGTCCAGATTCTTTTTATACGGGTTTGAAATACAGTACAGGGCCCTTGTCGTCGATTACTATATTTTTAATTTTAAAATTTTTTAATTGAAATCAAATTAAATAAAAAACAAAAGAGAATAAACCTTTACTGGACTGCTTTCCTATTACAAAAATCTAAACTTAATCTAATCTAAATCAAAAAATTCTGTCCCAGTAGAATGTGTTCAGAAAATACGTATAATATGACGATGAATATGTTTGCCCACTTAGGCGCTCTTCTTTTGTGTCTATGAAGAACCAATTGTTGAAAATACAAGGGTTAAAAATGTACCTGCAAAGCTTTGACTTGGACTGAAGAAATCCATCCAGCCATCCATTTTCTGAGCCGCCTATCCTCACTAGGGTCGCGGGATGGCTGAAGAAATACACGTCTAAATTGGATGAAACCGTAGTATAAACTAAAACATCGATGGAATCCAGCAATATCAATATTATTGATATTTGGGTGGATCAGCCCACCACTGCAAGGCACTGTGAGTGCAAATTAGAAAAAAGGATTGATTGCAGAAGAGAACCTTTGCCTATATAGACTGAACATTTTAAGCAAATAAAGTTCTTATTATGCTGCACAAGCAGTATGAAAGAAAGATGGAGCTTCCCTTGGTTTTTATTTTTCAGTGTCCCCGGGAGCGTTTGATGGACTGGCTCCTCGAGCCAAAGTTTCTCGCCGCTTGTCCTTGAGCGCTTTATTAATTTCTCGCACTTTTTTAGGACAAAACCTTGAGGCTATTCATGAGATGAGGCGAGGGATCACTGGAGGCGCGCCGCTTGAAATTGCCGCAATTCCCAGTTAAATATACGCTCCCAACCTCTCATTAAGCTTTTCAATTAAAATTCATACAAAATAAAATTAATCAGCGTTGAGGAATAATTAAATTATAATGATCAAATTAGATTTTTTTTTTTTATTGTTTAACGTTCGAGTTAGTTATTTCAATTATTCCAATTCTTCGTTTTCATTATTATTTAATGGATTTAGTCTGGTTAACATGTTGTGTCAGAACTGATTAATCATGTTGAATCCATTGGGATGTTGGGGGGGGGGGGGGGGGGCATACCTTTAAATGGTTGGCAAAGACCGCTCTCGTAGTAATAGTACCCAAAAGTCTTAGTATGGCCCTTAGTTTTGTTTGGGGGTGTTCGCGCTAAAGGGGCTACGCCAAATTCAAAAATCAAGTCAAATGAATCATTTTAATACTTTAATAATGATACATTAGAAAAGACAATAGCTAAACACAAACAGAAATGAACCAAATTACGATCATGTTTTCTTCAAATGAAAAAAAAAAAAAAAGATTTCAAACACAAATGATAATGAAAATTATTTATTTTTTTAAGTCCATGTTAATGAGGTTTTAAAAGAAGAACACATTGTTCCTGCCTGGCGCATTCCTTTGTAGCAAACGTCACTTTGATTATTTTAACACTCTAGATCCATTTTTATTGGTTTGAAATCCTTTTTCAAGTTTAGCGCAGGCCATATCAATCAAACTGATGCTGCCTTGTTTTGATGCACCTTTCAACCATCAATCCTTTATTTTTATATATATATATATATATATATATATATATATATACACACACATATATATATAAACGTGGTGCCTTGGGGGAATATCACTCACTGTGGTGTTCGGTTTATTCATTGGAGCTTTCATCTCTTTTATCTCAAACAACTCAAAACTGGTCAACTGAAGTCACTCGCGAGTTAATACAGAAATCGATTTCTGCGCGATTTGCTTCCTTGCGCTTTGTTAACGCACCTTCAAGGATTAACCGTTTATCGCGCCGCCCAGCTGCTTCTCGCACCATTCTCGGGAAATGTGCTGAGCTTGGCACGTCTTTCCTGGCCTCGTTAAGGGCGGTAATTAGATACGGGCAGCGCATTGCAGATGGACACCATTAGCTGACGGGGATGTTGGACAATGGACAGCATCAAGTTTGTTTGTTGTGTGTCTTTTGGAAATAAAAATTAAAAACTGAGACAATGTGGTTGCACAAGTGTGCACACCCTCTCATAACTAGGGATATGGCTGTATTCTGAATTAAACAATAATCAGACTAATGCTAAATGGGAGTCAGCACACATCTGCTGCCATTTAAAGTGCCTTTGATTAACCCAAAATCAAGTTCAGATGTTCTAGTAGGCTTCTCCTCACATTTTGGTCGTCACACCATACAGCACAAGTCATACGCCGCAAAAAACTTTACAGCGTCAGAGGGCTCTAATTTTTGAAAGGTATCAGTCAGAAGAAGTGTACAAAAGAATTTCCAAGGCATGAAATATACCATGGAATCCAGTGAAGACCCAATAACAGTGACATCACCAACAACTGGACGTCTCTCCAAACTTGATGAAAAGACCAGAAGAAAACTGGTCAGGGAAGCTGCCAAGGCAGACAGCAGCAATGCAGGAGCTGCAGGAATTTCTGGCAAGTACTGGCTGTTTTGTGTGAGAAAATGTGAGAACAATTTCTTCTTCTTAACAGTATGTCTGGGTTATGGGGTAACGTGGCCAGATGGTGGATTTTGGAAATAGTTCCATGCTGTGAGATTTTTCGAATGTCCAATATGTGCTTTGGCTTAATCAAAGTTGGGAAACACTGCAATAGACTAAATTGTGAGGCGTTTGAGTTTTTCCATTGACAAATGTCGGCAAACTTCGATCCATCCACATTTTACAGTCCCTGCAAAACAAGGAAAAAGAACTATATGGACAAATGCGACTTTTAGCCGTCGATGCTTTGGGGCCATCCTGACCGTAAAACATGGCGTCTACTAAACAGACGCCCAACTGAGCAAGGGGATAAATCAAGGAAAAGCTGCAACAGTATTTTTTATTTTACACGCTGGAGTCTTTTAAAGGAAGCGGTCGCTAAATCTCAAAGCTGCGTCTATCTGAGCCCAGCCCTCACGACTATGAATGAACCATGGAAAAGGAAAATAAGACAGTTGTTGTTTGTCCAACTTAAGACAAAAAGTGTTTTCGATTCCCATTTGTCTTTTTCTGGCCATTGCACTCAGGACCTACATGGCGAAAGCATTGCAGTAAATCGTAGGCACGAGTATGTGATTGCTAGGCTATTTACGGCCCAAACGTTAAGAAAGAGAGAAGAGAGAGGGAGAAAGAGAGCAAGAGAGAGAGCGGGACAAGGTCGTGGTTATAAATTACCGCCATGAAATCGATGAAATGACCACGTCGCCTCGAGCCGAGCAGAAGCAGGCGTAGCGTAGCGCTCATATTTCACTTTTTCTTAAGTAAAGCGCTAGGCGAGTCCAAAATCGTACAGGTTTGAACTTTGAGAAAGAAGCACTCCACGCCAAAAGAAGATGACACCGCACTGTTTTTGTTAAGTTGATGTTGTTCTTGCCTCAAACGCTGAGTAAATAATTAGCAATCTCAATACCTGCCACTGAAATAGGTTGCAACACTCTTGCATAGTCATAGCAAGCCGCATCATATCTCGCTCATGTATTCCAACCAAAACTCGTTCGTATTTGTGAGAAAAACTTCATTTTGGGCAGCACGGTGAGGTAGTGGTTTGTTTGTCTCACAGTGGAGCGGTCTTGGGTTTGAATCTCAGCTCAGGCCCTCCTGTGTGAAGTGTTTTCCCCATGCTTGTGTAGGTTTTTTCCAAGCTTCAGTTCACCCGCAACCATAGTTAGGATAAGCGCTATAGAAAATGGATGGAAGGAAAAATATATATGATCATAACAATACTGTAGATGACTTAGAAGGGAACCCTGTGGTATACACACTTCCAAAACTTGTCAAAATACTAGAAACAACTCTCAGCATGATGCAGTGCAGTTCTACACCATCAAGCTTTGACGTTACAGGGCTGACTCATTGAGTTTTTTTGTCTTCTATGGTGAGTCATCAAATCTAACAAAAACATCTCGAGTACAAGTTTCCCTTTGAAGGATCCTGCTAAAATGACCCTAAAATGACGGCTACAAACCAAACTGGCAGACTTGCTGAGTCTTTTCGGGCATAGCTTCTTGAGACATTTTGGGAGGTCCTCTCATGAAAGACATGCCAACAAAATTTCATTTCAAAGTGAAACTGGCAAAGGGACTGAATTTTCAAAGAATTTAGTGGGGCGCTACTGAGCCAATAGTAGTTAGTCAAACCCTCAACCCGGAGGGAAAGTCTTCATGAGAGCGATGTATTTGGCCTATAATGTATAACAGCCTCAAATTGCTCATGAAACCTTGACAGCATTCTTAACCTACAATAGATGACGTATGCAAAAAAATCTTTACGATTTAGCGACCTGTTTAGGTCAGACATCAGCCGATCGGTGCTCATTTGGCCGAATTCCCTTGTTGGACTTCACCAAAGAACGGGTCCTGAGATTGGTCCATAATGGTAGCTTTAAACTAAATTGAGTGACTTCCTGTTCAATTTCCGACATGGGTTCTTGAGACTTTTTCCTTCGTTCTGTTAAGAGAGAAACTTAGACCAAATTTTGTGTTGATTAGTGAAACCGGTGTCGGGGGAAAGTTTTCATTTTTTTATAACTATGATGAAAATGATCATCCAACTTTGACGTCAATTCGTTTTTGTGTTCAAATACTTCCATAAAAAACTTTTAGTGTTGTAGAATTGCCTCTTGAGATGATTCATCTCATTTTAGAGGAGGTCCAACAACTTTTACGTGCTTAAAAAAGTGTATTACAATATGTTTTAAGGTGTTTAAAGCTTGTGGAAGGTTAACACAATATATTTTTCAAAATTACACGGTCTCTACATCGCAGATTTTCACCTTTCGCAGCCGGACGCAGAACATATCCGCCACGATAAACGAGGGTTCACTTTTATGTAAAAACCCATCAAAATTCTGTTTATAAACCACAGATTCCCACAATATAGTGGGGATTTCCACAATTGACAAGTGGATATACGTTCCGCACACAAAACAATTTGCGATGTAGCGTGGCTGCGCGAGGTGAACGGCGCGGTAACCCGGAATGGCTCGTAATATATCACAATACACATTTGTTTGATGGTTACACCATATTTTTTCACAGCCCCTCGGAGAACTGCCAGCCTAAAAGTGATCAATGCAATACATCTGCATATAAAATTTGGCATTTCAAATGAAAAATAAGTTTTTTTATGGCCTCCTTGAAATTATAGAGAAAGATTTACCAGCACTTGAAAGATTTGTTTCTGCCGCATGCATCACGCCGAATGAAAACACACACAACGGGGCACCACCATCAGGGAAGGAGAGGGAGATAATACTGTTAGTGGAGGTGGAAGAAGGAGCAAGTGCATACTCCAGTGGGACTGATGTGAGGAGGGCACCTACCTAAATTCTACAGCATTCTTCCCAACGGCCAAATTGTTTGGACAATTGGTTGAAACAAATCCCAGGGATTAGCGGGGGATGCCTTTATTAGCATACTTTGCTCAACTAAAGGAGCGTATGTGCGGAAAAGAGTTTAATCTCACGCTCGGTGTTATCTATCTTATTGTGAAGTGAGGTGAGTCGAGTTCGTGGTCATCGTATCTCAAATTTCAGATGAGTGAGACGAGCGCATCCCTCACTTGTTTGGGTGACAACATGCGGCCATGGGCATTGCCCACCGGGCTGCAGGATCCTCCGGCGACACCCCAGATTGGCGCGGCGCATCAGAGTGGTGTAAGGAGGAGGCAACGTTGTCTGAGAAACAAGATAAAGACGTCATCTGCATCCGCTGTTGCATCCTCGCCTCCGATAAGGCAGCTTCCCACCCCCTCGCCTCCTCCCTTCCTCCGTGCATCCTTCTTCACTTCACTGAGGAAAACGCAGTGTTTATCATGTGAAATGGACTCAGAATCACTCCCACCTTTCAGCCATCCTCTTGTCTGCCCCTATGCCAACCGGCGTGGTTCATTCCTCATGCTCACTGTGTGTGTGTGTGTATTGGTGTGTGTATGTGTGCGTGTAGTCAAGCCACACTAAACCACACTGAGCCATCAGTCCCCCCTACACCCCAGGCGGCGATGGATGCATGCAAACCACGCACGCAGCACCTTCTGCCGCACTACTACTTGACGCTGCACCGCTAAACGGGGTGAGTTGCACCTTTCTTTAAATATATTTTTTTTAATTCATCCCCCTCTTCTCAGACTCTAGTTAAATATGTCGTGTAACAAGTGTCTTGTGATGCCGGCGCGTTCAGGAATCCTCGCGGGATGTGCAACGAAGGCGCCAGGGTTATTTACAAAGTTGTCGCACGGGAAGTTTTTGCGGGATTTGCTGGAACAAAAGAGATGGCAGCGCAATGTCGTAAGAGTGTGTGTGTGTGTGTGTGTATATATATATATATATATAATATATATATATATATATATATATATACATATATATATATACACACACACACACACACACAAACACAGAAAATATTTCTTTCTCAATTGTTTTCTCCAGTTATTATTATTGGGGTAGCAGTTTGCAGCGGTTTACTCCGACTTCGTCCCACGTTCAGAAAACATGGACTTAAGGTTCACTGAAGACTCCAAATTGTCCATAGGTGTGGATCGCAAGTGTTCCCTGTCTTTATGTGCCCTGTGATTGGCTGACAACCAGTACAGGGTGTACCCTGCCTCACAACTCAAAGTCAGCTGGGGTGGGCTCCAGCTCACCAGTGACCCCAATGAGGAAAACCGCAATAGAAAATGGATGGATGAACAGTTTGCAGGGGTGAAAAACTGCAGGGCATTCAGTGGCTGACTGTTTTTGAATCTGTTGGCTATTTCCATCAGTTTGCTCAAAGAAAGGGTCAAAATACAGTGGCACCTCAGGTTTTTCGAGATTCTACCAATAAGAGGCCTTACTGGAAAACTAAACATAAAACAAAGAGAACTACACATTGTGCATTGAACCAAACCACATAACTTTGCCTGACGAACGTCCGCTACCTTAATGTTAATGCGCAATGCAAAACACCATAAACGGGCCAAGGAATGGAGCATCGATGTTGCTGAGTTATAACCCTGGAAGCAACGTACATTTCAACACAAACAGTGCAGCAATACATGCGGACAGAGCATTCAACAATACTCACAGGTGTATATTCTTTATCGTCTGTGTAGAACAGCTAATATTACTGCAGCTTACTGAGCAGCTGTGACCGTCCTCTTCGCGTGGCCAAGCGTCGCACAGCAGACGGAGAAGTTTCATTCTTCACGTTGTATTTAATTGTTATTTTTTTGTTTTTGGAAAGTCCAATGCTGTGGAGTTCTATTTTTCACGTTACAAAAAATCTTTTGGGTGTTTTTCGGGTCGGAATTACCATTCATTTTAATGATTTGAGAATGCAAGAACCGCTCATGTCACTCGATAAGGTAGCCAAAATATTGGGAAAAGCCGTCAGTTTGATGCAGCGCAGTTGTACGCTACTGCAAACCTCAACAACAGTAATAATAAGAGTTAGCAAATGCAATTTCAGAAGAAATTCCCTGTGAATGCTGAAGATCTGAACTAGAAATTAAAAAGGCAGGTGAACGTGATGAACATTTGAAACTTAGTTGACAGGCTACCGTTCTGATTTACGTCACGATCACGTCACGTCCACGGCTCGGTCGATTTTCAATCGTAAATATTGAACAGCTTTAACATTTACAATTGCCTCTTCCCTTTCAGATCGGGGAGGGAAACAATCACGCTTAACACGCTCCACACCGCAGAATAATCACTCAGGATAATCTTTCGGAGACATCTGCTAATCGGACCTTTGCTGAGTTTGATTGTAACGGCGGGTGAAATGCTCATTGGCATGAGTGTACCCCGCTTGAAGAGCAACTTGGCAAAGTTGAACTATATCCACGCTGACCTCCGTCATCAATATGTGCCCACCCTGCTTTAAGAATCGACGGAGAGCCGAGCTGACACTTTCTCTCAGTCGTCTGTTTAATTCCCTTGCGACGTGAGTAGCGAAGGAGTCTCCCTCGTCCCTATGCAAACGTGCTGACGTCAAACGGACCCGATTATGAGATCTGGTTTGCTTTGAGCTCTTTCCCTCACAACAGATTTCCAATTTCATGGCTGTTAGGCGTGCTAATAGGAGCTGCGAACAACAGAGGCCAGAGGGCCTTTGATTGGAGTGCGATGTAAGAGACGGTGTCATAAGTCACAGCAGGCTGCTATTGTTATTACCCGGTGGACCTTATGGATGAGCCCCGGTGAGTTATAGCCGACAGATCAATATGGCAGCCAGCGTCTGGCGGCTGTCAAAGATACATGAAGCTTCACCTCAGGGGATGAGTGAGAGGCGGACTTTTGATTTAACTATTTTTTGTTGTTATTTTTGCATCCTGCAAAGAAATATTCACTTGATTTGATATTCAGCAACGCAGCCAACAATTATACTGTAACAAGCAAAACCATGAGATCTTATTGATTCAAAGCTCTCAAATAGATCAAAACCTCATGAGAATAACACCCAGTGGAGACGACTGTGAACACAAAAATGTTTGTTGGTCCATATTTTTGCATTTCCTGGTTCACAGAGGATATTCTCCACTGCAAACTAGAACCACAATTATAATTTCATGTCCAATCTTGGTGAATCCACAAAATGATCAAACTTTGACGCCATGCTCCGCCCACACCAAAATGGCCGACTTCCTGTTCAATTCCACGCATGGGTCTTTGACACGCTTTGGGGCGTCCTATCGCATTACAAGTCCCCCCCCAACTTCATGTCGATCGGTCTTACTGGATTCGAGGTTTATTTTTTTCTAACTTCACGGCAATCCTCAAAACGATCAAACGTTCACGCCATGCTGCGCCCATACCAAAATGGCCGACTTCCTGTTCAATTCCGGGCATGTGTCGTTGAGACTTTTTCGTACGACCTGTCATCTTAGACTTGTCCACTCATTTTATTTTTTTTTTCCCAGCGAGCACAACTGATTGAGTTTAGGGGGTCGTGTTAAAAATTGGTGAGTTTTGGGGAATGTTGCGCACCCAAAAAAAAAGCGATCTATTTGTTAGAAGAATCATATTCGACTACTAATAAGAACTGGGGAATGCAATTTCTGAAGAAATTGTGCATGGATGCTGAGGAGCGGAACTGAAATACTGAAGAAATTTATTTTTGTAAAATTATGACAACACGTAATACTACAACCTTTTCCTTGTAAAATAATTTGTACCCGAGATATATATTTTTTTTTCAGGCGGTGCCATTTTTAGTTCTAGGGGTTCCTTCCAACTTATTAAACTACGTGAATGAAGGCAAACAAGACCAATGTTGGGGGGCAGGGGGGGGATATATATATATATATATATATATATATATATATATATATATATATATATATATATATGCTCATCTGCTAACATGTCCTATAGCTGTTATCGCAAGCATTGCCATGTAAAATGAATGACCGCATCAATATTACAGGGAGCCAGCTCCACTAAACAGGGAGGGTCAAAGGTTACAAGATTATTTTTTTTTTAGGACGGATCGCTTACAGATGGGTGGATGGATGTAAGCCGTCGGCCAGAATTCATAAGCGGAGCGGGAGTCAGGTGACGTGAATTTATAGGCGTGAGGATACGACCTGTGGTGAAAGTGAATGTTCGATGAGCCGTGTCTGAGCACTTGCCATGATCTATGGAAATCGCTGTGCATTAGCATCAGGATGGGGAAGCCGCTCATGCGCTCGTTTGATAAGCTAATGCAGTCGTTGTCAGACTTTCTACACCAAGTACAACCTAAAAAAAAAATACTTTACCCTCCAAAAAGCACCATCATGACAGATATTAAAATGTAGTAGCGTAGTAGGCCTTCACCAAAAATGAGACAGAGCTTTTATTCCTAAGAAGTATATTATTGTACAGAAAGCCATTGAAGAATTATTCACAGCTTGAACAGTGCTTATATGCTAAATAAAAACAATGAATTTCAATAAAAGTTTAAAAGCAACATGTTTATTACATGTTTATTGCACTAAGAAGTTAAATACAACTGAATTGTACTTTGGCTTTGATTCCTTTGCAAACCACCAGAGGGAGCTGAAATACAGATATTTAATCTACAAAATAGACAAAACATTTTTTGTACAACTGTACTCTCAAGTTCAACTTGATTCTCGAAAATGTAAAAAATGTTTCCTTGAAAATATCCAACTTATTTGCGCTAAAACACGTGTTAAACTCAAAGCCTGGGGGCCAGATCTGGCCTGCCACACCATTTAATGTGGCCCGCGAAAGCAAATCCTGTGCATCAATGTCTATGATTCTTGCCTAAATTTCTAATTGTCATTTGTAGTAAATAATTCCGTGAGAAATTGCCATTTTTTTTGTTACCACACCGTTTTTACAGTCACTTGAACAGTAGAACAAACTATTATCCTTGAGTTCTGATTTCCAAACTAGTTAGCCATCGATTTGTCATGCATATTTAATGTTTTTTTTATGTAAATGTAATTTATATAAAACTTTTTAATTTAAAAATCCATCAGTTTTATCTTGAAAATATAATTTTTTTCTTTCAATATGACTTTTTTTTCTTGAAAATACTGCTAAGCACTCGTGCTTCCCTTCTAAATTGTGTATTCAAACCAAATATAAATACCTTGAATTAAAAGTTCAAAAGTCGTCAATGTATAAAAAAAGAAAGAAACTGGCCTGAATGTTCTAATACTCTTGGAGGAGTGTGCATATTGTCTTTGTTTCCTCGTGATATTTTGACTTCATTCTTCATTTCTTCTATTTCTCTGTTCAATGTAGCCTTAATACGCCTCGCCTTTAAAAAATATATAAGGTAGTCATCCTGTAACCGATGCCGAAATTGATGCAAATCGGAGGTGGAAGTCAGAACGGGGCGGGCTAATAAATATGAATATGTTTCTTTTTGTTCCAGTGGTAAAAAGTAGTCCCAGAGTAGCTTTGCGAGGCCCTTTAACGGCGTCTGAAATTGCACTTGAAAGGTTGTCGGCAGCCTGCCTGACAACCGCAGATGAGACGCTCAAGTGGCTTTTACGCCGTCAAGCGAAAATCGCTAAACAGGCTCTCCAGCAAACGTCGTGGTACCGCGCAGTAGGTGTACTATGGGGGGGGGGGGGGGAGAATGGCAGTCATCAGACTTACTCTAGCCCTCGATTTAAGTATTCATAACAGGTGGGAAATAACAAAGTAAAAATCCCTGGTTAATGTACTTTAGTAGATTTTCAGGAATCTGTACTTTACTTAAATATTTAATATTCAGCCAAATATTTCCTTTGACGTTCTACATTTGAAAACAAATATTTGTACTTTCCACTGATTAGTTTGTCAAAACACGTTCATGACTTTTTTTTTTATTCGGATGACGACATGATGTGGAAAATATAGAAATCCATATGGAGACGTAAAGGCAACCATGGCTCCGAACTTTGGGACTTAGTATAAGGCAGAACGTGAATTAGGGAGCCTTAACCACAATGTTGCAGCAGATTAATAGAAGCAACATATTTTTCATCCATGGCCTTATTTAGTCAATTTGTTTAATGCTGACGACACCGAGAATGATTTCTGGCAAATGTGTTGTCTTGTACCAGTTTCAGGCATTAAAAAAAAAACTCTGAATCTCTAAATTTTTGTCCATTCAAAGTTTTAGCAATGCTAAGAGAGGGAAATTGACAGTAAAAAAATAAATGTTTACTTTTCTACTTCAGTACATTTCAGTCTGTACTTTTTTACCTTAATGGAGTTAGACCAGTACTTTTTTTACACTTCACATACACTCCATTCACAGATCAAACCTCCTTTTGTAAATGTTGCCATTCAGCAGGAAGGAATTATGAACAGTTCAAAATAGCAGTGAGCGCTAGCAGAAAACCTTTCAGCATTGCGACTGAAAGCAAAATAATGCCAGGAAAAGCCTACTAGAACATCTAAAATTTATTTGGGGGTAATCAGAGGCACTTGAAATGGTGGCGGGTGTGTCCTGACTCCCATTTAACATGAGTTTGAAAATAACTGGTTAATTCAGAACACAGCCACTTCCGAGGTATAAGGTGTGTATACTTATTTTTACTCACTGGCATGTGAACAGGGGTGTGTATACTTTTCTACCCACTCACTGTACGTGATTTTTTTTCCCTACTTGTCTTCCAGATGCAGAATGAGTCGACTTCCGTCTCAGAACCGTCTACCATGACGTATCCCAACGGCAGCGTGGCGAACGCCAGCGGCCACGCCCCTGAAAACGACATCTACCGGCCCTTCTCCCTGTTCAGCGTGCTCACCCTGACCCTGCTGGCCATGCTGGCCGTGGCCACCTTCATGTGGAACCTGGTGGTGCTGGTCACCATCCTGCGAGTGCGCACGTTCCACCGGGTGCCGCACAACTTGGTGGCGTCCATGGCCATCTCCGACGTGATGGTGGCGGCGCTGGTGATGCCGCTGAGCCTGGTGCACGAGCTGAACGGACGCCTGTGGAAGCTGGGCCGCGTCCTCTGCCAGGTGCCCATGATTTTTATTACTATTTTGAATTAGTCTGATGATACAACTTTATTCTCACAATACTTTGCAGTATGAAATTTTTTTTGTTGTTTTTTTTGTTTTGTTTTGTTTTTTTAAATCGCAAAATAAATGTTTAAAAATTCAGGCGCTGGAGCCTATCCCAGCTGACTTCAGGCGAAAGGCGGACTACACCCCGAACTGGTCGCCAGTCAGTCGCAGGGCACATATAGACACGGACAACCATTCGCACTCACATTCACACCGTCACTGAGTGGGAACTGATCCCACGCTGCCCGCACCAAAGTCAGGCGAGTGCGCCACGACACCATTATTAAGATTTTATTCCAGGGAAATTTCATATATTCTCATATTAAGAAAAAGATTGTAATCTTGATTGTAGTTTCATAATATTACACATTACTACCCTTTTTTAATTGCACTTTAGGTTTTTTTTCCATATTAAATATTTAATATTTATTCCTGTACTATGAGTACTTACATTTCAGCTATTAAAATATTTTGTATTATGAAAAAAATCATTGCAATTATGCTTGCACTCACCTAAAAAACATTGTCGTAAGAAGACTATTTGCAAAATACTACGCATTGTGACAATTTTGTTTAATCGCGAAATAAGGATTGCATTCAACATAAAGTCATGTAATACGTGCCGTGCCAGGTATGGATCTCCTTCGACGTGCTGTGCTGCACGGCCAGCATCTGGAACGTGACGGCCATCGCTCTGGACCGCTACTGGTCCATCACGCGCCACCTGGAGTACACGCTCAAGACGCGCAAGAAGATCTCCAACGTGATGATCGCCCTCACGTGGCTGCTGTCATCCATCATCTCGCTATCGCCGCTCTTCGGCTGGGGCGAGACGTACACCGAGGGCATGAAGTGCCAGGTGAGCCAGGAGCCGTCGTACACCGTCTTCTCCACGTTCGGCGCCTTCTACCTGCCGCTCTGTGTGGTGCTCTTCGTCTACTGGAAGATCTACAAGGCGGCCAAGCTCCGGATCGGCTCTCGCAAGAGCAACACCATCACTCCCATGGCAGAGGTGATTAGTGATACTCGAACCGCTAAGAACGCCAGTGGGCTAACTCCGTTTTTGTCATTTTGCAGGAGAGGGATTCAAAGTTTTATGGCCACCGCTACATTTGTGCAATAGCGGTCTAAGTCCAAGCATCCGTCAAATCGATCAATACGCAATGAAAGACGACAAATCAAATTAGGATCATTCACTGGCACCCAGGCTAAAATAAAAAAAGTGCTGACTGCAATAATGGACTGGCCCCTGTATGCCAAAACTGGAACTAAATCTTGATTTAGATCAGTATTGATCTGAAAGATATGCCTTTTTCTATTCATGTTCACACTTAACTTAAAAATGACAACAATTGATTTAGCCCACTAGTAGCACCCAAGGTTAAAAAAAAAAACAAAAAAAGAGTGCAATAATGGACTACCCCGATACATCAATAATGGAAGTAAACCTTGATTTAGACCGGCATTCATCTGAATGATATGCCTGTTTTCCATGTTTGCACTTTCAAGAGGACAAAAAGTCAGTTAGCCCACTTTAGTTCTCAGTGGCTCATTTCATTTTACCCCCACAGATGTCCGTTGTTATGCAAGGATTTCTATTTGAACCTAGGAAGATATTTGGGTCCTAATCAGAATCATTGCCTGCGTGTTGTTCGGCCGTAGGCGGGCTAGGATATAAATATCCGTGTCTTGGCCTTTGTGCACCTTGCCGCTTGCTCATCAGCGCGCTCAAAAAGTCAGACGCTCATCTGTTCGTCAAGCACTGGCAAAAACTGAATGGTGACAATGGACAATCTTTTTTTCAAAGGGCACCTTATGAAAGTGACTCAACGTTATCGGGGAGAATGTTTTCCGGAAAATGCAAAATAAGGTTGTAATTTTCCTCTCACTCCATCATTATCATCCATCATGCAAAAGTGGCCTCAAATTGGAAGCGGGCGGTCTTGCAGAACTAATTGGAAGCTGAATTGGAGGCAACGTTTATCGCTTTCAACATCCACTTCTATAAAAAGAACGTCATATGTCAGTGCGTCCTGTCACAACACTCGCTCCCGTCTTTCACGTAAAATTACAACAAACAGAAGGAAATGAAGTCAGGAATAAGTTATTACTCCATGAAAACAGTTGTAGTTTTACAAGAACAAAGTCGTAATCATACAAGAAAACTTTGTCACGGAAGTTGAAAGATGACGTGGGGAATAAAATGACCACCACAACCCAATCATAAAGCTTCTGGGAATATTTCGGGTAACAGATCCTTTTTTCTCGAAAAAATACCCTTGTCTCAAAAATTTACGAAGAATCCGACTTTTTTGTTTCCTCTGACATAAAAAGACGTTAATCTCAGAAATATACACATTTGTCTCTCTAAAATATAATTTCTTTTTATTTAAACATACAACTTTTGTCGACAAAATAGTCAAGACTAAACTTTTTTCTAGAAAAAACACAACCAATAATAAAACTTCTGTGGTGTCAGAAATTCTACACAGCAGTTCAAATATACGACTTTTTGTCTTGAAGGTTTACCACTTTTTATCTAAAAAATATTTATTCTTGGAAGGCTTTCTCAAAAAAAATTCAACTTATTGTCTTGAAAATATAGGATGGAATTTTCTTAACAATCCGACCATTTTTATTTTTTCAAGAAACAAAATGTTGATCTCCAAAATATCCAAATTCATATATCTACATAAGTGCTAAAAACGTCTCGCGATTTGTCAAACAACATACAACTTCAAAATTATACTGTTCGAAGAAATGAACCTTCTGTGGACATGTCGGATAATTTATTATAATCTTAATTTATAATCAAAAACATACTACCCTTTTTACCTGATATATATGACTAATTGATAAAACGTCTGAGCATGTTGGATAACTTTTATATAGGAAAAAAATACAACCAAATGATAAAACCTCGGGGATATGTTGGATAGTATACAAATATTTCATCACAAATATATGGCAGAATTTCTTTTTTACCTTTTTTCTTCAAAATATATGAATAAACGATAACTCGTCTAGGGGAATGTTCCATTATAAACAACCTTTTTCTCCAAGATACAGTAGAAGACTTATCCCGAAAATATGCGACTTTTTTTCTCAAAACTATACGACCAAATGATAAAACATCTGGAGTTATGTGGTATAATATATACATTTTTTGGGGAACGATATATAGGACGTCATACTCCCCTTATTTTTAACCCACCTATACGACGATAAAATGTTTGGGGTGTCGGAAGTTCAAGGTAGCACTGTATGCATTTGCCTCTGCTGTCACCGCCTTGGTTTCATGTGAGCCAAAGTGAGAAAACGTTGTAACGCAAGCAGAAAAGAAATTATGTGTTTTGTATGCGGGGCTCGCACGCCTCGAGCAAATAAACAAAAGGAAGGCAAGTCGGCCTTGAGTCGCGAGACAAAACACAAGGAAGGCACAATTGTTGACACAATTATTGAGCTACGTTTGAGTTTGCCCGAACAGAGCGAACGCGAGCGTCAGGCTCTGTTTATTTGTTGCTCCACCTGTCACTGCTCTACGCTGGCAACCATAATCCAGTTGTTGAGCCTCCGGGGTTGGATCGGGTATTGATGCGTGGATAGTCAAGATAGACAAGTGGCAAGCAAGCGCGAGCTCGCGAGTCGACGGCTGGCTCGCGTGGGGAGCTAACGCGGCAGTCTACGTCTTCACTCAGCCCTTATTGTACATACACACACATTGCCAGATTTATGAAAACTCTCTCGTCGTTAGCTGGACATTTTGTTGCTCCACAGAGCGTTATGTCCGGCGACGGCAGCAGATGAACGACTTGCAAGTCTTCTGTAAATTTGCAGACAAAAATGAGACAACGAGATGCCAAAAAACGTGTTTAGCGATTAGTCAAGCGTTAAACGTCGATGTGGCATGTTAGTCGACTTGTCGACTAATCGGTCCATCTCCTTAGTGTGTGCTACGTGATAAAGAACAAACAGTTTATTTAATTCAACACAAATTTTGGGCGGAAATCCTCCAGAAATTCCCCTAAAAAGAAGGAAAACTTTGAACCTTGCACCTCACTCTACAGGTAGAGCAAGTCGACTTACGCTGAGTCCAACTTTTACAATAGTAGTAGTAGATTTCGCCAAACCAAACTGCACAAAGAGATCATGATCGCCACTATTTTCTTTTAACAGTAATACCTTTTGCCTTCCTAATACCACTATTGCTAGCAGTGTTTAGTTTCAGAGCCAAACTGCGGGCTAATTTAGAGCAACAAAAAGATACCTGTAATATGTGACGCACAGAACAAATTATGTTTACACAGCACAATTAAAAGCACAACTAAGCCTTCCGCTTTAATGCCGAAATTTTTCGTGAACCGAGGCAATAGTTCTTCGAAAATGTTGTTCCTAAACCCAATTGTTCACGAACCGGCGTTCCACTGTATCCGTTTTCAAATGTAGGGCGTAACATTCAAAAGTTGTCAGAAAAACAAATACTCACAGACGGGTGTGTGAATATTGTCATTCATCCAGTTCAATTCATTCTCATGCTACTGAATCGATCAACTGGACTGTTGTGGTAGTCTTAGAAGACTCATCCAGGCTTCATCAGTTCATGCACGTAGGCTACATAGGACAGTTCTAGACTGAGTGTACGCAAGTACAGATACTTGAAAAAAACCTACAGTCATGAAATATTTGTACTTTGGTACTTCAAAGCACATTCCTTCACACTAAATACCCTAAACATGAGAAACAGTTCTTCTCCACACTTGCTTATAATATTTCCCACTTCTCTTCTGATTACGTCGCGAATCAATTTGATGTCTGGATGTGGCTGCAGGTGAAAGAGGAGGCTCGGCAGCCCCAGATGGTGTTCACGGCGCGGCACGCCACCGTCACCTTCCAGACGGACGGCGACACGTGGCGCGAGCAAAAGGAGAAGAAGGCGGCGCTAATGGTGGGCATCCTGATCGGCGTCTTCGTGCTCTGCTGGATCCCGTTCTTCATCACCGAGCTCATCGTGCCGCTGTGCTCCTGCGACATCCCGCCCATCTGGAAGAGCATCTTCCTGTGGCTCGGCTACTCCAACTCCTTCTTCAACCCGCTCATCTACACCGCCTTCAACAAGAACTACAACAACGCCCTGAGGAACCTCTTCTCCAGGCAGCGTTGACCCAGAGTCTGCATCCCAGACACTTCCCCCAAACCCCTGTCGTTTTTATGTAACCTCCCAGCCGGACTCCTCAAAGAGACGAATAAATGTCCTCGTTATAAGGAAAAGTGCTTTGGAAGTACCCCGATATGCCGCCGGATATTGGTTCAAAGGAGAGTCGGGAGACATACAAACAGAAGTTTTGACTGCCGAGATAGTCATCGGTGAATGACAAAAGCGCTCAATAGGTATACAAAATCAGGCTCCACGCAGAGTTTGACTGACGCTTCCGGGGCAATTATCGTGGCTGGGAGCTGACAAATGAAAGAAACAGGATGCACTGAACCTAATGAAGTCACAGCTGGGGGTACACCTGCACTATCAAATGGTGTTCGCTATAGAAGACTCCAATAAGGATGCAATGTTTCTCCATTCAAATATGCTCAAAAGTGTTCCCCAAGCAAAATCAGTTTCACTTTGCAACCTGAAATTTGGTAGGCGATGTCTATCGTAACTCAGACTTCAATCACAAAAGGGTCTCAAGGGTCATTTTGGCCATTTCCACAGGTCCTTCAAAATTAACTTCTAGACCAGTGATTCTAAAATGTCCCCCTGGGACCCGCATTTTCCACTTGTTGCAAAGTCGCGACACACTTCACGTATATACGTGAAGAACAATAAAGAGTCGAAAAATAGCCTCTGAAAACACATGTACAGAAAGAGCCTAGAAATACACCGAGATTTTACGACTATATTTCCTTCATGCAACGTGGTCATTGGTTCTACACCACCGTAAAACCTACAGCCACAATCATTAATAAATTGTCACATTACGATTGAGCTCAATCTAGGCATTCCTATCTTTGTAAAAGTGGACTCGTTAGATTGTGCAGGTGTACCTAATTGTGTGACGTGGGACTGTTCCAATTAAACACTTGCCAGATCGGAGAAAATATTGGATTTGAGATCGGAGAAGTCTCCGCCATTAGCCACGGTGTATTTCAATGGTGTCCCACATATTGCGTTAAATCCCATTCACTTTGTTTTCCCCGTCAGTATTCCTAAGACTCTTTTTCTCAAACAACTCATTTGCAACTTCAACCGTTGCAAGCAGCATCACGGGAATTTCCCTTGTGCCAGATGCAGCAAAAATGAATTCCTAGGTGGGCGTGTATTAAAAACGTTTTGCATGGGGTTTCAAATGACTCCTCTTTGTCCTCATTATTTCACGGCACACTGCGATTGACGCAAAAGGACGCAAAATGTAATTTGTCACCTGTCTGCTCGCCCGGCTTTATTGCTGCGTACATGGCGAAGGTAACAAAAGAAGCAGCAAGTTTTCATATTCAGACTTTGTCTTCTTGCGCAATGCCGCATAGCTTGAGGTAAGTGAGAATTAATAGAGGGGTGTACGAAGAATACACAAAGAATTGAACGCTAGGTTTGTACAGCTGCCGTGTTATTTAGTTAACAAATAATATAATTTACAGGAATAAATCAAAGCCAAAATTTACACTTTTGGGGGGGGGGGGGGGGGGTGAACTCAGCCCCAGGAGTCAGTTTCACTTGCCAATATGAAATTCAATAGGCAGACCCACAAAAAAAGTCCCAAGAACCCCTGCCCAAAACGGCGAAAACGCACAGCAAGTCTGTCATTTTGGTTTGAAGCTGCCGTTTTAGGGTCTTTATGACAATTTCTGGGGGTTCTGCAAAAATATAAAAGTACTTGTAAAGGTTATATCTGATTGTTGCCAAATGTGAAACACGTAAACTAGAAAGATGGATGACACTCAGTGGCACAAAAGTTGCACAATTGCCAAATTGTGTAATTTGGTCAATTTCCTGGGGTTGGTCAGAAACTAACTACACAGAGATTTTATCCAAACGCAACACATTTGAACCACGTAAACCAGACAAATGAGTTGCCAGAAAGTTTCTAGAAATTTCACTAGAATCTCTAAACAGAAAACCAGAACATCTGACACATTTTCAACAACAAACTGACTTTTTAAAATCACCACATTCTTAATATTTCTTCCACAAATTCACATTGACGACTACTGTAGGGACTACTTGTTGTATAATTTCTTTTTTTTTCCTTTTTTTGCTGTAATGTGAAAGCATTTTGCATTTTGGGGTAAGGTTTCATTTTCATAATATTCATGCAATGACAAAAGAAATCTTCATAGACAAATTACAGTTAACTAAAACATTTGTAGGCTGACTACTAATTGCTGCACATGGGCAATTTTGTACGAAATCCTACTAAATCAAACATTTATGTGAAGTGACGTGTTGTTTAATTAACACAAATTACAGTGAATCATTTTTGTACATTGAAAGATGAAACAAACATTTAAACAAAAAAATGTCAGCCGACTACTAATTACATCGCATTTTTGTACAAATTCTTATTAAATCTAAGGAGAACATGCTCACCTGGGGTTAGCCAATAGAATCCATTTTATTTATCAAAAACATTGTCAGTTGACTACTAATCACAGTGCATTTTTGTACAAAATCATACTAAATCCTCATGAGAACATGCTGACCATTTATGACGCTTTCTTGTTTATTGTTGTGTTTTTGTTTTCACAGTATACCTGTAGCCAACCATGGATCCAATAATTTTAGTAAGATTGATGTCTATTGGTCCAACATTTTCTGCCAATTGGTGTCTCACATAATTGACCAACAATTACAGTGTTTGATTTTTACACATTGAAAGATAAAATACCTTGCTTTTAGAATAAAGAATAATCATAATTAGCCAGCAAGCAGTCCAGGGTGTAGGGACCCCACCTTTCACCCAAAGTCAGCTGGGATTGGCTCCAGCTCACCCACGACCATAGTCTGGATAAGCGCTAAAGAAAATGGATGAATAATTTTTTTTAAATGTTTGGTGATGACCAACTACAGAACATTTTTGGACAAAAATCCCACTGAATTCACATGAGAACATTCTGACCATTTGTTATGACTCGTGTTGTTGTTTTTTGTTTTGTTTTGTTTTGCAGAAGAATGGAGCCAATCATTTTAAAAAATGAATCGAAAATGGGATGCATTCTCTCATTTTATAGCCCAAGGTTGTCATTTGAGTGTGTGTAGCCCCTTACCTTGTTCAGACTGTCATGTTAAAGAGGAAATAAATCACACCTAAAACAAAAACAAAAATGGAATGGTTTCACTGCGTGTCAAATTTGACCGTAATAAATGTGTGAATTAAAACCCAAGATGGAGAGCGAAGCTTTCATAACACTGAGCGACAGACCTTTTGAAGGAGATGCTCCAAACGAGAGGATAAGAGTTCATTATAATGCCCAGCGGTCCTCCATCACTACGGGGAGATTTAATAAAGCGGCGCGAGCATGTGCTATCTCGTGGCGTCAGCCGTGCCAGCCGGCGTCCGCGTTTTTTCACGGATGAAAATGTGACTCGACTAAACAGATTTCAGAAGGAGGCTTGGCGCCGGCGACGCGAGCTTACGCAGCTGAATGTTATGCAGCCGTTTAACCACTGTGCCGGCGCAGTGTACTCGCCAGCCCCAATTGACCTTTGCTCGTCTTGTTAGCGTAGCTGACGAAGCTTGCTAGCATGTAAGTTAGCATTTCGCTTCATGAGGCGACAAGAGCGCAAACCATTATAACAGTGAACCCCTGTTCACCATGGGGGATTCGTTTAACACACTGTAAACGTGTTTACCTGTGAGGCAAGCGAAGACGTGAACAATATTTGAGAGAAATGGGCCTCTTGTGTTTCGGCTACGACAAGTTGGACTCCAAAGCAGTAACAGAGCGTAAACGGATGATTGAACAGTCTTTACTAACAAAAACTAAAGTAAAATGTAAAACGGTTGAATGCAAAAAGGGCTACCAAAGCGCTAAGAAAAATAATAAATGAAAAAAATAACCGAAAACTATGGTCCAAATCGAAAAGCGGACAAAAGCACCACAACAAATAGCAAACACGAGAAAAAAGGTGGCTTACGGTGATGGGACGAAGGAGCGAGGAGAGTCGCCGGGAAGACGCCAAAACTAACGGAACAGGTACCAAAAACGAAGAGCCAATTCAGACAGCAAACAAAGGAACTCCAGGAAGGATCTGGCGCCTTCAGGGCGTGCGCGCCGCGCTGAAGTCTTGAGAGTTGATCGCCAATCGCTCCCAGGTGTCCGTTATTTTAAAATACTTCTTTAGTTCATTTTACTTTTTGTTTATGAATTGAAAAAGGCTTTTTCATCCCAGAGAAAACAGTCTTTCTTCTATTTTTTTTCTCTTTTTCTTTTTTAATCCGTGTGGATCGTGTCCCGTCGACGCCAATGTTTACTTGCATGCCGATTGTCTCTCTCCTGACCTTTTTAGTGCGCTCCAGAACACCGTGAATACTTGATAAGATTTCAGCAGGAAGTGTCGCAAGTAGATGAAGCTGATTTTATTGTGTTTCGCTACCGTGTTCTGTGAGGACGCATTTAATTACTGAATAGCTAATTAGATGAAAAATGTGTACAAATAAGTAATGCACCGCAATTCCTAGAGGGACTGGTAATATAAACTTCAACCCCCTAATACAGGAGATAATAATTATGTTTTGTTCAATGTATTTTATTTTGAATGTCCTGAAGGTAAACCAAACAAACAAATAAAATAAAGTATGTAACTTTGATAAAGCAACTTTTATAGTCTTCAGGCAACAGAAAAAGCAGAAAATCGACCTAAGTTTCTAGCACAAATTGCTTTTTAGTTGTATGATCATTTTCTACAAGCCAGAGAAGTCGTATTGAACAATTCTACTGTAGAACACTTATCTCTTATCTAAATAGTGATAACTTTTTAGGTTTCTCAACATCCCATCCCGCTAAAGAGACTTCACACAAGGATTTGTCATTGTGAATGTTGAAAATGTTTTCTCATTTACGATTGTTGTTTTATGAGTATATTGGGGAGGAAAATGACTCTTAACTCATCCCACACGCCAGGCTAATCTCACCAAATAATCTTTCGGAGACATCCGATAATCAGGCTTTTGCTGACTTGGATCGGAATGGGGGGGAAATATTTTCAGTCTGATTATCGGAATTTCTGTAGTTTGCTTAATTGGTTATCATTCCCTTTCACGTCACAATCACAGAGTCTGTGACCACACAAAGACGTTTAAGAGTTATGATAGTTAGAATCCAAGAATATCTGTGAGGAAAAATCTCTCTTTACACCACCCACACCACAGGATAATCACTCAAGATAATCTTTCACGGACACCCAAAAATTGGACCTTTGCTAAATTTGTTCGCAAGAGAGGAAAAATGGTCAAATTCACCCTGATTATCGCTATGTTTGTACCTTGCTTAGTTGTCAATCATGCTGTTTTCATGTCACAATCACGGAGTATGTGATTATGTGATGTGATTATTGTGATATAATATAAGAATATGTGTTCACCAACTCGGTGTTGTATGGATTTCCGATTGTAAATTTTGAACAAGTTAAACATTCACGATTGTCAGCACTGACTGCTTTCCGAGCAGATCGGGGAGGAAAAAAATCAATTAAAAAAAAGAAAGAAAAATCACTTGTAACACACCCCACACCACAGGATAATCACTCAAGATCATCTTTTAAAGACATCCGACAATCGGGCCTTTACTGATTGCATCAGAAGAGAGGAAAACTGCTCGAATTCAGCCCGATTCTCGGTATTTGTACCCTGCTATTGCAATCGTGTTTTGCAGTGTGCAAACAAAGTAAGAGTCCAACAAACGGCGACTGCACAGACCAACGACAGTCAAGCGCCGATTGGCGCCCATCTCGAAGCGAGCTCATTTAGAGCGGTGTTTAATGGTTAGGCAACACAGGCGGGCCGCGGCCTCGCCGCTGGTTTGTCGTCGGCATCCCCGACACAATAAGAAGAGATGGAAGTCAACTCACTGGAGGAGAGTTACAGCACAGACAGGCGATTGGAGACGAGCTTGCTCGTGCTCCGTTGCCATGGCGGCAGGGCGACGGGAGAACATTCTGCCACACAGGTTTTAGATATGTAAGCACGTTTAACGGCACATGAATGTATGTCAACATGAAAGGTGATCTGTCGAGTCTGTCATCTCGGCTTCTCCATCACGTTCAGCTCTCCTGCTTCGACGGCCCCGCGCACTCGTTCGTAAATCAAAGCCCGATTTCGATCATTAGTCAATCTCCTCCTGTTGTGTAATGGCGGGTGCCCGGCCTCTGAAACAGGTGGCGCCCTTTGATTTGGCTGACAGAGACTGGCCGAAAGCTCCCCGAACGGGTTGCAGAATTGGAAGTCATATTTGGCACTTGAGTGGGTGTTCAAATAAAACTCAGTTTGATAGCGAATTGCTGCAAATAGAAGCTGGGGGCATTTAGTTACTCAACTGTAGATTATTTGCATATTTTGGAACAATTCAAATATAGCTGGAAGGCATAAAATGCACACACATATCGATAATCGGGCCTAATCCAAAAACTGTGAGCCAGAAGCGCTAACCACTAGTCCACTAACTGCTGCTAACTATTAATTAATCATAACACAAACCTGAATAAATTGCGTAATCCTTTCTCTGATCTCAAATTACCCCAAGATGTTCGCCGGCACACTTTGATGCGTTTGATGTTTTACCATCACTCCCATTCAGCAAACATTTATTTATTTATTTTAATTCTCCTGAAGAAACATTACCATGCGAATGACAACAAAGTGCCATTGGTGATCATGGGGACATAAAAAAAAATGACATCACTCACACCATATTTCACACGGAAAACATATCAATGAGCCTAGAAAATTTTAAAAAATGTTAAAATGTTTTGAGATGCTTGTGGTTAGCCGATGTGGTTTTATTCCCGTTCTTGCACACTTCAACTTTACTAAGCCGAGTGGAGAATCGTGGCAGCTCGTTGCCATGGTATTTTGTGGCAGCAGCACAGCATGGCAGGCTTAACTGTATGTCTATTTTTTTTGTTTGTTTGTTTTAATTGAAGATATTTTGAATCCATTTATTGGGGCGAGAAGCATCTCCGTAGGTCATTTTATCATCAGCATCTTCTCGAAATACCTGCAGTGAGCAACTTGCATTAGCCAGCTGATTGCCTTCCGCTTCTTTTTACAGCGCGCTGTGTGGGAATTGTTGAATTGGCATAATGATCGCGGATCCGCTTTCATGAACGCCACTAATGTCGATACTTGGGCAAAATATGACATAAGACAAGAGGAGAACAGTAAGTAAGCTGTTGAAAAGATTGAATGTGTTTGCATTTTACACGCATCTTTCATGTTGTTTTACCTCCTCCAAGGGGCTTTTGTTTTCATAGACTTTATACAAAAACGATTTAACTCATTTACATAAAACCTCGTGGGGTTGGACAAAGGTGCCGTCAGATAGATAAAGGTGTTTTTGTTTACTTTTCTTAATTCCATAGTGAATAATGCATGAATGTTAATGCCAGCATTCAAGTACAAGTGACCAGACAATTGCTTTCAATGTTTTTTTTGCTTTGACTTGTGAGCAAATATTTTAGATATGATACAGTGGCAGTGAGTTCACCTCAGTTCACTTTACTTCCTTTTTTCCCCCCTTACGGGAAAAAGAAAGAAAGAAAGAGCATTTTGTCAGTTAAAACATCCTCGTGTGTTAGCGGTCATTAGCTTCTCTCCTCTCGTATTAAAACAACAACTATCACACTCAATTTCATGAAATGGACCAATAAACATAAAAAGAGGCGAGCGGTCCATTCATTTCTATGAGCGTTATTGATATTATCATCTGAGCTGCGCTGAGCGTCCTCCGCCGGGCTAATTCACTTATTGATCATTCTGTTAGGCGGCTTCGGGAAAGTGCTGAGTGGGCGCGCACGGGAGGCCATTAGCTCGAGTGTGCGCCGCGTGCAGGCGTTCACAGAAGATAACTTCGTGCATGACGTCATCACGGAGCATAAAAATAAAATTAAGAGCCGCGCATGTCACTGCACTCGTTGAGTGACGCGGCTCCGCCGGCAAGGTGAAAGTCATCCAATGTCCCTTTTTCATTATGTGAAAACGTGTCTGTCACAATTTAATGGCTTCCGTTTTTGGCTGCGCCCCAAGCAGCTTTTGGTCACATACTTTGTGGACATAATATTAGGTACACCCAAAGTAGGGGTTAGACAAAATCTCTTCAAATTATCTCTCGCCGTACAGTATCAATATTTGATTACAGTAATATCCTGCATATTCAAGGTTTATTAGCTGTTTTTTTCCAGTGGAACCTATCGCCAGATGTTTGCTGAAAACCCCCTGTCTAAATAGCTCCTTCCCAACATCCAAAGCTTATCTCCCAGTCAACCAATTAATGTGCTACTTTCCTAAGTTAAGCATGGGATGTTAGTGGAAATTTCTGTGTAGTCTCTGTTACATGTGTCTTTGGCGAGGTGTCCACTGCATACGCCACATACACTGATCCTCTCGCTGACAAGTTTAATTCAGCAGCTTGATGATGACGTTCTGCCACCACAGAGGAAAATATACATGCTGCCTTATATACAAGGAGCCCCCGTCCCCGCACGCACTCCAGTAGTCATGGCAACGGAAGCTATACTCATTATATGCCTATTTTAAAATCAATAACAATTGTAATGGAGAAAAGAAAAAAATTCATGGTATGGCAACGTGTAGCAATTTTCAACTTTTTGTGCGATTTCCTACAAAGCAGACTCGGTGAAATGAGTTCATGTCATTCGGGATACAAAGACGACGTGCAATTATTTATCCCGTTCCAACATCTGCTAGGAGCTGTATCCAACTAAAGTCATTAGTGAAAAGCTTTGCAGAGTTGGTATAAATAAATGAATGTTCCCGGGCTACGTTGGGGAACGTTGAAGCCTTCCGCGCATACTCCCGCTGTGTACGCTCACTGTTGGGAGTCGCTTCACACTGTTCTAGCTTTCATAATAATGACAGGAGGTCGCGTGGAGCGAGCGCCTCGGCAGCCTGTTGGAATTCCCAGCTATGTCTTCACTGCGTGGCGATATCATAATCATCGCCGGAGCGCCAAGAACAACTTCAAGCGGGATCGTGTCAGTGATGTGAACCTGTCAAAAGTAAAGTCTGTCTAAAAGTGTTTGATGAAAGGGCAAATTGGCTGTTGGCTGCTGGTACGCAAGCAGATCGTCTTCTGATCAACAAAGCCTGCCCACATCTCCATTAGGCCCAAAGCAAAATTGGAGTTTAGGGCCCTCTACTTTTGCCAGTATTATTAATTATTGATCATTCATTGTTGGACAACAATAAAGTTCAACAACAAATTAAATCAGGCAGATATATAAAACTAACTTAAAATGTACAGAGGTGTCTTGATTTACAAGTGCCCCAACTCAAGAATTCAAGAACTCAAGTTACAAGGCATCGCATCATGGATTTTTTTTTTCGCTTTGTGTCGCAAGCAAAAATTTGAGATACAAATGAGCTTCAGATACCAGATACTAGTACAAATCTCTTTGACGACAGTAAGAGCTGAAAAAAGAAGTCAGCAAAAAAAAAATCCTTAGATTTTCACTGTCCAATAACAACCACATAATATTTGAACCAAAAAGACTCACTCGCAGCTCCTCGCGCTAGCACAAAGAATCCATGTTTAAGTCTGTCAACCGTATCGTGTGATGCAAAAACACAAAGAGGTGAAACTACAAAGTAGGACCACCTTTGATGATGTGTATTGATTTGTAACTGATAAGACTGCGATAGCAGGCTACCAAATACTCATAACGATAAACATGGATCACAAATACTACGTAGTTACACACATAAAAATCGATAGCTAGCTAGCTAGCTAGATAGATAGATAGATAGATAGATAGATAGATAGATAGATAGATAGATAGATAGATAGATAGATAGATAGATAGATAGATAGATAGATAGAATGACTCGCAAGGTGAAAACAATTGGCCCCTCGCTGACACCATTTGCCTAATGAGCAGTTCCATCTCACTTAGGGCTGTTAATGGTCCGACATAATTGCTATGGTGGTAATGGTCAGGGCGCTCAATGTCCGGGCCAATAAATTCCACTTAGATCCGGTGCTCTATCCCATCCCATATAGTTTCCAACACATCGCCACGTAACATAGAAAGCGCTGGCCATGTTGGACAACACAAAATTAGCAGTTCATTTGAAAGCAACGAAGAATTGTTGCCAATTTCTGTGAATAATATGAAGGGGGAAACGTTCATCTTCATATAGAATGAATATGAATTGTACAACAGACCAACAGGGAAAAGTGACTCTTCTCCGATCGCCGCCGCCCGCTAGCGCTTAAGATAGCTGAAGCTTGCAAGTTTATCCTCATTAATTAGCACTTAGGACAGTTAGCTTAATGCCACAACAAATAAATCCAATTAAAAACTTTAAAAAGTTGAAAGGATACGAAAATAGAATGACACATTGAAAGATATTCAGCTCATTTCGTCGCACATGAGGGCCACTTTTCTCAGCTAGGCTAGTACAACGACAAGCGGTGCAAAAAACTATTAAAAACTATAAACCTAAGAAAAGCTGAAAAGAGTTGAAAAGAATCAAAATGGTGAAAGATATTTACCTCAGAATTACATGAGGGCATTTTCCCCCTTTTTCTACGCTAGTTAGCACTTTGGACAACTAGGCTACTGCTACAACACACCATTTGAAAAACACTATTTAAAAACATGTAAAGAGATGAAAAGATGTGAAATAAGATCAAATATTGATGCAAAAATTAACATTTAATCTGGCGTGGACCATTTTTTCCTCTACTATTCTCTATGCAAGTTAGCGCTATGGACAACCATGCTAATGCTACCCCAAATGTGAAAAATAACACTCACACAAATAAAACTCCCGAATATCTAGATCAAAATGAACATTTAATCCAACATGTGACCAGTTTCTCCACTTTTTATCGATGCAAGTTAACACTTTGGACAACTAGGCTAATGTTCCAATGAAAACAATCCAACAACAATCTGTAAAAAGATAACAAGTCAGCATTTCCTATAGGGACATTCAACTCGTGTGGACATTTTCTCCACCATTATCCAAACGAGTTGGATAACGATGCTAACACTGCGTACGACAAACGGTGTGAAAGCCAATGCAATCAAAAGCACAACAGTTGGAAATTTGCGCGAATGTTCAGTGCATGTAAATGCTCACACATCAGCCATTATAATTAAATATTTGCAGCGTGTCCTTGTTTGACAGGTGCGCTTTTTTATGAATTGGATACTTTTTTTTTTTTCCGACAACAATCTGGCGTAGCGTTGCTGATTTCTGCTTAGCGTATGACCATGTGAGCAGGAATTCCGCGCTTTTCATTAAGCCATTTTCAATCCATTTCTGCCTCATCTGCCGACCGCCCGAAATGCTTTTTGCTCTAAATCGCTACCCCGAAAAAGAAAATGGAGAGGGAAACAATTAATATTTGTGACAGCAGATTGGATGCTGAAAAATTCACTGTCAATTTCACAAGTCGTCGACCAGAAACAAGATGAAAAAGTCGTCTGGGCATCCAATCTTTTGTATAGATGCGCGCACACACGCAAGCATGCACACACACACACACACAGGATGCCAAATATTCACATTTGTCAGACATCTGTGACGTAGGATGCAATTTATGCGAATATGCCGCTAATGAGTCTCTAACGCACATTACCTTCTCATGATGTTTGCTTTGCTTGCAGCTAGAAACAATAATAGTGACACGGTGTCCCCACTTATCATCGATAACTGTTCATTTCATATCTAATTGTGTCTAATAATAGTTTTTAAAATAATGGTGAAATAACACAAATTGTAAAGACAATACATGAAAAATTAAATAAATGATAAAGTATTTATATTATTATTTATTATTTTATTAGTATTTATTTCTCTCTTCACAAACAGTACACAAATACACTAGTCCATTTCGACATCGCCGAGAAAAAAAAAAGCCCAAGGAAAAGCAAAACACGCGTGGCGTTCAAAATTTAGACCAGTGATTCTCAAACCGCTCCCTCTAGCGGTATGTGAAAGAATCACTGCTGAAGGACAGTTCAGTTGCATGTTTCAAACGTTTATGTTTGGTGCAATAAAAGTTTATTTTAAGTCTGAGAACTACTGATTTATATGGTGAAGCCTGGCGTGATTTGCTTGAACTGCAAATTTTATTTCACATATTTCTTTTGCACAACATTTCAGGCAGCGGTCCACACTGCAAGTTAATTCCGCGAGTCGGCTGAAATATGATGTGCTGCACGGACGAGAGGCCCCTCGTAATCAGCCACGTTTGTTCACGAGGTGGCCTCGAGAAAGACGGACACGTTCGCGACACCGCTTCGCCGCTCATTGGCCCACGCAAATCACCGCATACTTCTTTGCCTTCCCTGCTGTGTGAATTCCTGCAATGTCTGTCTTTGAATGAAAGAGCGCACGTGTAGGTGTGTGTGAGCCTTCTTTATACGCGCAGCGAACAAAAAAGGTGGCGAGCCAGGCGGATAGATGGCCCCTAAAATAGATGGATAGGTCGGCGGCAAATGAATCAAAGGCGGGCGAGCTTGAGATCATCACAGAAAAGGCACTCGGCGTGGAGATCAAAAGCAGAATATCTGTGCACCTGTTGCCTCTCGCGGGGCATACTGGGAAACGCATCCTGCGCTAAAGCGAGCGTTGAAGTGCTAAAGTGGGGGTTCGCAAACGTTTTGGGTCCAGAGGAGAAATTTGTTCCAAGGGGCCACTCCCCATAATCCGACGGGCAAATTAAAGAAAGTGAATTTAAAAATGACAACTTTAAGACATCTCTTCTTTAACCTTTATTGTGCCAAGGCTCATATTTTTCACACACAGAAAAAAACTTACCCCATCTGGTTGAAGAACATTTAATTGTTCTGCCTGTCACTATAAAGTGGTGCCTCAACTTCCAAGTTTCATTTGTTCCATGACCACCCTTGTAACACGAAATCATCTTTCCCCGTTGAAATGAATGGAAAAGCAATTCATTAATCTGTTCCAGCCCGCCGCAACATTCACTTTCAGGACAAGAACATTTTCAAAAAAGATCATATTTGCTTATTACTAATAAAAATCTAAATTCTAAAAATCTGCCTTTAAAATATGTGCGTTTGTATGGACACTGCCTAATACTTAGACCAACCAATATCATTTGTAATATTTAGCAAGGCTAAATAGCATATACCAAACAAGAGAGCATTATAATTTTCATGATTGCGTATCCTGAGCTTATCCTCACCAACCACACTAATTGTGCTTCAAATTGAATTTTGTCTGCATGTAATTTTTTATAAGACGCTGTATTCATTACATAAATTATGCATTAAACTAGACACAAAGTAGCAGGAGTAGTGTGGTTAAATGCTGGAAAGGCTTGTTGAACTGATGGTATATAAAAGTACATTTTCATTTTCTCTTTTGTTGAGAGCATACATGGTGAAAGCGGATCTCATAGAGGAGCTGGACCACTGAGATGTACTGACACACTCAATTGACAGCACACCTCCAAAACTGGACCGGCGAGTCCTCCGTAGACTACAACAGGCTGTCAGTGAAGGCATCAGAAGACTGACTCTGTGTGTGCTTTTTTTCCCTGGTTTCAACTTGTGAATAAATCGTGCTGTATGGATTGTCTAATTGGGATCTCCAGAAACAGCTCATCGTTAACACATGCGATAGTTTCTCTTTCTCAAAAAAATGAAATGTTTCAATGTGAGTCGGAGGAAAGCGAGTTCGGGTGATGGACGTGAACTTTGAACAGCCACGCGCACATCTATGTTATTAATTCATTTGTGCTGGTTTTCGTAGGCTTGAAGGGGCTAACTAAAACTCTAACTTCGAGTTTATGAGTCAGATGTGTGATCGGTAAGGGATTAACTCAAAACACTAGGAGTCATTGACTTAATTATGATATTTGAGTTGATGCTAGCTGACAATGTAGCCAATCATAAACAACAAACTGTAATAGAGGTGAGATGACGCCCTGTGGTACACCGCCCAAATTCAACATACAAAAAAATATATATATATTTTTTTTTTACCTGAAATTCACAGATCATCCTCATGTTTTTAAGATTTATGGAATAAAAGAGGACTGAGGTCTGTGTCCTGTGGTACACCAGCACCTAAATTCAAGATGCAAGAGTGCAGGTATTTTTTTACCTTACTCAATGTATAACAAATGTAATTTTTTTCAAATATTTTGTGCTATGCTGGACGTCTTGAGTACACCACACGCAACCTATGAGTAGGAAGCACAGACTTCTTCTTCCTTAAACAGAGAGGAGCTTCATTTAGCCTGGATTGCGAAACGTTACGAGACGTAACGTACGCATGCACTTCAAGGGCATTTTTTGGAAAATTAAATCATCTGTAAGCCATGTACAGTATGTTTAAGAGTAATGTTTTAAGTTAAGTTTGAAAGGATATTAAACTGTTTTTGAATCATAGCCGGTGGTATATTTACCGTTTAAATTATGAATATAGGCAACTATAAAACATTTTCGGGGGAGGGCATCACATTACTTGTAGTTTTTCACTATTTATTGCAGGGATCGGTCCCTATCCCTGCAAATAAAGCATCCAACCCCTTCTCGAATGAAGCACCTAAATGCATTAGAGCTCCTGTTAAAGTTATTAGTTCCGCCTGCATCATTAGTCAACACGCATCCGCTTCCTGAGCGTCGACTAAGTCATCCATTCTATTCAATATTTTAGTTAGCTGGAAGAAAATTTGACTGCAGGTTAACATTAGACCTTGTCCTTGTATTTCATCACGTTGTAGCTTTTTTTTCTATTTGAGTAAATGTGTGCTAAAGTTTCAGCAAGGATGTTTCCGTTTGACCTTGATGGCTCTCATGAAGAAAATACACTGCTGCAAACTGTGGTTTAGCACCATCCTTGCGATATAATAAGCCTAGCGTGAGACAACACCCAAGAGGCCTTCATTTTCAATTTTCCAATTCGTGACACTGAATCTGTCTGATCTGTTAATAACCTTTAAAGGGCGTCACCGCCTTCCTGCTGTTTAAGTGCATTTTAAAAGTGTCACCGCTCATTCTCCTCCGTCTCGAGGATTTGGATCATGCAGGGGCTGCGATACGTTGCGCTGGTGACATTTGACATGGTTTGCTCACTATGATTAATGGAAAGCATACTAACTTTCACCTTCAGGCCAAAAAGAAAGCACATTCTCCTCATCGTCACTCACTAGCATTCGACAAAGCTTCTTAATTTACTCTTAACGCTTCACCAATTAACCAACAGCAACAACGCAGATCAAAAGAATTGTTTGGATTCTTGTTACGGGCCACTTCTTGCTTGGCAATTCAAATGGGTGCAGGAACATGGACATAAACACAAGAAATTATGCTTTTTGTGCTCTTTCTGTGAAGTCCTAACATGCCACAAGATGGTGCCAAAGCCCGGGCTAACAAAAAAGTAGAAATGAGTGTCAAGGAAATATGATGAAATGATACAGATCAACAAACTCTAAAAAACATTTCTTAACGCATTACTTTTCTGTGATTAATCCCTCGAAATTAACGCATTAAAGTACCTGCCATAATTAACATAATCATATTATACTAAGGGCGGCACGGTGGACGACTGGTTACAGCGTCAGTCTCACAGTTCTGAGGACCGGGGTTCAATCCCCGGCCCCGCCTGTGTGGAGTTTGCATGTTCTCCCCGTGCCTACGTGGGTTTTCTCCGGGCACTCCGGTTTCCTACCACATCCCAAAAACATGCATTAATTGGAGACTCTAAATTTCCCGTAGGCATGACTGTGAGTGCGAATGGTTGTTTGTTTGTATGTGCCCTGCGATTGGCTGGCAACCAGTTCAGGGTGTACCCCGCCTCCTGCCCGATGACGGCTGGGATAGGCTCCAGCACGCCCGCGACCCTAGTGAGGAGAAGCGGCTCGGAAAATGGATGGATGGATATTATACTAAGTAACTAACTGACAAGCAGCTGCTGAAGCTATAGGGTGGGGTTCAAATCCGGGCTTCAGCCTTCCTGTTTGGAGTTTGCGTGTTCCTCCCGTGCTTCCTCCCACATTCCAAAAAGGTTCATTGAGGACTCCAAAATATCCGGTGAATGGGTTCTCGTCTATATGTGCCCTGCGATTGGCTTATGACCAGTCCAGATTGTATGCAGCCTCTCGGCCAAAGTCAGACGGGATAGGCTCCAGCTCACCTGCAACCTTAGTGGAGATAAGCGCAATAGAAAATGAATGGCTGGAAACATATATGACCACAAAATTAGATGACTTGGTAGGGAGCCCTGTGGTACACAAACTGTCAAACTCAGACTTGATTATATCAAAGTGTGACAGTAAAAACAGGGTAACGCACCTATGTTTTCAATTACATGTCCACTTTAATAATGCTTCCATGATTTTTCTCTCTCCTTTGAATGATGTTTAATACATAATTCTTTTATTTTTCACATTTGATTGTACATACACACAAAAAAAGATTTCTGCTCATTTTAGTGGGGGATCTTTTCTCAATCAAGACTGCTGACGTCAGCAGCCACACTTCAAGCTGACAAGTGATCTTTTTGATATGTATATTACTGTCATTTATCGTCCTGGTTTCACTCTCCCATTATCTGCAATTAGACCACAAGAGAACTTTTGTAATAATTGCCCGCCTCGCTGGATAGATGAATTTGCATTTTTGCTTGTGGTCACCCTGCAAAGCGGAAAATCTATTAGGCCGCCAAGAGACAATTGGCTTTAAAAGGATGGCGCTGATCACCGAGTGCTTGTATTGCCACAATAGGTGTAGTTGTCAATGGTGGGTAAAATTTGTGTTGAATTTACAACATAACAAGTGTGGCTAGCATACGACCAGTGGGGGGAAAAGTACTCACACTCTGTGCTTAAGTAAATGGAAAATAAAACATTTTTAAAAATGACTTAAGTAAATGTAAAAAATAGACTCTGAAATGCACTTAAGTATAAAAGTAATGATTAAAAATGAATTTTTACCATTAATGATATATAATAAAAAAAACTTTTATTAACTTATTAGTGTTAGTACTATGAAAAAGAAAAATGAATAAAATCTCAACGTGTTCCCATAACTTTGCTAACATTTGAACTGGATACTGAAAATGCTGAATTAGCTCATGATAACAACTGAAATACACTTGTACGTGTTTTTTCTAGATTAGTTGGCTGGCAACCAGTCCAGGGTGTACCCCGCCTCCTGCCCGATGATAGCTGGGATAGGCTCCAGCACGCCCGCAACCCTAGTGAGGAGAAGCGGCTCAGATAATGGATGGATGGATAGACGGAGAATTTTGAAAGGCAGAAGCTAGTGCTTTTTAATGCATTCGCCACCAATCATTCTTGTAGCCGACAACCTCAAGCAATGGATGACGAAAATGTTCTATTGCGTCATTTTCGTTATTGCGAACACTCTCTGAAGCAGCTATGGAAACAAAAGCTGAATCCACCAGGGGGGAATTACTTTGAAGGCAAAAGCTATTTTGTGACACCAGTCCTGGAATTTTTGCAACACACCTGGTACATGAGCGACATATTGTTACATTCATTTCAAAACCAATCATTTGTACCACTGTAACGCTGTCGTGCTGGAGCTCCTATGGTTGTGCAGTTGTACCTAATGAAGCGTCTGGTGTGTGTACACGCTGTGCTCAACACGTCGCATAAGTGTCGGCAGGTAATACACACTCGAGCAGTCAGTGATTGCGCACAATGCACTCTGGCCTGACCTTTCTGGCATTTATTGTCAACAACCAGATGCTGGAATCTTTCTTGGTAACAATCTACTTTATAACGTGCGCGCGCACACCCACGCACGCACGCACACACTAACAGAAAGTATAAATATCAGTGAAAAATATATATAATGCTTCAATGGAAGGAAGGATGGATATCTGAGGAACACTTTTAAGCTTCCTCTTTTTGATTCCATGCTCCATGTGACATGTAAAGCTATTTGGACGTTATTTTCTATAGATGAGTTAAAATAAATAAATACATAGCTTCAACACAACAAAATCCTCATGGAAGAGTGTTATTTTATAAATACATAATTTTATTTCATTTGCAGAATTAAAAATATATTTTGGGCATTTCCTTATTTATTTATGCAAGATATTTTTTATATTTTTATTAGCATCTACCTTTATGTATTTATTATTTGTTTAACAAAACGGAATGTCTGTGCTTCTAATAAATATACATTGATACATTTTATTTATTAAATGTCTTTTTTTATTAATGTAACATCATTAATCTATATTTTGCAGGTATTTAATATTGTTATATGTATACATTTTCATCTTAAATCTTCATGAGTGTCATTGTTTCTTTTTTTAGATTTACTTCTTTAATATGATTGCATTATTCGATTTTTGTAATAATTTTATGTAGTTTTTTTCTTAGTCTATTTTCATTATTTTTTCAGTTGTCAGTTTCTAAGTAGTGTTTACTATCCATGAGCTGTACTAATTTAATTATATTTTATGAATTTTCTTTGCATGTGTTTATTTTTATTTACTTTTTATGTTTATTTATTTATTTTATTTACTGTAATGTGAGTGTGCCATCTGCTGGTGGCTTGTGTGAAGAGGGTCACTATTGCTGCCAAGACTCGGGACATCCCTAAATAAAGGGACTGAAGTGCATCAGCGACTGTGTCGTCCTTAACCACCACATCAAATATGGCGAACGTGTTGACGTCCCACGGCAACGAGGTAATCCCACTCAAGGCGGCGTGAAACATATCTATGCTAACAAATTCACAATCGAAGTTTTTTAATGGCATTGTTTCCAGTTTCAATCTCCACGTTGCCTATCGTTTGAGTGTTTTATCAATTCAGTGCATAACCAGCATCAAACTTTGTTCATGTCTGACCAACTATCGGTGAGCTAATTAGTTAGAAGTTAGCAGTTTACCTGCATGCGGCTGTAGTTTCATGGTGACGGATGACGTTAGCCGTCGTAGTTGTTGTGAGTTTCTCCGAGTAGGATGTCCCCGTTCTCTTGTTCCCGATTTTATCACCCAAAAAAAAAAAAATCATAATCTATGAATCCAAATGAAATTATTTCAGGCTCTCCCTGCTCCATGATACTTTCTTCATAAGGCGCCCTCTGCACTCGGAGTGATAGTTTTGCTGGTTGCCATGTTTGCAGCGTCCTCCTCTTAAAAAAAAAAAAAAAAAGAGAACAATCACTCTTCTTTCAAAAACAAATAACGCTCTTTTGAAAATTGCTCGTATATTGGCATTGTTGTAATATTAATTGGGCATTATTATTAGTAGTCGTATTATTATAACACCCCCACGTTAAAGAAGAAGAGTAAGCCATTACAATAATGTAATTGATTAAAATTAAATTAATAATAAAATTATTAAATTAACACATTCAGTGCCATTGACTGCTTTAGAAGTCAAATATTCATGTTATGGCTGGCACTGGATGAGTTAAATGAATGAATGAATTCAATCAATTACGTAATCTCATTACATGCGCCGCAATTAGTTACTCGCAACACTGGTTACAGGTGTCAGAAAAGCGGGCGAGAGGAGCAAATCAAAGTAAAGTATAATGAAAAATGCATAAAAAGAATTTCGAGAAAACAGGAAAAAATAGAAACTACAAGACATGTATGTATGTATGTATGCATTTGTTTGTTTATTTCTACATTTATTCATTTATTTTATAACAACAGGATTTAAGACAAAATGATAACATAATTTGAAAACGTGAGCTTTTTTGAATTTATCCTTTTTAAATTTTGTTTTTCTTTTTTAACCGAACGGTTGAGATTGTAAACCAAAGCAGTAACCACATTTCATCAATAGGTGGCGGTAATGGGGTACACATTTTGCAAACCGCCGTTAAACACGAAGATGTAGAAGAGGAAAAGGCGGAAGTGGGCGGGGCAGCCAACCCGAGGAACAGTTGTTGTTGTTGTTGTTGTTGTCGTCGTTGAAATGTCAATAACATTTTCTCAGTGTTGAAAGTTTGGTAAGGAAGCAGCTAATTGCGGACGTCGACGAAGTCTTCGGACTGTTTGGAAGAACGATAGCGTGGTACGAGTCGCAAATATGTTGAGCGAGAGAGAGAAAGAGACGGGAGACAGCGACAACTGGAAGCTGTTTGCTACACAACTTGTGTTACATGTCCACGATTTGTTCACTTACCTCGACTTAATATTATAGATAACATATATTAAACCATTGAAAAATTCCAAAATGGAAAACATTTTCACCTTAATAAGACATTAATAATAGGATAAGTTGACAAGAAGGCTTTTTTTCTACCAAAGAGTCAAGGTTTCTGTCACAATATTCGTAATGATTAAATAGATTTCTGGACCAAGTAAATTTGGCCCGATTTGCGAGAGAAAAAGTGGCATAAAATCCTTAATCCTGATTCAGTTCTTACAAACTGGGGCTCTTTTTACTCATAATGTTTTAATCATGTGTGATTGGAGTGAATGAATAATGTGTGCAATTTTAAAGCATCTTTTGAGTGCCTTGAGAAGCGCTGTATGAGTGTAATGCATGATCAATATAATATTTGTATTTGTGTCAATGTTTTCACTA
Organism: Phycodurus eques; assembly: GCF_024500275.1. NCBI lineage: Eukaryota > Metazoa > Chordata > Actinopteri > Syngnathiformes > Syngnathidae > Phycodurus > Phycodurus eques. The sequence goes on from NC_084545.1 coordinate 5,681,194, forward strand.
AGGGGGTGATCAAGAAAGCAATCAGTGACACTTGAAGCTTGAAATGCTCTATTACCAATGTACAGATTCTTTATAATGAAACGTTGTTGCATATAAAGTGCTGTTACTTAGGCTCCATAAGTCCTTAATTACATGCAGTTCTTTAGATGTTGTCCTGCGTTCCTTTGTGACCTCCTGGATGAATTGTCGCTGTGCACTTGAGGTAATTTTTGTAGCCTGGCCACTCCTGGGAATCGTTTCTCCATTTGTGGATAATGGCTCTCTCTCACTGTGGTTTGCTGGAGTCCAAAACCTTGAGAAATGGCTTTGTGTGTGACTGATAGATGTCAATTACATTAGTTCTCATCTGTTTCTGTCTGGCATTTTGTTTCAGCTTTTTGGGATCTTTTGACTGACTTCATTTTGTCAGACAGGTTCTATTTAAGGGATTTTTTTTATTAAACAGCTCTGGAGGTAATCATGGTTGGTTGTGGTCAGTAAAAATGACAGAAATAGGATTAGCCACAGTTGATTCATGATTTAACAAATGGGGGAATATCTTTTTGGCAAAGGGCCAGGTAGCGTTGAATATTTTCACCATTTAAAAAAGGCATTGATCATGTGATATTTCTGTCTTGGGGGACTGGATTCCAAATCAAATCAATGGTGGAACAGAATTTATATGTGTGTGGTGTTCTATGTCTAGATTATCGGAGCACAACACTCAATATGACCAAAACTGTTAATGCCCAAAAGATAATTTCTATCTTCATGTGTTGGGTCTGGAACAGATAATCTTTTAAAATGTGAAAAATCCCTATGTGTGTACCAGGCCTTAAGTCAGTCTGCGTGTGGAGTGACGTGGCGTGAGTTGTAGCCGATAGCAGCTCTCATACGAATGTGCATTCTGTTACCGCTCGTGGTAATAATGCTTGTTGTGTGCCGATCCGATATTGATATCTGATGTTGGTCTGATATCAGCAATAAACGACTATCGGATTCTATTGGACTGCATCTAAAATCTCCGATATAAGCACACAGCGTACTCATTAGTAGCACAAGCCCATAAGTATAAACTACATATGTGCATATTTATTTTTATTTTTGTTTACATCCAGCAGCTGATTGATTGTCAGGAAGTGGAGGAGGTTGAAGCCTTCAACTGACTGGTGTCTCTATGAAGAGTGAAGACGAACCACCTGAGTGGTCACAGCTTCATCATCACAGGCCAAGTGAAGACCACTGAGCAGGACCACCACCAGACGACCTCTCAGCTCCTCTGTCAGACAGCGACGACATGGAAGAACCTTTGAGGAGCAATAAAGACTGAAGGTGATAAACAGTTGAAATGCTCTGAAAAGGCAACAACGAAGCTTCACAAACGTGTAAAAAAAACAAAAAAACATGTTACCTGTTCAGTTTGTAGAACTAGTTTTGCAAAACGTCATACTAGACACATGAGTCCACAAACCGGATTAAAAAAAAATAATGATTGCCGACAATGTGGTAAAAGATTCTTTTGAACACCGCCTTGACGAGTCTGACTTTGTTCCACGTCATACCATATCATATTTGACCCATGTGATCTATACTGTGTTTGCGTTGCTTGTGTTTTGCAGACGTCCAGGAGCGAAAACATCTCCTTCAGGTGCAGCGGGAGAGGTCCAGGTTGGACCCGGACGGTCCACAGCCCCCCCATGTTAAAGACGAAGAGGACACGACAAAGCCACACCACATTGAAAGGGAAGAGGAGGATCTAGAACACCCCCACATGAAAGAGGAAGCTGAGGAGTTCGATGTCAGCAAGTTCCCACTGACTGGCGTCTCAACGAAAAGGGAAGATGACGAATACAAACCACACGAGTGGTCACAGCTTCATCATCGGAGTCCAAGTGGAGGACCACCACCAGGTGACCTCTTGGCTCCACTGTCAGACACCGACGAGGTGGAAGAACCTTTGAGGAGTGATCAAGACAACAAAGAGTTGAAATGCTCTGAAATGGAGACCATTTGTAACAAGAAAGCTTCTCAAACACACAGGAGACGTCACTCATGTAAAGAACATTCCAGCTGCTCCATTTGTGGTAAAACGTTTGCTCGAAAGTCAAACATGATAGCACACATGAAAATACACGCAAAAGAAAAACACTTTAGTTGCTCCGTTTGCAGTAAGACCTTCATCGGAAAGTCAGATGTGGATAGACACATGAGCACACACACACAACAAAAACCCTTCCATTGCTCTGTTTGCAGTAAAGCATTCACTCTAAAACACAACATGATAAAACATATGAGAACACACACAGGAGAAAAACCTCATGTTTGCTCATTGTGTCATAAAATATTCGCTAGAAAGGCGCATCTAGAATCACATATGAGGACGCACACAGGGGAGAAACCCTTCCGTTGCTCTCTTTGCGGTGAAGCATTTCCCGTAAAACACAACATGGTAAAACACATGCGAATACACACAGGAGAAAAACCCTTTAGTTGCTTTATCTGCGGTAATGCATTCACTTTGAAACACAACATGGTAGAACACATGAGAACACACACAGGAGAAAAACCTTATATTTGCTCATTGTGTAAGAAAACTTTCTCGAGAAAGGCACATCTGGAATCACACACGAGGACGCACACAGGAGAAAAACCCTTTCGTTGCTCTGTTTGTGGTAAAGCATTCACTGTAAAAGACAGCGTGGTAAAACACATGAGGACACACACGGGAGAAAAACCTTTTGTTTGCTCGGTTTGTTGGAAAACATTCTCTCAAAAGACCTACGTGAAAGCACACATGAGAACACACACACACGAGGAAAAACCTTAAGTTTGCTCGGTGTGTAATAAAAGAGTCTCTGGAAAGAACCATACGAATCCACACGAGATTATGCACAGGACAAAACCCATTTCAGTTGCTCAGTGTGCAGCAAAACCTTTGTTTCGGCAAAACCTGAGCGCACATATGGAAAAACACACAGAGGTATAATCTTTTGGTTGCTCAATGTGTACTAACACTTTCTACCAAAGGTCACATCAGGAATTACACGTGATAACACACACAGGAGAAACACCCTCGAGTTTAGTTTGTGGTGGAAGCTATGCTCAACAAACAAGTTTGGCTAAATGTTTTGCGGTCGTCCCCTACATTAATTCATCATCTGAAGCAGACCGCGTATTGTTTTTGTTGAATTTGTATTCTCCTGAAAGAGCTTTAAATGCTTTATTTTGTACGGAGCCTGGGGGGGGGGGAATTAAAGGTTGAGGGGAAAAAATGTTTACTTCTGCAAGATTCATTCATGCTATTGTTCTTCGTGTTATTGTTCTTCTGGGTAAACACCTATTTGCAATAGTGGATTCTACTGGAATCCGCACTTTGGGCCTCACGCACAAACAGTGTGGACGGGAAGATTGATTGGTTGCTGGAGTCCCATAAACCTTTTGTTTGTTTGTTTGGTTTTTTCCCTCGCTCCCCCTCAGCAACACCTCTCTTTGGCAACATGACGTTAAACATTAGACCAGACGAGCCCCACATAGAGGCGACAATAGGTGATCACGATAATGGGGTTTATTATTCACAGTGTTGCCACAGTGACCTTGTAACATAGTAAATTTACTGCAGTTACTTTATTAGTTAGCAGTCAGCTAACAACTGCATAAGGCACATTAACCAGGATACATACATGTTATCAGACTCAAAGGTGGACAAAATAACACAATGTCAGCCCTCCTAGCCATTATTTCAACTTAGTAAGTCATGACTTATTTTATTCAAATCACCATTCATGATACAATATAGGCATTATTGGGTGTTAACAGCCTGGCAAAACATAAAGTATGATAAAATGAGAGATTTTTCATCTTCTTCTGTGTGATTGGTGGAGAAAATAACCTGAGCGGTCAGTTGGTGATGAGCAAGGATGCCGATTGGCTGTTAGGGAGGTGTTCCGTCCCAGTGTTTTGTGTGTATGCACTCGAATAGAATAGAGCTTTTGTGTACACAAGCCACATAGATACACATGGGTTATTGATGTCATATAACCAGCGCTCTCATTCAGTGCAATTTATGCAAGTTTCAACTTTTGATGTGCAGGTTTTATTCTATTATCCACAGCAATAGCATTTTTTTTAAATAAATAGGCAATGTACTGGTAAACTAAAGAAAAGGTATATAATTTTCTGTTATTTATTTTTGTCGTAAAAGTTAACATACTTTTGTTTGTTTTACTATTGATATTTTATTCATTTTCTTTTATTTACTTGTACATCAAACAATACTGAAGTAGATGGCTACTTTAGTATTTGTTTAAACAAATTTTATTTTTTTTACATAATTATAAGATTTATTTTTACTGTAAATTGTAAATTCCTTTTTATATTGATATGTTTTCATTTTCTTATTTTTTTTAAAAAATATTTTTGTATTATGTTTTCATTTTCCTTTATTTTATAGGGAAATGCCGAAGTTTTTTTCAAATATAATTTCATTTACTTTTGTTTATTTTAATAGTTAAAAATATATATATGTGGATTTCTTGACTACTTCTATTTTTTATTTCATTAGCATTGTATCTGTGCATGCACGCGTGCCTTTTTTGTATATTTTGTCTTATGCTGCACATTCTATTTCATGCTCTGAAAGCTGTCAATGGAAGTCATAAAGGGTACCTCCACAAGGCATCAGACGCTCTGAGAAGTGAGCAGCTTGACATTTCTCACCGAAATCTTGACGAGAACATTTTGGAAGTTTCCAGTGTGCGCGATAAGATAAACAGCTGCTGCCTACGTTAAACTTCACACAATAAGAATGCTACCGTCTGTGTTAGGCTGGTCACTTCCACAATATAATTGAATAATATATATTAATTGTTGATGTCATCTGTCTATCTAGCTTTACCTTTTTATTTGTTTATTTTAAATAGCAAGCTCATTAGAGAGCTAACTAGATTGTTCGTGAGATCATTGGACGCTTTAGCAATTTGTTTTGTAGGCTAACAGCTAACAAACATGAACAGTAAGTAAAAAGAAGGCAACAATGTGATAAAATATGACTTTTTTTTTGTCATTAGTCAATTCTTTTTTGGTTGAACAAAAACAACTAGCGAGCCAGCTAGCTTAGTGCTCATGGAACCAAAACAGGATGGATCATCTTGACACCTGAGCTAACTAAGATGTTTACACAGTAGTAATCCACTATGTTTTGATAGGGATTAGAATGTTTTCCTTCCAAATTTTCTCGCAGCATTGCGATTGAGGGAAAAAAATGACTTTGATAGATCAATTTCGCAAAGCTTCTCCGGCGGGCCTCCCTGCGTTCGGGACGTCTCAATCCCCTGCTAATCTTCGCCAAGCTCGATGCGCTGCTCATTTCAAGCGTGGCAGCTTCCTGCCTTATCTTCTTTTTCTTGTTTGCCCTTTGCTAGGAGCCATGTGCAAAATGTGTTGTATTTTCATGCTAATTACTAGGCGGCATTAGCCAACTTAGTCGTCAGTGTCCCCGCCTTAGCCGCCAATGCGCATCTTACTGTCAGTGACGGCACCAGGGACGAATTCAATAGCATTTTGGCTTGATTTTCTTTTCTATTTCCCTAGCTATAGAAGCCTCTTTGGGTCTTTTTAATTTTTTTATTTTTATTTTTTTTTAGTGTAACCTCAGAGTAAAATAGTGTTAAGATAATGTGATTCCTGTCATTAAAAATTTAACTCTTTCCAACTAAATTTTGACACCAAATATAAAATAGGACAGGCTGCTACATGTGATCAATTTGGCAAATGGTGAACAATTCTTTAAAAAAAAAAAAAAGAGTCTATAAGCTGCTTATAGCCACTCATATAGCCAGGCAGACAATATAAAAGCACAGTAATGTATTCTTTATCCTCTGCAAAGAACGGCTAATATTAGTGCTGTACTGATGAGCTGAGGGAGTCGTTGACACATCTCAATGAATATTATATCCAACTGTCAGTCTTGTACTGCCCCCAGGTAGCCAGGGTGGGCACAGTAGAGAGAGCAGCAAAATGGCCATACAATTTATCCAGTGTAACAAAAACTGTTTAATTATTTTTAATTCTATTTAATCATGTCACTACTTTATATGTTTTTTATTAAGTATAATGTAATTGAGTGCTATTTTTCCTCATTAAAATACACATTACAACAATTATTTTTTTTCTTCCCCCATTTATTTTATTTATTTTTAAAACAAAGCTAAAGCAGTACAGAAAATGGATGCATGATGTAGATACATTTTGTGTTTCCTGTATTTCTTTTTTTTTAAATATATCTTTTAACAGTCAAAATGCTTTCGTGGAAAGTCCTTAAGCCCTTTTGTATTTTTTGTTTTACGTTTGCATTTATTTTTAATAGAAACGTGTTGAAACATATTTTAAATCCCAATTTACCAAGACATACTGCTACATGTGGATAATCATGTCTTAGGCGCGAGGTGAAGCAGCATGTGGTTCATTATCCTTGTATTATTCTTGCGCGCCTATATTATAAGGTAGTAGTAACGTCGCGCAATAGTTTGATTGGTTTTAAGATCATTACAGTACATTGACATACTTTACACGCATGCTCAGGCACCCATCCTCTGCACTACCAAGAATGAGAGCGAGAGAAACATATTTACTGGGGGAACACTTACCCTTTCTGTGCTGAGCCAAAAAAAAAAAAAAACACATTAAGGTTGACTTTCTGCTATGGTGTAGCAGTCATCATGCGAAGATTTTCTTTTGGTATGCACCACATTTTTTCCACCTTAGTGAAGTGCAGAGGCTCCAGTGAATTATCAGAGTGAGCACAGGAAGAAAAAAACAACAACAAAAAGAATGATAGGGAAGACTTGCAGGAAACGTGGATGGAGGACAGAGTGATTGAGAAGAGCCCGGGAGTGAGGCCAAGTATTTTTTTTCATAAAACCTCAGAATAAAAGATGAAAATAATTCAGTCAAAATATATGCTTTGTGTATTCGAGCCACACAACTCTACAAATCGAAGGCAGAGTGGTGAACTTTGCTCTGATTTTCATGCTTGACTTAGGCAGCACAAAACTGTGACATTTATATTTCAGCTCTCGCTACCGTTTCTAAAAAAAAAAAAAAAAAAAACACACATTCTGTTTGGATTGGAACAAATCTAAAGCGCTCGAATGAAATGACACTCTGGGCTTGTCTGTATGCAGCGCAAAGATCCAAAATCCTATTTGGGGAGCGCGCCACACGGAATAAAACAGCGGATTTATCTTCGAAATGGAGTGATGACACGGTTTACAACTCCAACTACAAAAGTCAGCAGAATGAAACAAGTTCCCTCGCTTGTGCAGGCACGGTTCTTTGAGACCAGACGCGGCGTTGTATCGTCGAATGCTAATGCGCGTTAGGCTAAATATAGTCACGCTTCCAGAAACATTTTGACTTCAGAATGGGAATAATCTGAACTCTTAGTTGGTCTTTATTCTGCCTCTAACAACAAATGTTAGTATGAACTATTGCAAAGAAGAACAGTAGTTTGGCAGCTGCCCATATGTTAGCAGGTGAATAATGAAGCGCAAATATGCGGAGGATTACGGCAATACCTTTATCATCACAGGTTTTTTTTGCATGTAAAATTGGAGGTGGCTGTCTCTAGCTCTAAAACCGCAGACATTGTGTCAACTGTAAATATTTGACCAGCGTTGCATGAAATTGGGTATCATCTTTATGTCAGATAATTTTGTGCATTCTGAAACAGCTAAATACAGTATTGTTTCTTTCGCAACCATACAAGTCTGATTTCTCAGAAAAATATTAAGACAGCATTAGTAAAGTGATTATAAAATGAGTGAAATTTACGGTGGTTTCACTGTAAAATACAAGAGATTATACCTCCACTATTTCCTAATATTTACAGATTTCCCCAAAGACACAGAGCCAGCGGTTTTGATCCAAAGTGTCTTAAGATTAAAGAGAGTTCCTGTATTTTATTTTGGACTTCAGTATATAATTGGAGAAAAAGAAAACATTAAAGAAGAATAAAATATATGTCAATACTTCACAGGAAAAGGTGTTTGAACCAGCGGGAGGCACTGCATATGCAAGATCAGAATCGTGCCATCCCTGCCTCAATTTGTGCAAGGACAAAAACTATTACATATTAGTTACTAGCTTGAAAAACATATAACACTAACAATCTGGTTACTGTGTGGTGGAAGCAATTCAATTTAATAAACAAAAAGGACAATTTGAAAATGTACTTGAGTGATCAAAGTTTTGCACGAAAACATTCATCCAGAAAATCCAGAATCTTTTGTCAGTTGTTGAAATTCCTGTTTGCATTTGAATAAACAGATGCCTCAAACTGTATATTCAAGTAGGTAAATTGAGGTTATGATGATCCCTGCCAATGTCCCGAGGCAAAGGGCTTCCAAGTATCAAACACGACTTTATTGATGTGCTGTTCCGCCATGTAAGCACTGTTTGGTCGAGATAAATGGGGGTCTCGTTATCATATAGGAGCAAGCCATGTTCTTGCAAAAACATGGTTCCCTGTTGCCGCTGAAAAAGGACACGGCCCCTGGCTTGAACCCATTTGTTACGTACGTTCATATCATCATGCTGATGTGCAGCCAGACACACACGCCACGCCACGCCTTCCCCTGTGAACTCGAGTTCAACAACACGAGAAGCTTGACACCATGTCGTACCACTGACCTCGTTCACAAAACGCTGCTAGACTCTAAAAGGTACGCGTGTGTATGTGTGAGTAGGACATACGGTAGTTGTTGGTAGAGGAATTGGACTGTTTTTTACACTGGTATGTGCACCTTTCCAAATCTGTGGAAAAATTGAAGAAAATCTTATGGCTGTGTTGCAATTTTAACAACAGACAATGTTAACAAAAGTGAAGGGGAAAACATTTCCTAGTTTGGCACCTTTTCCCGGATCTGCAACAAAGTAGTTATTGTACAATTTTTCTTCTTCCCAAAAATTTACTAATAGGGGTAGGAGAGTCGTCCGTTATTGCAGATTGTCTGTTCTACTGAAGAACTTTTTTGTGGCCATATGCACCCATGTTGTTGTACAGTACAAAATTATTGTTATGTAATTTTTTCATGGCCTAAAACAAAGTTATGGATAATAAATAGAAGAAAACTTGAAAATGTTTGAAAAGTTTTACATTTTATCTAAACTTACCACGTTGGTGTGCTTGATGGTGACATTGTTGACGTATTCATAGGCGAGTTAAGGTGGGTCGCTTTCATTGGAATTGGTGTGCTTCCTAGTTCCAAATCAGTTGCCATAGACGAACGGCCTGACAAAAAAAAAAAAAAAAAAAATTATTGTACCAAAAATAGCATGTTCCAGACTTGTGACTTGTGAGAGATTTTTCGTATTCCTCTTAAAGTTAACACCCCCGCCATGCCATTTCTCTCTCTGCGCAGAGCTCTATGCTACAATAGATAGAACTCCTGCCATCATGGCCACCACGTCAATACATGGCCTGAAAATGTGCCACATTCAACATGGCCACCAAATGTCAATGCATTGCCTTCGATGGAATGTCACCATATTCAACATGGCCGCCACATTGGCATAGGAGTGGACGTCCGTTGGTTGGATCTACTCATATTGTATATCTCCGAGTCGGAAATACTACTGTACATCCCAGTCTCTGCCTATATTCCGCTACAGCGCTAGTAAACAACAGCGAACAAATTCTGGAACTAACAGACTTTGTCAACGCCAGTTTAAGTGACAGATGGAAACTATTTTTGGACACGTGTACTGTCAAGATTGTCCGTTACTTCCGATATCTGTTAAATCAAAAGTCTCCAGTTTGTGTCAAAGTCATTGAGTTGGTAACACTGGTGGTCTCTCAGTTGAGATGTATCAATTCAACAAAACGTCCTTGACACCAATTCCTATATATACAGGGCTAGGGTGCCATCTTAGGGGCCTTTCAGAAAGAGCACAAAACCATGACGAGAAGAGTTTTTCCACCAAATAGCTGAGGAAAAAAATTGCTAATAGGTGAATAGTGAACTGCGAATATGCAGGGGATTACTGTATATCCAATATTTTGTAGTATTCTAACATTTTCTCATTGAATTTGGACTACTAGTTGATTATTTGTCTGTCACGTCAACGATATTGACATCACTTACTGCTTTTGACGCCACCTTTTAGCATCTTAAGGCGTTAGAGGAACACGCAAGAAGGGGTGAGGCTTCATTGTACTGTAGCGAATTTTCTTTACTTTCATACAACATATATTTATTCAAACATTGATTTTCAAGAACGTTTTCGCCTGTTTGCATTTCTGTCCACTGTGGACTTCCGCTTCTCCTCCGCCCCTTTCCGTTGTTGTGGCGCATAGGGAGGTGGGGTGAAGCGACGTCATATCACACGCCGTCCTCTGATTGGCCGCCGCGTCTCACCCGACCCAGCTGTCTGTGGTTGACGGAGAAAGAAGCTCTCGCTCCGTTTTTGTTTTTGTTTGGGACTGCGACGTGTATTTAGTTCTCTTTTCGTCTCTCCTGCTAGCGTGCTGACAATAATGTGAAGAAACTACTAAAAACCGCAGAGGTTAAATCGACTGGCGAGTGGGAGACTGAAGTGAGACATTAAGGTAAAAGCTCTCAACTTGTCACGACTTTGTTGTGTTTTATTGTGTTTGTAACCTTTTTTTCCCCCTTCAGTGCCAAATGTCCAGCCTGGAGGAGCACTATTGGAGCTTCTCCCACTTGGAACGCGAACACTCGCCGTTGTGGTCTGCGACCAACTGGTTGGCGTCCAAAGGCGAGGAAATGATGTCCATCATCACGTCGGTGCTGAGCAGCGCCTGCGGCTCGCTGCACCGCCACCGGACGTTCAACTTGATCCGCCGCGGCCTGGTGCTGTTCGCCGTGGGGGTGATCCTCGCCCTGGTGCTCAACTTGCTGCAAATCCAACGCAACGTCACGCTCTTCCCCGAGGAGGTGATGAGCACCTTGTTCTCGTCCGCCTGGTGGATCCCGCCGTGCTGCGGCACCGGGGCAGGTGAGTTCGACGGAAAAGAAACCAGACGTTCTAACCAACGCTTTTAAGTGTTTTACTGCAAAGCGGATGGGAGTCCGCCGTTAACCAACGGTGCTTGACTTTTACGACAACATTCGACGCGACAAAATGGCGTGCGTAGAGGAAGGATGCGGGAATGATTCATTCGTTGGCAACGTTTTTGTGGAATATTATTATAGCACTCTTTTATGGTGGGCTTCTATCAGCTTTGTTCGGCGAACACGTAAAGAGTTAAAAAAAATAAAAAATGTGCGGCGTGGTGCTTTTCATATCCTCGCACTCCATTGGCTGCCGCGAGCAGGATACGAGGTGAGCCGCGCGCTCATTGGTCGAAGTCATAACGGGTGACTGGAGGGGGCGGGGCTTTGGTGGCAATAGCTTTGTTTGAGAAAAGAGCGGAAGTGGGACGAGAAAAACAAAGTTTTCTTTTAATGCGTTCAAGTTGAATGAGTTAAGTTTTTCTTTTAACTTTTGAGTTGCTGTTTGAGTTAGTAATTAAAAATCCATTGTCACTTTTAAGACAGATCATTCTTCATAAATAAACATTTTATAGTTCAGTACTTTAACATGTAAGTGACAAGATGAGGCAACCTTGGTAAGATATTTGTAACGAGAAAGCACATACTTGGGGCCAAAAGTTTTTATCACATGATTTACTAACTGCAATCTATGAATGGTCAGGGTGACCAAAGACAGTTATTATGTATGAACTTCTCTTCCAGTGTGTAACATGCATGCTCAGCAAACAACACTTCCATGATTAGATTTGTTTGTTGGTTTGTTTCTCCCCCAAACCCTCACCCGCAGCGGTGGTGGGCCTGCTGTACCCGTGCCTGGACAGCCATCTTGGCGAGCCACACAAATTCAAGCGGGAGTGGGCGAGCGTCATGAGGTGCATCGCCGTCTTCGTGGGCATCAACCACGCCAGCGTCGTATCCTTCCACGAGTAGCTTCCGATCCGCGTGAATGTCCTGTAGTAACCGTAAGGGTGTGTAGGTTGGACAAATATGTGAAGGTCGATTTGTCCCTAACTCGGCGCTCAAAACAGAAACTGGACATCGACAACAGTGTGCAGCTGTCGCTCACGCTGGCCGCGCTGTCGCTGGGCCTCTGGTGGACCTTCGACCGCTCACGTAGTGGCTTCGGCTTGGGCGTCACCACGGCCTTCCTCGCCACCGTCTTTACACAGCTGCTGGTCTACAACGGCGTCTACCAGTACGTGAACACACCAGGAAGCACATAGTGACATTATTCTATTGAAAGTCATCATTTAGGAGGAGAGAATACAGTACAGCGAGCACATTACTGCTTGGAAGTAAGCAGGGACATCACATCCAAAGTGTGTTTGTGAGAAGAGAACATAATAGCGATTGTAACCACAGAACCAACGCAATATGAAAAGTGATCAATTATGAGAAGATAAAGCACAACTAGGAAGCACATAGCAACGTTACATCTGAAGTTATCATTCATTCAGAAGCAAATGTTTTTCGTATTGTTTGCTCATCTCAGAATTGTCATTTGCATCAATGGCGGCAGTGTTGTTGTTTTAAAGCAGTTTGTATTTGTGTGATTCAGGTACACATCTCCCGACTTCTTGTACGTACGCTCCTGGCTGCCGTGTATTTTCTTCTCCGGCGGCGTCACCGTGGGAAACATCGGACGCCAGCTGGCCATGGTACATCCGGGGGCATTTCTTTCTCTCTTTTTTTTATGTTCGGGGTTGTGCTACAAGTGGTTGCTAACGGTAATCGCCACGGCCCGAAAGGTCAGCTTGCTTACAACCCTAACCCGAGTTTGACAAGAATAGTTGTGATTTTTGTTTTGTTTGTTAATACACTTGGAACTTTACCAAAAGCTGCCATAATTTGGCAATAATGACATTTCACAAGGGGGAAGAGTCATCATATGAATTGGCAAATTGAACAATTTTACTGGGATGTAGCCATAAATTAGTGAAAACTAAGTTAGAATATATGGTCATTCACACTTTAAAATGAGAACTCCATTCTCAACTTAGTAGCGGTTTCATTTTATTTTTTACACAAACATTTATACTACCTGCATTTATATTCTCGCAACATTCAGGCTATATTTTCTCCTTTTGAGGGTTTTAATTATTGCAGTCGTCAATCAGGAGTGCCAGAAGATTGTTTTCTACTCTCATGATTGCACGTCATTGAAAGCCGTAAACATGGAAAGGAAATATAAGCACTCTGACTTTGTAACATTACAACATTTTGGATAAACCGTCACAGCGTTATGTGGAAAAAGCTATTATTATATTTGAGAGCAGCTCCAGTTACCGGAGACAAATTACTTGTTTTTGACATACGTGGCAAATAATGATTCTGATCCAAATCTGAAGTTTTGTCTTAATCTTGTTGATGCTGAAATGAGAGCTCAATTTTTTTTATCTTCTATAAGGGGGGGGGGACTTTTGGGAACAAAACTTATTGAATAATAATAATAATAATATTGAAACTTTGTTTCCGTGATATGATGTAATATGTTTTACAACTTCCGTGTCAGAAAATGGTTGTTTTGCGGGGAGAAAGTCGTAGTTTTAGGAGGGTGTGAGGTTCTTCGTTTTTGTTTAAAAATGAAATTAAAATTTTAACTTTTTTCTGTAAAAGTCAGACATTAAAATGTATTATTGCAATTGCTAGTTTGTTCATTGGAAACCTTTTATGTCGTGATTCACAAATCTCTGACCTCCCTCCATTACAACGTTATTCTTGTTGTGTAAGCTGTTTCTTCATGCGTCGTACATATGTTGACATTTCCTCCCACAGGCTGGTGTGGAGAAGCCACACAGCGACTGAAGGCAACGTCACAAAAGAAAAACAAAAGTGTGGTTTGAGAAAAATAGCCTTTGGTCTTATGTGCCATGTGACCTCATGGAGGCCCCGCCCACCACAGCTTCAAAAACCGACAGGACAGTGTTTGCCTCTTTTTGAATTTTTTTTCGAAGCTGGTTTGACTTTGACTTGACAATCTTTAAAAGGGAACCTTTCTGGATTTTTCTGGCATGCAAGGAATTCAGACCAATTTTGTTTTTGGGGAGTTGCCCAACTTTTTGCCTGCTTTTTCTTCTTTAACGTGACTGTACCACACGTCACGGAAGAATGAAGAGCGACAGGAAATGTACGCAGGAGTGCCAATTCGGCTAGTTCGAAACTAGCATCACGTCTGCAAAGTATACATTTATTTCCTTGTGTGCGTAAAGCTATTTAAGCATCATTAAGAGACACAAAGACTGCTGCGAGTATTTTTGTGTCAACCAAGTTCCTCCAGTGTGGGGCTGCGACACGATTGCTTTGTCTACGAACTGCCAGGAAAATAGTCTTAAGTGTTATATATATATATATATTAAAAAAAACTAATAATCTACCCCCAAATTTCATGATTTGGTCCGATTTAAGAATAATGACACCAATAATTAGCAGTGTTTGACGAATCATCAGCCAGTGTCGTTCTCATAGATTCCAGAAATTGCCCTGCGATTGGCTGGTGACCGGGTCAGGATGGACCCTGCCTCTCACCCGTAGTCAGCTGAGATAGGCTCCATCATACTCCCGACTCTAGTGAGGCTAAGCGGTGTAGGAAATGGATGGATGGGCCCCAGAAATTATCCAGTCCCACAGAAATAGAAGTCCGAGCAAAGTCACAAAACTCAACCCAGAAATTAGCAGGTTGCAGAGATTATATATTAGCAACCCAGAAGAAAGTCAGTGTCTGGGAAGGTAATGGAAGTCATGAATTAGCTGTTGTGGGTGGAACGGAACCCAGAAATTAGCCGGCATAAAAGGGAAATGGAAGTCAGATGTTGGGGAATCAGAATCTGGGTATTTAGGCAGTCACAGGAACAAGTCGCTTGCCAGTGCAACAAAACAGAACCCAGGTAGTAACCTGTCTCAGACACATGACATTAGCAAAATATCTAGGAAATACAACTCAGAAAAAAAAGAGTGGGAATGTAGAAGTCAATTATTAGCCATTGGTGGAGAAACAGAACCCAGGAATTAAGACAGTATCGGGGATGTACACATAATGGCTGATGTGGGAGAAACAGAACAACAGATATTAGCCAATATCACAGGACTGAAAGTCAATGTTTCTGGTGTAGGTAAAATACAACCCAGGAAATAGTTTACGTCTTAGTTAAAAAAAAAAAAAAAAAAAGACATCCAGTATCAGGGTGGAATTGTAGTTGGATATTAGCTGATGTATCAGAGAAATAATCCAGGAATGAATCAGTAGCACAGCAATGACAGTCAAAAAGTCGCTGGTATGGGGAATAGCTCATATTAGACAGTTACAGATATCAGGTAAAGGCCAGTAATTTGGGAACAAAAATTAGCTGGTGGAGAAAAAAAAAAAGAACCCAAGTTCCAGAGACCAGAAGTTAGCCTGCATCGCAGGAGTAGACCCCAGATATGAACTGGCATCAGAAGGGAAAATGTCTGCAATGAGACAGTATTACAGTAATGGAAGTCAAACATTAACTGTAACTGGTATTATGTTGTCAAAGCCCCAGAACTGAACCAGTATCCTGAATGGAAGTCAGAAATTGGATATTGCAGAAGAAAGAAAAACCCAAAAATGAGTTGGTATCAGAGGGCAAGACTCCAGGAACTAGCCAATACCCAAAGAATTGATTCCTCAGTGACGGATGCTTTTTAATCTGTCAAGTGTATTTTTGGGAAGGGGCCGAAGTCTATTTTTGCAATCTGTGATTGCCCGTGTATTGTAATACTGTATTAATGTATTCTACATAATAGATGGTGCTTTTGTCACTATCAAGCATTGTGGGGTTATGGACTTATTGTACATAAATGACACTATGGCTTGCAAACAGACACACATTCAGGTGTTATTACTGTCAGTATGTTAACTTGGTGAGAGGTGAAGTGCAATCAGTACACACACACACACAGGCCAATTATTGATTCTTATTTCCGATTTCTGACAAATGCAGTGAGCAATATAACATGTCAGAAGTCAGGCTGCTCAATTGATCCTGTGTCAAAGTTGATTCAGCCACATTACGGAAGGAACGAGAACTCGTTTATTTTTCTATAAAATGAAACATTGAGGTGGAGGAAGAAAATGTTTTGGTTTGGAGGGGATGAAGCACCTCGTTCATGCTTTTTTGTGTGTGTGTGTTTCAGCCTTTTATATGCTATCTAAAATAAAATACATGTGGAAATGACTGGTGTGTTTATTATGGGATTTAAGAAAAGGAATAGGGGTGATGGTCAATACAGCTGCACGTCAGGGTCCTCTTTTGAGCTGAAAGTAAATTAAAAAAAAACATTAGAAAATAGTCAAGTGCTACGGGTTTAAATTTAAGCAATAATAATAATAATAATAATCACCAGTAGTGATGTCCTGTTACCACTAGGTGTCAGCATTGTTCCTCCACCTGAACGCTTCCTATCACCATCTATGGTAGCCCCCTAGTGGAGAAACGAGGAAGGGCACAATCCATTTCAAACAGACATTACATTATACCGAAGTACAGTTTCCATATTTATACACACTATAATCGTTATTATATTAAATATTGAGTCATGTAAAAAATATATGTATAGACATTACATGGACAACATTTTTTAGTCATGTGAAAACCATTTTTATGTGTGTGTGTGGCGTCACTGGGGTATGATTTGAAAGACTTGACACCAGCTGTGTGTGAAGTGTCAAAAAGTGCCGAGTCGCGCTCCAAAAGCGATCGTACAAATGTAGGACGTCTTGTATTTGTCAAGACTTGATAAAACGATCATTAAAAGATTGTAACGTCACAAAAGTGGAAGGATTTGCCGAGATTTGACACTTGTCGTGCGAAGAGTCATATTTAAAAACGAGCGCTTCATGTGCGTAACAAAAGTATTTTTAAACGTGGGGGGGGGGGGGGGGGTGAGTGCCAAGTCACGTTACAAAACCAGCTACCCTATTATAAAGACGTCACTCAGTGGTTGCATCTCACCTGTTGCGTTCACTTGAGTTAACGTCCACGAAGACTTTGATTTTTAATTTTGATTTTTCTTTCTTGTATTAACATTCTTATTTTTGAAGGAGGAGGAAATTACGTCAGTTTACCACTTTTTAATGTGCAATCGATGCACTTGGTCAAATCACCCCAGATTGTATTTATTTACACTTGGGTAAGAAAGCAAATGAGGTCAAACTTAGCTATTGACGTACCCACGTGCTTACCGTATTTACTTACCTATTTACATGTGTATTATTTGTTCACTTACTTTCCTACTTATTTATTGTATCTTTGCATGGACTTTTTATACTTGATTGCTTACTTACTTACCGGCGGCACGGTGGGCGAGTGGTTAGAGCGTCAGCCTCACAGTTCTGAGGACTTGGGTTCAATCCCCGGCTCCGCCTGTGTGGAGCTTGCATGTTCTCCACGTGCCTGCGTGGGTTTTCTCCGGGCACCCCGGTTTCCCAAAAACATGCATTAATTGGAGACTCGAAATTGCCCGTAGGCATGACTGTGAGTGCGAATGGTTGTTTGTTTCTATGTGCTCTGCGATTGGCTGGCAACCAGTTGAGGGTGTACCCCGATGACAGCTGGGATAGGATGGATGCTTACTTACCAGGAAACTTTTTTTTTTTTGGTGACCAACACTCGATAGCGACAAATGTGTGATTCGAGGTGGGAGGAAAGTATAATAATAAATATAGATGGCATTTTTCAGAGGGCTCAAAGTTGCTTTACACAGTATAAAACAACAATAAGTGTCACATTTCTTCTTGCTGAGTCACGTATTTTTTTTTTAATGACCCTTATACGCATGCGCGCTAAATGCATCTGGGCAAACGTGAACACGCACGAGCACCACATGCGCCGCCGCGTGTGGGGTCAAAACAACTCAGGTGCACTTAAGGTGAAAGGGGGCAAAACGTGGGTCAACCGCCCCCCTCCGCCCCCCCCCCCAGGCACTTATACATACATTAGCACTTTTACATAGATTTTTTTTCCGATGGAGGAATTGCACAAAACCGCATGCACTGTTTTTATGTAGTCCAAAAAGGGAAAACACTAAAGTTCACTTTTTTTAATTACTATCATATTGAATTTTGAGGTTCATAAAGTATAAGCAATATGCATACAGTGTTATATTTACTTTTGGACCAACTTTCACCTTCACTCTTTTAATGGAGTCCAATAGAGGGGGGGGGGGGGGGGGGGGAAACTGAATTAGACAACATAACGTAATTGAAGAGTTTTGATAATGAATGTTTTTTTTATACAAAAAAAAGCACTAACTCGCCACTTCATTAGGTACACCTGCACTATAAATAAATGCAATCCGAGGGGAAAACCAGAAAAAGAGAACAGATATTTTAGTAGTAACAATAACTTAAAATTGTTATTTCTTTTGTTATCTGACAACTTTATTATTATGGTTGGTGCAATTTTAAAGACACTTCATTCGGGACACCTTAATATCACACTCGCCACAAAAATCTGCCTGGCAACAGCGGCTCAAAATAAACCCGTTTGTAATTTAATTGCAGTGTTGCCATTATTTCACTACGCTATGACATGACTTCATAAAATAATAATATATTTTTTAAAATTTCATCCACGCACGCTTCTCACATTTTTTTTCAATAAACAATACAGCAGCAGCAGCAGAACTGCATTTAAAAAAAATACATTAATAACAAAATGAACGTGCTCGTTATTTAAAGTACACCTGCCCCCTATCCTGGGTGTAAGTTTGCGCGTGGGGAAAAGGCTTTTTCACCTGCCCCTCGCCCCCTCCGCCGAAAAGGGGAGCAGGAAGTGGGGGACAGGTGCACGAGGCATGTGGACCATCCCAAGCCCCAGAAGCATGCCCACGTCAAGCGGGGACCACCCCCCGTCCCACATCCACCACGCACGCACGAGGACCCTCGAGGGCCAAAGTCCAGCGCTGCAGGTGGACTTTGACATACAAAAATAACTTGGACAAATTTTTTTTTTTGCGCGGGAAAAGAAGAAGCATTTTCCCCCAAAAGCCCTCAAATTATATTCAGCACAAAATGAAAATGAGTGTGGATTTTTTCCCAGTAAATTTATCCCCGTTTTTAAGTGTTATTTCCTATTTTTACATAATTTTACCTTTATTAAAAAGGGCATTAATGTGCATTAATTTGCATTATTCTTTAAATACATGCAACTTAGAATATATATTTGTATTTTTAATATAATTTTCCTTCAATAATTCTTCTAACTTTATACAGTAGAAATGCTGACAAATTTAGAAATAGTCTGTAAATTACATTAAGATTTTCGTCTATATACATTTAATGTATCTTTTTTTTATCTGAACAGTATGATCAATTAAAAATAATAACCGTAAATTATTGTTTGCACTTTTGTTTGGACTTGGATGTTTCAATGTTCCTTTAATAAATTTAACGTTTCAAAAATAAAAGCAATACAATAAAAATGTTCACCACGAATGATTGTCGTTCCAAGACTTTGAATCATTTGAAATATATTGAAATATACTTTTACCTTTTTTCAAACATTTTAATTTACAATTTAAACTTGTCTAGGACGGTGGGGAAAAAAATGTAATGTAGTTTTTTTCCAGTATACTCAACTTTTTCCAATGTTATTAATGAATTACTACCCGCAAATTATTGTAGAACACGAGTCGATTATTTATTTATATAAAAATATATGTAAAGCTTTACATCGTAATGAAACCCAAATGCAAAACTTAAATGCATGCAGTATGGCACATTTTCTGTTTTAGTAAACATTTTATATATTGGTTAAACTTTTTGCAATTCAAAATGTTCACCACAAATTACTGTTGAACATTAGAAGGCTAATTTTAACTATAGCAATCACATTTTCAATCTACGTTTCCCTTTCCAACACAATGACTAATTAAGAATTTATTTTTACGATTCGTCTGCTCATTCTCTTCGCTGATTGGCTAGAAGCCCTCACGTGGTTTTACTGCCTTCTCATGTCCATGATGACTTCTTTCCACTATAAAGGCTGAAGGAAACCGAGTTTATTTTTCACCGCATTGACGTCACGACTTTGTCTGATGTCTAAACATGTGCGAACGTGTTTAGAAAACAGTTAGGAGAGGGGGAAATTAAACCAAAAAAAAATTTAATTAAAAAAAAAAAAAAAAAAAAAAAGAGTAAGACAATCCCTCTCGGCCCTTTGCAGCTTTCTAATAACTTCGAAATCCGTGTGATCGCTGTGCCGTGCCGGCGAAATCTCCTTTCAATCGGGATTGTTCTTACTTCAGCCACTTAAGAGCACAAACGACAGCATGCGCCACCCCGCGCGAGCAATTAAGGCTTAATTGGATGAAGCCTCTAATTGAATGGCGAGTCGAGAGCGTCACTAACGACAGGAGAAAACTGCTATTAACAATAACAACAACAAAAGTGGATTTTAATTAAGTATCACGTTTGAAACTCACTCCGAGTCAATTATTTGGAATTAAAGGACTGTCAATGGGGAAAATACTTAAAGCCAAACAGTTCTATTTTTAATTGTTTTTTGTGTGTGTGTATTTAATGATTACATATCTAGTTATTTTATTACAGGTAGTATTCGTACAATAAAAAGCATTTTTGTCAACATTGACTTTTTGTAATTTGTACTCATTTCTACCGTTTTTTTTAACATTCAAAGCTCACAAGCTCATTTGATCAATTCTATTCATTGTATATTTAGAATACTTAAATTATACATTTTTAAAATGTAATGCGTGTCGTGAGAATGTGTATATTTTTTTGTTTTAAAACAGAACTACAGCAAAAAAAATAAATAAATAAAGTGGTACCAATATAATTCTTTTGTTTTGAATTAGTACAATATAATCTTCAGTAATCAGTAATCTTTTTTGTTGTTTTAAATTACAACTATGGATATATGTACCAATTATAACTAGTAAAGAGACTAATAGAACTTATTGTTGTTGTTTTAAATTATAAAAATAGGATGAAAAAAATAACAGTTAAGTACAATTAGTATAATACAATTATTTATAGTTGACCTTTAATAGAATTTTTTTTTAGTTTTCATGTAATATTTTATAACCTTGCATTCACTTATTTTTTTAAACCTATAAACAAAGATAATACCATACGAATTTATCCAAATAAATACTCAAAATTATTATTTATAAGGCTTTTTTTTTTTTTTTTTTTTTTTTACCCTTTTAAAGGCAATCAATGTCTTTTTTTTTTCTTCTTCTTAGTAATTGGACAATGATGGCGGGTCTGACCCTGGGTGTCAAAACACTTCCGGGTTTGGACACGCACACAAAAACAAATCATACACATCCATAGCGAGGGGTGTTTGTGGTGGTCGGGGGGGGGGGTCTTTCACATTGTGTGAAAGGCACAGGAAGCAGCAGGATTTAAGGGGAGTGGGGGGGAGGGGGGCGACCCCTGCATGGGGATAGTTTACAGAAACCCACCCCTCACCCCCCCTTCTGCAAGGGGGGCGTCTGTGATCTGTGAGCTGGCACACATGATGGCGTCCATTCACAAATCCTACATGTGCGCGTGCGTCACCTTTTGTAGTGTATTACCGCACACACACGCGCGCACACACACACACACACACATCTGCTTCTGAAAGTGGGTTATGGGAGCTCAAGGACACTGCACATGCGCACAAGACGCGTATAGTGTAGTAGCGTGTGGGGCTGCATGCCAATTGGCTGCACACACCCAAAGATAAATATTTCACTTCACTTTTGGTGGTGCTAACACTAACACACACACACACACACACACACACACACACACACACACACACACACACACACACAGCAGAAATTATGTCACTTCATATTATTCTTTAATAATCAATTACAAATGCTGTAGATTTAACTAAAGCTAATAATAATAATAATTCAACCATGCGTGAAAAGCATACAGCAGTCTTACACGCATCATGCTTCATTAAAGACAACATGATGGCCTTTATTACTTTAAAAAAAAAAAAAAAAAAAAAAAAAAAAAAAATATATATATATATATATATATATATATATATATATATATATACACACACACACACAGACACACACTATGGGTGTCCAAATATCACAATGACAACATTAAAATACAGTAAGCAGTCGGCCAAAGTGTTCACCAAAAATGGTCCAGTGGTTTTAATCTTAAAAAGAGTATTTATGATTGTAAGCCACTGTAACATGATGCACAGTTCGAATATTTACACTGTGCTTAGATATATAAGGAGGGGGAGTATATACCTGTAACACTTAAATCAAAACGTAGTGTGCAAGTAAAACAAGAAAAATTTACTTAAATGTTTAAAAATGAACAGTTCATAAAGATTAAATGCAAATGTACTTAAAAGTTAAATACAACTGAACTGCACATGAAAAGTAAAAAATGTACTGTGCTGGATTAAAAAAAAATATTTAAACAGACTGTATTCATAGCTACAACCTTAATTTTAATATTATTAGCCTAAACATTAGCATAATTGCCCAATTCATTTTTGAACGTTTTTGGAAAGCAAGAAAAAAAGAAATAATAATTCAACAAACGAGAGTCTCATTCGCTCGATTTGACTGATTCAAAAGAAAAAAAAATTGCAGGCAATTTTTTAATTGACGTGACAATAAATTAAAATGATTTATGTATTATGCTGGCGGCACGGTGATCGACTGGTTGGAGCGTCTGCCTCACAGTTCTGAGGACCGGGTTCAATCCCCGGCCCCGCCTGTGTGGAGTTTGCATGTTCTCCCCGTGCCTGCGTGGGTTTTCTCCGGGCACTCCGGTTTCCTCCCACATCCCAAAAACATGCATGGTAGGTCAATTGTGGACTCTAAATTGCCCGTAGGTGTGAATGTGAGTGTGAATGGTTGTTTGTTTCTATGTGCCTTGCGATTGGCTTGCAACCGGTTCAGGGTGTACCCCGCCTCCTGCCCGATGATAGCTGGGATGGACTCCAGCGCTCCCGCGACCCTTGTGAGGACAAGCGGCTCAGATAATGGATGGATGTATGGATGGAATTATGCTAATAGGCTAACAATATGTTTGACAGTATTTCATGTTTTAAAATGTCAAATTTATTAGTATTTGATTCTCTTGCATACCACTAGAGAGAGCCAGCGTACCACTAGCGGTACTCGTACCACACTTTGAAAATCATCGTTAAATAGAACCTAGAGGTTGACTGTTCCTTGTGGAAATGACACAAAAGTGAGAATCAAACATAATACGACGGTAATTCTCAAAGTATCACAAGTGGTACGCAGGCTCCCTATAGTGGTACGCGAAAGAATCACTCAATTAAATGTTTAAACTGTGCATCATGTTACAGTAGCTTACATTTTTCCAATCCAGTAGAGTACATTTGTGATACAAATACAATACATGCATTTTATCTGTAAGAGCTTCTTGTTTTGAACATTTTAATTGATGTGAAATACATTTGAATTTACTCATCACATAAGTACATTATTTCTTATTTTCCTATATATAAGCAGTGTAAATTTTCAAACATGCTCACAATGTGACTTGGCCTATAGGCCTATTATGCTACTGTATTTTAATGTTGGTCACTATGGTGGTACTTGGCGAGTATTTTTTTTGAAGTGGTACTTCAAAGTTTGGAAACCACCATGTAATATGAGTCATACAAGAAAAAAATAAATGGCGATATCTAGTGTTTTTATTATTATTTGGAGTATTCTTTGTAAAATAAATAAATAAATAAATAAAAAATTTAAAAAAAGAGGGACTGGTTCTTATATCGACAAATACACATCCAGTTTTAAGTCATCATGAAAATAAAATCACAATTGATGTTGACATACTGACGCACATACGTTTTAATAGTATTTCGTCTTGATTTTGACAATTCTTTGTAGAAATGTCACTAAAATACATACCCAGGTTCCTATGATGACAAATACACATTTTAGGTTTAATCTTAATCTTTAATCTAACATTTAATCTTCACTTTGACCGTTATTTGTGAAAAAGGTACTAAAATAGATCCATGTTTTATCAAGACAAAAATAGATTTAAGTCTACATATTCACTTTTATATAAGAATGAAACTAAAATACATGCGTTTTCATAGAAGAAAAACATTTCAAAGTGTACTTTTTAGTTTTAATTGGACTGTAAGTGAAAATGGGATTAAAACAGATACAGATAATATGTTGCTGTAATGCAAAACATGCATTTAAAAGTCTGTTTTTTAGTTTTGAGTTTGACCATTCTCAGTAACAATGACACTAAAATGAAAGCACAGGTTCCTATAATGACAAATACAAATACATTTTCAAGTTTAGTTTTTAAGTCTTCATTTAGACTACTGTAGTGAAAATGAAACTACAATTGATGCACATTTTCCTATAAAATAAACAAGTCTACTATTACTATTCTTAGTGAAAATGGCAGTAAAATAGATGTTTGCATGGCTTTTAGACCAAAAGAGACGTATATGTTCTAATAGTGACAAAAATAACATTTTAAACTGTTTGTTGTCTTAATTCCGACTGTCCCTTAGTAAAGAGACACTAAAATAGATGCACATTTTCCTATAATAACAGATACCGATTTTGAAAGACTACATTTTGGTCTTGATTTGGTTATTATTTGTGAAAATGACATCAAACTGAGGAAAACAATCTAAAGTCTATTTTTTTAAGTCTTGATTTGGACTATTCTTTGAGAAAATAGATGCACGTTTCTATAGTGGCAAAAACACTTAAATTTTATTTTTTTGATTTAAGGTTGATTTTTCCTAGTGATTATATATTCCCATTGTGAAAAAAAATTAAGTCCACTTTTGAGTCATGAGATTTGATTATAGATATTTCTACATTGAAGTCTAGTTTTGGGTGTTCATGTTAAGGTCTCCACGTGAAAATGACACCAAGTTGAGATATTATTGATCAAAATGCAATGCTAAATTCCTACAATTGGAAATCCACATTTCATCTAGTTTGGACTCTTGAGGTTGACTTTTCTTTGTAAAAATAACACCAGGTGTGGACAAAATGGCTTCAGATGACAAATGGTCAAGTCTCGTTTTGTGCCTTGCTATTTAGTTGCAAATATTGCTACAATGACAGATATACACTTTTATGTCTACTAGCCAAGTGGAAATAACAGCAGGAGGGTGATTTAAAATGGTTTACAGTATAAAATGTGACAGCAGATTGGGCCGAAATACAAGAAGAAAGATGGCGAAATATCCATAAGAAGAATTTAGAGGGAAAATGCATCAGGGATCATGTGTGTGTGAATATTGTAATGTTCTTTTTTGTGGAAACAAGCCCGACGTCTTGTGCCTCTATTGTGTGCTGCTCATTTAGCGCCTTCCTTCCACTCGCAGCGTGACAACAATGTGTGTGTGTGTGTGCAATTAGAATTCAAATGGAGCTTTAAGGAGTGCTAGCATGGCACGATTCCACATTGTTTGGGCATCGTCCAGCCCCCCCCACCACCCCCCCCACCCCAAAAAAAAGCAACAATTTGTATGGTAAACTCATCCACAAGTCCTAAAAGATCCATATAGTAACTCGAAATAAAAAGGAAAAGTACATTACAGTCAATAAGTGCCACACTCACCCTTCCCTTGGTTGATCTCTCCTCCCCCTGAAGTGTGCTCTCTCCTCGGCTCGGACGGTCCCCAATCTGCCCCCGCCCCGGGCAGCTCGCTGTAAGCATGTGTCGCCCCGAGAGGAGGAGGACTACTAAGCACAAAAAGTTGGTCAGCAAAAGTTAGCCCCAAAAGTTTAGTCTTTGGCAGGAGGGGGGGGCCTCCCTGCATGTCGTTGTGCATCAGTGGTTTCCTTTTTAAAGAGGATATGGACCACAGGTCAGCGTGGGAACACTTGGGGAAGACTAAAAAAATAAGACACTTAGTAGTAATATACAAGACTATTTTTGCAAAATGGACAACTTTGAACATGAGCGCAAGACATACGCGGCTAGAAATTTCTCACATGTATGTATTTGGATAAAAGGTCAGACCAAATTTTTCACTCATCCGTTGTGGGACTACATTGGTGTAAAACCTACAGCACTGGGGCCAGGTACGGCCTCTCTCACATGCAATTGTAATATAAATATCAAACAATAAAAAACAAGTCAACCTACCAATGAGTGTAATAAAACAATTTTAACATCATTTTTCATAAATGTATGATCCTCGGAGGACTGTATAAAACATCTAAGGTTCCCCAATGAATGATGTCATGTGAGTAAGTTTTTTTTTAAGGAAGTTAAAAAACATTTAGAAAATTGTACATAATTTGGGATTATTTTGCTTCATTTTTTTGCGATTTTTGTTTTGATCTCTCTGCCCTTTTTATTTACTAAAATCTGTATCATTGACAGGTAACCTACAGCTCATGGGCCACATACGGCCCACGAAAGCATTTAATTTGGCCTACAGTGGAATTCTAAAAACGGACATAGGAAATCATTTAACCCACACATATTCA
Organism: Phycodurus eques; assembly: GCF_024500275.1. Lineage (NCBI taxonomy): Eukaryota > Metazoa > Chordata > Actinopteri > Syngnathiformes > Syngnathidae > Phycodurus > Phycodurus eques. The sequence goes on from NC_084545.1 coordinate 5,707,701, forward strand.
TAATACATTAAAAAACAGTCATTTATTTTTTCATAAATGTAATGTGGCCTGCTGCAAACTTTTACATCCTAAAAATCTCAATTGGTTCATACAGAAATAGGCAACCTCTGGCTCGGGGGCCATATAAGGCCCCGCCACAACACTTGATCCGGTCCGCCATGCAATTCTAAAAACAAATCAAACTTGCCTGAAAAAGTCTCTACTCAAGTGCATTCAAATACAGAATAAATGTCTTCTGTTGGGAGAGGGTGGTTTTGTTTATTCCCCCTTTTTCATGCAATCTGGGGAACCTTTTACCCATCAGGGGCCATAACGTTACCTTAACAGCATGAAATACAGTTTTAGTTAGAATAGGGGGAAATGCTCTGGAGGACATATCAGGCCCACAGGCTGCAGGTTAGCGACCCTTGTAGCTCAGTGGTTCTCAAAATAATGGCAGTGTACCACTAGTGGTATGCAAAAGAATCACTATAAGTACAGTTCAGTTGTATTTACCCTGAAAGTTTTACACATTTGGACATTATCTTTGAGAATGTTTTTTTTTTTTGAAACATTTATTTATATTGTTGTGATTTTTGTCTTGCCCTATTAGGGACCCCCACAGTGAGTTGCTTACATTATTTTTTTGGGCAGTTTTTAGACCGGATGCCTTCCTGAGGCAACCCAACCATTCTTTATCCGAGCTTATGTTATTGAGCTTTTATGGGCAATACATTTTAATTGAATAAATATTTTAGTAGCCTATTTTTCCCTATATTGTAATGCAGTATTAATGTTCAAAGTGTGCATAAATGTTACAGTGGATTAAAAATTTATATTAAACATACTTTAAGGACAAAACCTCTGCCGAGTTCAGCAAAAGAAATACAAGGCTCGTTGTAATCAATTACCGGAGAGAGCCTCGCAGTGGATTTGGGGGGCTGAAAAGGCAAAAAGGGGGCGTGCGCGCAGAGCTTGAGAGCCCACGTCACGTGGCCTGGCTCCTGGCCTCCCATTGGTCGGAGGCACGTGTCTGGGAGGACAGTGGGGAGACGTCACTCAAGGGGGGCTTCTCGTATGGAAAATAAGAAGCAAACTCCAGAGTGAGAGTATTAAGAGCATCACTTTTTTTTTGCGAGCCTCTTTATTTAGTTTAGTTGAAGCCGTTCGCCGCCGCGGACGTCTCTGCACGTAAATGTGCGCAAATGGCTCGGGCGCACTCGTAACGGCAGCAACGCGGGGGCTATTATGTCCAAAAAGTATGCTTTTCTCCGAGGACGCTACCGCGAGGCTGTGCATAGCTCTATCTAACCGTTGTTGATTGTCTTATTGTTTGTTTTTTTAAACAAATCCACCTCCAACTTGTGCATGCGAAGCGCGCCGGAGGAGAGCCACAAAGGGGGTTAAACATAAAGAGAATAAAGGGGGGAGAAAACAAAACAAAAAACGATTCACGATGGAAGAGAACGAGCGCGGCAGCAGAGACGAGTCGGCGGAATCGAACAGAGCCATCCTGCCTCTGCTGCAGGTGCAAGGGGGCAACGCGCAGAACCCGCACCGGGTCACCAACTTCTTCATCGACAACATTCTGAGGCCGGATTTCGGACGCAAAAAGGACACCGGAGCGAACCACCAGCACCGCCGCGGGGAAAGTATTTTGTCGCCCCCGCCGCCGCTGCCGCCTCCGCCGCCTCCGCCGCCGGAGAGCCTCGGCAGTCCGGCGGCGCCTCAGACCGAGCCGGTGGGCAGCACGGTGCCCACGGAGGGCACCTCCACGCCGCACGCGGACAAGCCAGCCATAGCCGCCGAGGAGCCCCTGAAAGCCCGCGGGGAGAGCGGAGACCAGTGCCTAAGCTCGGACTCGGACAGTTCCCAAGCCAGCTCCAACGCAGCCCCGGCCCAGCAGCCCATGCTGTGGCCCGCCTGGGTGTACTGCACCCGCTACTCGGACAGGCCCTCTTCAGGTGGGTAACCCCGAATGGAGTCCCGGAACACTGACCGACTTCGAACTGCGCGCTAGGGGCTCATCGACCCATGTGTTTACCTTTTCGATTGATGCACTCTTAACAAAGCACGACTCTTTTTTTTTTTTTTTTTTTAAAGAAGTAGGCTATTTTAAAAAATACACAGAATAAATAAACGGATGCGAATCGCCTTATTTGGGGGAGAAAAAAGCATTTGAATTCTTTTCTTTTTTTTTTTACACTAAAACTGTGTGCAAAACAACACTCGGTTTTCTGATGTGTTGCATGCATTTGTTTGCACGTCCGCTTGTTGTTGTTGTTTTTAATTAATTAATTAATTTATTTATCTATTGCTTCTTGTTGCGCAAAAAGTTTACAGGCGTCAGCAGAAAACCAAATTATACGAGTGTCATGCGTGGATCAAATCGAGCGGAGTACAACTTGTTCTCATGCATTATGTAGCTAGAGGAGGCGACTACTACGAGTTGTAGAGTTTGTGTGTGTTTGAAGACACACATGCATCGCGGTTGTGTTTGTGTGCGTTTAATATATAGCATAAGAAATAAAGCATTGCGCCTAATGCTACGCGTTTCTCATCGTGCGAAAATACATTATGCACCATCACAGCGAGTAACAATCAGTAGAACTGTTTTCAGAATTTGACATTTAATTCAAATTGACTGCTAACCAAATATGTGCACGTGGGTAAAGGGCCATTAAAACACACACACACACACACTTGGAATTATTGCAACACAAGTAAACAATATTACGCTATTGTTAATTAATTCCGTATGTGTGGACATGGAGGGAGGGGCTTGTTTTCTGTAATAGGCAAATAATCTGCACGTTTTGCATCATTTTTGGATGTTAATATAAATACGTTAAAGTTTATATAAAATATATAAATTCTGGATTGATTCGCTTGCAGGTCCGAGATCCCGCAAACCAAAGAAGAGCACCAGTAAGGAGGACAAGCGACCACGCACGGCCTTCACCGCGGAGCAGCTGCAGAGACTCAAGACCGAGTTCCAGACCAACCGCTACCTGACCGAGCAGCGGCGCCAGAACCTGGCCCAGGAACTGGGCCTGAACGAGTCCCAGATTAAGATCTGGTTCCAGAACAAGCGCGCCAAGATCAAAAAGGCCAACGGGAGCAAGAACACACTGGCCCTGCACCTGATGGCGCAGGGCCTCTACAACCACGCCACCGTCACCAAGGACGACAAATCCGACAGCGACTGAACACGACCCTCCTTTTAGGGTTTTTTTTTTTTTTTTTTTTTTTTTAAATAGTCTATCCTACCACACAGAAATATAAAGCAAGACTACAGAATATAGTGAAGTCAGTTCACATGATCCCACTATATAGGAATATTAAGATGCAATAATATCATCCAACAACAAGGGCCAGTTTAAGAGAGAATATACCAGCATAAATCCAGTCTGCAATATCACGTCTATACAAGATGCTGTATGAAGTCGTCATTGTCTGTTCCCCCGCCCAAGCAGGAGCTTCTAATTAATTATTTACTTATGAATGCCATCCGGTATACAATATACATATATATGATATAATGATTGTCATTTTTACATCTGGCACTTCTATATGAGAAGACACAAGTCCAAAGAATGTTTTCTTTTGTTTGTTTGTTTGTTGTTGTTGTTGTCGTCGTTGTTGTTGTTCCTGCTGCATCAAGGCTACTGTGAATTTAAATCAATGCTAACTAACACCATTTTGTTTTTAAATCATGTATAGATATGAAGAGAGAGAAAGAGAGGTCTATGGCATTATTTTCTAACACGTTGCTTACGTGCGTGTGTTGTTTTATTTTAAATAGCAATATCAATCACTGCTGTGTTAAATGAATGACTGCTGCCTCTATGGTGACCGTGTAGCATTCAAACCACAAGCACTCATGCAGCTTGTGTTCTTGTTAAATTTTCTACAGTATTTGAGGACATTTATCATTGCAAAAGAAGGCATCCGTCTGTGACTGTATTAAAGAAAAAAAAGGACTTCATGTGTATTTATATAGATTCTATTGAGAAAAAAAAAATCTATCCAATGACCAGTGTTGCTTTAGAGTAGGTATCTGGGGTGTTTACACTGCTTGTTTATCTTGCAATAACTTTTTTTTTTTTTTGTGAATGGAAAATGTGTCTACGAGGCCTTTTGCATGAACGCTGCAATCTGTTGTACTTGGGGGGGGGCAAACAACTGTGTTTATAAATGGGCAAAACAAGTGTGACCGAGCTACTAAGGCTGTATTCATGTATCAGGGGCCGGGGGAACCTTTCGCTTATAAGGGGCCATGAAAAATTAACCCAACAAATGTTTATTATTATTATATATTATGGGCATTTTGGGGGGCTTTTTATAACACGGTTTGTAGAATTGCTCTCGGGGTCCACATATGGCCCACGGGGCGCAGGTTCCCCACCCCTGCCATACGCCAAATTTCTGTTTGTTTGCCTTTCAATGTGTTGTTTTCTGTTGTGCATCTGCAAAAACAAGTGTGTGTGAATTAAAAAAAAAAAGAAAAAAACAAAAAAATGTTCCACCAAACTGAAACACACTTTGCCTTAAAAAGTCCCCATGTGGACTTTTTTGTGAAACAGAACTGTGCCGAATCAGATAAGCAGTATTACTTCAAAAAACAAATGCAGACTATTCTAGCTGAATGCCTTTTACAAACACTGCTGGTATACGACATCATGAATTTACTCATCAGTGTAGAGCTATCTATCTATCTATATAAACAATGTTTAAATGAAATGACAGCACAGAGTTGTAGTATACAATGCTATTTTTTATTTTATGTTGGACGCTATCCTTTGGTAAAGAAAAAAAACAACTCAAAAAGTGTACATAATTTGTATCATGTGTTAATTGTGTAATTAACTGCCTCCTGGAAATTGCAAGAGTAAATAAACCTTGAAGATTATCAACAAAAATTAAATTTCTTATGTTCGTATGAGCCACTATGTTCACCTTAATTTCAATGCTAAAAAAAAAAAAAATTGGAACAAAAAGGTTTAAATTTTGAATGGCACAATAATCCTCCTTGCCACGCAAACACCCACTCGGCAGGATCAAATTCAGATGAAAACATTGGCCAAAGCAGCCAAACATTATGCAAGAGAAAGCCTTGAACAATCCCCAGCCTTGTCCCCCTCCACCCCAACAACAACAATGGCCTATCTGCATTTTCATACTTGAACCGCTAGTCTTTGTTTGTGCGGACGCTGTCCTGTCTTCGCCACGGTCGGTCTTCCTCGCACCCTACTGGAAATAGAAAGAAAAAAAAAAAACTTCCATCCAGAAAAGGGAGTGGAAGGGAAGGAAGAGAGAGAGAGAGAGAGCGAGAGAGAAAGGGAAGGGGAGAGAAATGAAGGTCAAAGCCTGTCATGGCTGCAGGTGGCTGGTTTATACACCCCTTCATACTCAACCCCCCCCCCCCCTTTCTTCCTACACCCACCCCTCACTAACCCATTCTCCACACAGAACCTTCCCACCCAAACTCTCTTCCCCTTCTCTCACGCTCACACACATCTTACTATCACTCGCCTTTATTATTTTCCTGCTTGCCTAACACACACACGCGCACACACACACACACTTCATTCATTTACGCATGCACTTACCCACTCTCATGCTGCGTGAAAATATTCACAAGGCGCAGAAGGCTCCCAAAAAGTTCAGGCCGGGACTCTGAATCATGAATTGTCGTTAACGGAAAACCCGCACAGTTCAGACAAGTTTTCCCTATATGACAATAATGTGATTTTGAAATCACCGCAGGTTTTACTTGGTTAAACAGTTAAAAGAATATCACGACTACTGTATTTGCTCTAAGGCCTGCCGCACACCGAGTGAGGCGGCCGAACGAGACTGAAGTGGACCATCGCAGAAAAAAAATTACAGACGGTGACTCTTTGCGATTGAGTACCGGACATCTACCTGCACGCTACAAGGGAAAAACGGTGACCCTGCGACAGGTTTGGAGGCTCCACATAAAATGTAATGCACTGTGTTATTATTATTTTTAATTGGACCACAAAAACATGGCACGATTGTCAAGGCAGAAGAGGACTGCCTCAAAGAGAGTAAACGGGTGGCAATAAAGAAGTGTAGCTATAAAAACCTGTTGTTGACAATAATCAATCATCCCATTCACTGACAGCACCTGTGCGTTTTGGTGACAGAGACTGCGCTTTGCCTTCTAGCCACAGGTACATATGAACTCGTACTTAAGTATTATGGCGGCTCAGCACACTATGAGCAGTAGAATTGAGTGCCGTATTTCCTCAAATAGAGAATACGTTTCAATTAGTTGCCGGGTGAGTCGTCGTCTATTTTTTTCCCCGTCAAGAGGCGAAAAAAAGGAAGTAACACTTGTTTGCACACCTTGTAGACCTATTGTTGCTAATCAAAATAACAGCACCTACTGAGGCATGTGAACAGTCTCTGAAGAAAAGACCAATGACACTAAGTCTCCAATTCAGACTATCGCTATTGACACATGGTTAACAGTTAAATGCTAACACCATTGGAACACTGTTGCTCACCAAAACCGCATCTATTAGGGGACAAACAGTTTGGGGGGGGGGAAAGGAAATCAAATTGAAGCTACCGCATTTTCCTTGCTGCTTAGTACAATTCACGAGTACTTCCCCAAATAATGGCTGCTTTACTAAAAGACGCCAGGTGTGCCACTTCCTTTATCAGGGGTGTCAAGCTCATTTTTATCGCCGGCCACATCATAGTTATGGTTTCATTCGGAGGGGCCGTTATGGCTGTGAACCCATATGAAATGTATGATCGCCTTATATTCTTACATACACACAAAATGATGAATAACTAGTTTTGAAATCAGAAGCCAGTAAAAATTGTTCAGTATTATTCAAGTTGTTTCAAAAGAGGAATTGGTAAAAAAAAAAAATGCTTGCATTTTTTTTATTATTATTATTTTTTTTTTAAAGAAAAATTTTGGTAAAAAACACGAAGTCAATCCACATGATTTGCTCTCGCCGGGCCACATAAAATGATGTGGTGGGCTGGATATGGCTCCCGGGCTACCAGTTTGATAAACTGTCCATTACTTGATTAAAAGCCTCTCTCAAGTGGACTTCTCACTTTTCTCGTTAGGAAAAAACAGGTAGCTATAAAAAGACTCAATCATAGACACTAATGTTAACAGATTGACATTAAATAGTAGCATATTTATGTTTATGTACCCAGGACAACAGTGAGGGTTCAGGTGGTTCATAAAGGCTTCTTCGACATGCAACGCCAAATATTTACTAAACTGTCCGGCAAAAGCTTGCAGGCAACAATTGCGTGAAATGTGTCTTATTTTCTAGGAGTGGTGCCAACAATTGTAGTTGTGGCAGTTTTTAAAGTTGCTCTCATTTCAAAATACGTTTGCCCAAAGGAAGATAAAGAGTAGTTAACTCTAGCAAAATTAAATGAACCACTCACCCTTTGAATATTCCTGGCAAACAGACTATGCACGAGGTACTGCTGTGCCTTGAAATACGACTGACCCGAGTTTTTCGAGATAGGAGCCTTCGTTCTGCAAATTATTTGCATTCTGTTTATTGCCACGCTCAGTGCAAGTTTACCGTTGAACTAAACATAAAACAAAGGAAATTACATGCTGTGCATTTAAAACAACCACATAACTTAGTCTTTAATCAGTGCGAAGGAGTAAAGTCGACGCGTATGTTCAAACCCTAGCAGCCCATGCCGTTGACTCTTTCCTACTTCGCTGTAAATTCCATTTCTGGTTAAATGTGTATAATCATAACTTTCCTCTTTGCCATAACTGGTACCCTTCTGGGGGGTGTTGTAATCACACAAAAAAAGTTAAAGAAAAACACTTGTTGAGTTGTGGTTTTGAGATTCTGACTTTTGAAGCAGTTTGTTTTCCAGAATATTTTGGTTGAACTGCAAATTGTACCATTTTTTTGTACATTCCACTTTTGATGTTCCACTGTATCTACCTGATAAAAACAACCAAAGCCAAAAAAAAAAAAAAGGCTTCATCTAGCCTTGAGCTCCTCCTTCCCTACTGTGTCATTTACATACATGCCTCCTCTGGGCCAGAGTGGAATCTGCTCCGAGGTGCCCGGGCGTCGTGGCGGAAACATCATTAAAGTGGTGAAAAACGTAAAAAGGTTCCAAATGGGGATGACATCAGGCCAATTTCACACTTGGCACTCGAACGGCGAGGTCCGAGCCAGGAGGACTCTTGCCTCGCAACGCAGATCAAAGCCCACTGTGGCGAGGTGAAAGGACACCTAACTATGCTAATCCCCAGGACGAATATATTTTAATCTTGTTAGAATACAAGTTAATGCCGTGGCTCAGTGGCAAGAATGAGAAATGGATGGGACGACTTGCGAGGCGCCTCTGTCTGGTGCTGGATAAACAAAAAGGTGGTTAAAAAAAAAAAGCATACTGTACAAGCAGCAGATTGCAATGGCAGACAGAAGACGAGATTGTTTTCATTGGAGACGGGGGAAGAAGTCGGTGAATCCATCTGAATCCCCACTTGCGCAAGATAACATGCAAAGGAAATGAGTATTTTGCGGCTCGCATTGAGGCCTCTGCTCCATGAAGCACCTTGGTAACCCTTGATCTCTCATGTATGGAAGTCAGGGCGCTGGTGCCTGCAGAGGTTTGACTGGCCGCACAATAGCCAGTGGATGCTTTGGGCAAAAGTCACACCCAGGCAACTCTCATTTCACACACAGTCTTTGATTAAGTGTGTGTGTGTGTGTGTGTGTGTGTGTGTAGGGGGGAGGGAATGTGAAATCATCAATAGTTTGACTGGTAGAGGGATGTTTTCCATCCAATTGTGGATGTAACCTCAAATGAGGGGTGAACAATGATGTTATGGATTTATTTCTCGGATATCGCTATTCATATTACAACACAGCTTGCATTCACTTAAAACTCCCATTTCTAATTTAAAGTACTTTCTGGGCTAACTTTTGACAAATGTGTCCCATCCTCATAAAGTCCTATTTAAAATAAAAAATGCATCTATGTAGGGTTTTCACTCTGATAACTTCACAGTGACTTTTGTTTCAAGTTTGTGGATTTATTGAGGAGAAAAACAGGTACAGAAGAGTAACATTTCAGGATTTATTTCACACGATACATGTAAAGGCTATTGGCTCATACCCACACACCAGTCATTGATATGTTGTCCAGAAAAGATGAGATGGCTGTACATAAAGGACCAAGGCTTTCCACATAGTGTCAGCAAGTGAGCTGATTAATTGGGGTCTCGAGGCAATTGAGACAAGATGAAGTGCACTACTTCACGTCAGCCATAGGAAGTTGAGCAGTATAACAGGGGCATCGAAATGGAACCACAAAACATTTGATAGATTCTCCCATCCCATTTAAAATCATGTAAAAAGTAACCATTACCGATTTCTTGAAAGTTAATTTTCTCCATATATTCAATCAAGGGAATGTAGTCAAATGTGCAACACCAGTGTATATTAATTACAGTGTATTCTTGGCTATTGGCGACTTCTCAGTGTGATAACTTGTGGGGGGGAATAATACATTTTATAGGTTCTTAAAATTATTTCAGATAAATGACATGTTTAAACTTCAGGAAAAATTTATTAGTTGAATTTAGATTATTTAAAAGAATTTCCACACTGTTAGTTGGAACCTGACAGGGTGGAATTTCTTTCATTCAGATAAGCCATTTCTCTGTCAATCAGCAAATTTTAGATTCTCTGTTTACAAAAACCTTGCACTAGTATACAAGTGGGTTTTTTTAAGTTTAATTTTATGATTAAGATAAGGTTAAGATTGTAAAATGTAGTTTGTTTTTTTATGTTTACACTAATCTCACTTTACTTCTTTAAAGGGAGTTTTTGCAATTTAAAATAAATAAATAAATAAATAAAAATAACACTCCCCCTTGAAGTTCCCAAAACAGTGATGTCACATCCAGTAGATGGATTCATAGGAACTACGGTAGCTTTTTTTTTTTTTTAAGAGGCCAAAAACTACCACAGGCTAACATGGTGGGGTGCGATATTGGGGGGACACAATAAAGTGTACAAAAACATTAATGAAAACGACCGTGCCCTTTAACATATATTCATATTTGGAGATACCTTGATTTAAATCTAACCAATAATGAAGGTGCATTTTTATTAATTTACATTCAAATTGCAAATATGTCTCTTTGAAAATGAAAATTTGCCTTGGGGACATCATTTGAAAGGAACATCTGGACCAAAGAACAATTATTGCTGCAAAATAAAAACATTTTATAGGCATTATTTGTGTTCACGTTAGAGGGAAGACCACAATATGATAAAATGTTTTCAAAATGAGCATTTTATTTACTTTCAGTAAAATAAAAGTATTTTCACAGAGACGGAAAAGGTACCAACAGACATTCATGGTTAGACTGTCTCACAAGTTGGTTATGTTTCCATTTTTATTATTTTTTTGAAACAAATGAAAATGTATCAAACCTAGTCACGCCACTTGTGGGCAACTGTGTAGTTTGTTGACACACAAGGAGTTGGGGGTCAAGGATACACAGGCTCAAACTCAACTCACCTCAGCCTCCCCTTGGTGGCACTCACCTGGTGATTCAGCATCATGGCTGAGAGAGGCACAAAGTGGTAGCTGGTGCTGCTGCAGCAACAGTGGCAACATCATCAACCCCCTCACCCCCCACAAAAAAAAGGGCCATCACGAGCGTGACATCTTCCTCCAAGCCCGCCACCAGCCCTCTGCACTGTAGAAAGGCGAAAAAAAAAAAACATGTTCATGGCAAGGGCCAAAAGCAAAGTGTCATTCAGCATGGGTAGGTAGGCCTAAAAATAGACCGTTTGGACAATTTTCCCTTCACCAAACATCCACCACACTGCACATTGCAATTGAGTTGTTGTGAAGTGTCAATGAGGCCTGCATACTTTGAGTCATTTCAAACTAAATCAACTCATTTCATCAGCGATTCTAAATGGGAACCGCATTGGCTTTATCAAGCCTGATTGGAGCTCGTGACAAGAGATAAGCGCATGAGTAGAGCGCTTTTGCCGAGTACAAAAGGGCTTCAAATCATCACTGATCAACCCGTTGTGTTCTGCTCTATTAAAAATGAATGCGCATGCAATCAAAGATGATACTTCAGAACTTAAGCAGACAAATGACTTAACTAGGACAAAAAATGGAGCTGAGAAACAAAACGTGGAAACTGCAGGGAAAGTCAGGGAAGATCGCAGGTTCCCATCATGCTTCACACTAAACCAGGCAGCTCGCCAAAGATGTGGGCGCATGGTTCAAAGAGGGTTAATGGTCACCATAAAACTGGAATAAAGGCCATATTGAGTTACAAAAATGTAGCGTTAATGTTGTCTATTTGGCTGCCTGTCAACCAAAGGTTTTGCACACAGTGCTGGAGGAACATATTAACTTTTTCAACAGCAAAATCTTGTTATAAAATAATAGTGTCCTGGAGTGCAACTGGCGGTCTTTTTTTTTTAGCTCCAAAGTGGCACAATCCAAATAAGAATCATAGCAACGTCAAGAGAAAAAAAATGCATGTAATCAAATATTCTCATATTGGAATGAGGCCTGTTCCTAATTGGGATAAAAATTGGATATAAAGGGGATGTCTGCCATTGCCACGAAACTATTTATTATTTACTATCTACTACTGTCACAGCCCGATGTTTCCTTGTGGATTGGTTCGGCTGGTCAGTTAATGAAGCCACAGTGATACTGACAATGGATCACATGAAAATAAGCTATAGGGTATCGGCACTAAAATGCAATGGGGCAATTAGACGTGGGGAGTAAATTGCGATTAGGCCTCTGTGCTGCTATGCACAGGCAATAATCATCGCCTCTGTTTCAGGCGGCCATACAAGGAGAGTTCCAACTCAGTCGACCGTGCCCTAGCTCACTGTCACGGGCGTCTTCCTCAGTCTCTCCCGCCCTCTCACTCATGCTGCCATTTTAACGGCCGCTGAATGGCGGGCAAGAGAAGGCGGGGTCGGCGGTGAAGGTGGTAGCCATGATGGGGGCACGATCACAACACCAGAGATGAGCGGAGCCCCGAAATCAGAACATGTGCTCCATCGCTACAATATGGTCGAAAGATGTTGGAATGATAGACATTCTGACATTTTGATAACAGAGCAAAACTTGTACATAAACGTGTACGAGTTCAAAATACTTGAATTATTATTTTCGAGTTCTATTTTCATGAGAATCCTTTTTTACAAAATAGCGCATGTAGTGATTAAATGTACAGATACAGTGTCTAAAGCAAATAGAGACGTAGTAGAATGTTACTTTAATCTACTGGGAAAAACTTCAAATGACAGAAAAAATATACAGTAAAACAGCCCCAACGGCATCCCTGAAGTGTTTGAATGACAACTTGGAAAAATAAATTTAAGAATATATTTCCATGAAGCATTTACAACATGAGACCTCCATAAACTATGAAAACAAGAAAAACAAGACTTTCTGTTCATGAGAACAGTTGAACAGATAAATGAAAAACTATGCCAGACAAAAATCAGTAAATCGGTCCACCACGTCCCTCATCTGTTGTCAAATTACATTTTCAAAAATAATAATTCCAAATAAGTCATAAAAAAGCTGTATAGTCAGGTGCATAGCAAGTAGTCAGCAATAATTGTATATTAGTCTTTCAAAGTCATACTATCATTGGGGGAGGAAAGGCAGGAAGTTTTTCTAGGTGGATTAAGAGTGTCACCACTCATACTCGGGGGGGGGGGGGGGGTAAATCTGAACCCCTCATCTCGCATTTGAATTGTATTTAAAACGTAATAGACTTTTAAAAGCAGTTAGTAAGCAATAGGATTTTACATCTGTCTGAAAAAGTCAATATTTAAATTGAAAACAATCCTACGAGTTGTTTCTCAGCAGATTAAGTGGGTCATCACCCACTTTGCTTCCTCTCCCAGGCACCTCTTCCTCTGAAAATTAAAAAAAAAAAAAAAAAAAAAAAGCATAGTGGTTTCTTTTCCAACTACATTCGAGGTCAGAGTTCATGATGTCCTCTTGGCAACACCAGGGCAACAGGCAAGGGTGTCTAGACAGGTCATGGTATCAAACCAGCTCCCTGTGGTTGCTTCCGGAAGGAGGGGTCAGCGTTAGCCAAGTGCAGGCTGAACAGGGATAGGGTGGGCTCGGCCTTTGGCCCCGCTGAGGTGGGATCAGCACCTCCACCCTTCAGTGATCAAAGATGGGGATCTTCCTGGGAGAAGAAGAGGGGGCTGGCTCAGAAGATGAACTCTAGGTTTGTGTAATCTAGACGTGTCCAAGGCCCCGATTGTCTCCTTTCACACTCCGAAATGGACCCTTCCGGTGCCACTGATTACATTAGGGAGGACAGACTCTTTTCACAAGGGCGGCCAGACAAAAGAGGCGCTTCCGTAGCCCTCACCATCTGGTCTTCAAATAAGGAAGGCTGAAGAAGGAAAAAAAAAAAAAAAAGCCCCTGCCATCGAGAGAAGAGGCTGAATAGAAGGAACGCTGTTTGAATAGACGGATTGCCGGACAGATAAGCAAACATACAGTAAAGCCTCAAAGACTGGGAGCTACTCGACAAGCGCAAATAAAGCCATGTAACAGCGCTGCGCAGCGTTGACAGATGTAAGCTAAAATGGAATAGTGATGTGAATCAAGCGGGCCTCATTACCAAATGAGGACTGCAAACTGACTAAGCTCTGGGTCCAGAACTGCGGTGATGAAACATACTGTAACGTCATATACCATCAGCAAATAAGAAATAAAACCAATGGTAGATGCCATACATTAATCAAGGAGTCAAGTCAATGAGTGGTCTTCAACTGGTCTCAACCAGGGACCCATGTCAAACCAAGCAAACTTGATTTTTATATAGTTTTCAATATAACAACAAAGACTTAAGAAGTGCATTTTAAGGATAAGTATTAAGAAATTGAGCAGTCAAGACACTTAAATATTGTTAAGACTAGTTGTATCATTGCTGAAGTCACTTTGGAACTTTTCTGGAAAATAAGAACACAAAACAAATTCAATAAACAAGAAGAGTCCAGCTGCCTCCATTCAACCTTCGCCAATTACCATGACCTGGATGACGGGAGAATCTACACAGACGTAAAGAAAAAACAAAGTTCTTCACAAACACTGCTGTTTTTTTTATTATAAATTGAAATTGTGACAGTAAGTAAAAAATTACTCAAGCAATTATGCTACTAGGCTAGCTTGATCGATTAATTGATTGATCTATTGTTACTTTCCACTCCAAGTATTCTATTTCATATATAATTACAGTGGAGTCTACTATTAATAGTTAGCATTGTTGGTGTTTTTCCACTCAAATTCATTTTTTTTTTTTTTTATAAAAACAACAAATGATGCTGACTATAGTTGCTGCTCACTTTTTTTACACTGTATATGCTATTAGGCTGACAATATATATATATGCATATATATATATATATATATATATATATATATATAATATATGTATATGCTATTAGGCTGACAATATACAGTGTAAAAAAAGAAGAAAAAAAAAGTGAGCAGCAACTATAGTCAGCATCATTTTGTTGTTTAAAAAAAAAAAAAAAAAAAAAATGAATTCGAGTGGAAAAACACACACACATTTGGTGTTCAAACATTGCCTACAACTTGATACATAATTGCCATGTACTTTTCATTTTACAGGACATCCATACCAAAATGTTAAGCGGGAGCGTCAGCATGCATGCGTCAGCACTAAAATCCAAACAATGGCAACACATACTACAAACATGCATCCAAAATGCCGCTTTTGCCACAAAATGCATTATTTTGCCATGGTTATGCTTTAACGAGATTCATGTATAAACTCACAAAGTAACCCGAAAGATGCGGTTTATTTCTTTTACAGTAAAATATGAGATTTTCCAGACTATAAACCAGTGATGACACTTCAGGTATGTTTCATGTTGCTTTTGTTTGAAGAAGCCGATTAACTGTTCTGCTATGCGTGGCTTGTTTTCCCCTCTCGCAATACAAAGCCTATGAGGAAATCTGGTAAATAAGCAGGCTCATTAGTGGCAAAGGTGATGGCGCCCTTGACGGTGAGTGCTATTGTCAGGAGATGTGCGCGTCTGTGCGTGCGTGCATGCGTGCGTGTGAGAAGGTGCCACATTGTCAAGCCAAGTTGGATTGGTCCATGTGGAATGAAATGAAATTACGTTACTTTTTATTTGAGCTCCTGAAGGTGTTGGAAGTGTGTTTTGGCAAAGGATACAAGTTAAGGATATGCAATCTGTGAACAACCTTCACCACTAAAAAACACTGACAAGATTCTTAGATGGTCATTGAATAATCAATCATTTCCTCCTTGCATGTCAAGCTATAGTTTTACTAAACCACTGAGAAGACAAGATTTGGAATGCTATTAATTCTGTCTTTACAAAGTTAAAGGTGTAAATAGAAAGTGAAGACTACTCGGTTAAAAGAGGCAGTTTTTTTCTGCTGTAAACATGAAACCACAAGAAACAAATTTAAGACAAACTTTTTTTTTTTTTTTAACCATCATCCTTACAAATACAGAAAAAAACATCCAAATTGTACAATAAAGTGGGTGCTAGTTAGGTTTTGGCCGTGGTCGTTTCAATAGGGGTATCGTGGTAGTTTATGCAGGTATCGTATCAAAGTCAGAATTTTGGTAAAGTGACAACACTAGTCTGGGCTAAAACGGTCATTTTCTTTGTTGGTGGCTTTCAGAAGAAAGCTTTGTTTTTGGGGCAGAAAGGACAACTACTCAAAATTTTTCATGTCCGTCCCCCTTGATTAAAGCCCGAAGATGAAGAAAACCAACTTAAGTTTCCAAAACATTGATGAATTTATTTTAACTGGGCTGGGTTCCGTTTCCACTGTATATTTTGTGATATCATGCTCAGTTTTGATCAGCACTGTCGTATATCGGTAGTCTAATATAACTGCCTGAATCCCTAACAGGACAAGATGAAAGGAAAAGAAGATTAATTTACGGTCCCAATAACAATAAAAAAATATACCAATGTGCTTGCTAAAATTTGTATTGTTTTTTCTTTATATCTGTGTAAATTCTAAGCCATCCAGGTCATGGTTATCCGCAAAAGTTGAATTGCAATTGGACTCTTGTTAACCTTTTGTGTTTTTTTTCTGTTTTCCAAAAACGTTCAAATATGACTTGGGCAACCATGCTGTTTGGCTAACGATATGTTTATTATTGTGGTTGTAGGGGTACAGAATCATCACACTGAGAACAGTTTCTACTATGTTGACCATCACATGTAACAAAATAAGGGTAATCATATGCTGAAGCAATACTATATTCTGTTGTGTTACCTTAAAATAATTTTGTGATTTGATTGTCATGAACACTGTTTCTCAAAGTGCAGTGCGTGGACCACTGGTAGAAAAATACTACACATTTTAAATAGTATGATATTTCAAATTATCTGACTAATGTGTAAAGAAATTAAGGCCATCTGTTAACTTACACTAATTATTTTACGACCTTTTTCTAAACACTAGCAGCAAATGTATAGATTTAGTCATCCACCTGGGGGATGAAATGTACTTCAAATAAATGTGATCATGTCACAAATTTTAAAAAATGACAATACTCCTCACTCTTTATAATTGACTAAAATTAAAAATAAAATCCATGTCGACCGTACAAATAAAAAAAAAAAAAAAAAAAAAAAAAAAAAAAAAAAAGTTCCATGTTCATGAATGGGAAACAGGACAGACGGGATGGTGGGAAATGAATGAAAAAGACGGTCCATTGGTGGGGATTTGACAACTCTATCCAGAGAGGAGAGAGAATACATAAGTGTGGATTTGTATCCTTCAAAGATTGATTTCAAATGCCAGAACTGCAACAACAACAAGTGTCACCCTAGTGATGTACAAACATCACAGCAGCGTTTTACATGAACTTTTTCATCTGTCATCCCCGCAGTTAGCGAGATGTTGTTGTGACGTTTGATGTTCTGGCAATAAGGCTCATGTTGCAAAACAAGATAATATAGAGCTGCACTGCTGATTTGCGCTGACAGGGTTGCGTGCCTTATTCTACACATCTGAGCCTGCTTAGCATTTTGTAGCCTCGGAGTGAAACACACACATGCAAACGTACGTCTTTTGTGCTTCCCGAGAAGTGCAATTATTGATTGAAGCTTCCAGGGGAAAAAAAGATTTTCTATTACCGAGAGTAGAAAATTGGACAGCTAGAGTCAATGTGTTTAGATTAGTAGTGTTAAATGAACTGCTCAGTCATGCAGAGCATCACTGTTGTTTAAATCTCTATCAAAGTGTGGCATTTTCTTTTTATTGCATTGCCGGTGTATCGGATCAGAACTCTGTATCGGCAGACACTCAAAAACAAGCAACTCAGACTCTGGTACAAAAAAATATACAAAATAATAATTATTATAAATAAATAATTACTGTAATAATCTAGATACAGACATCCCTTTTATACTGATTTCATGTTCAACAAACAGTGTTAGTTAATAATGACATTAGAAATCATGATATTAGGCTAACTTACAGTATCAATAAAGAAAATACCAATGTGGTAGCTAAATAATTATATATATTTTTTTATGTGTGTATTGATTCTCAGTCATCCGGGTCATGGTAATCCGCAAAGGTTGAATGGAGGCAACTGGACTCTTTCAGTTTGTTTGATTTGTTGCGTTTTCTCTATTTTTCCGAAAAAGATCAATAATGACCAAGGCAATTACGCTATTAGGCAAATACCTCTTTTGTTAAACTGTCCTCATTCGTCGTTGGTGTTTTCTTTATGTTTTTTTTATGTATTACATTGGTTCATTACTTCTCTTGTACAACCGCCTATTTGCAGTTTGCTATTTACGAATTCACTTATTTTTGTGCTGTATCTGGAATGCCCTAAGACGGCAGACGCCACCGAAGACTTGGCTAATCAGAGCGCAGTAATTGGTGTCAAGGAAATAATTGTTTAAGTAATACATCTCGACTGGGAGATCTCTGTATGTCGGGGAGGAGCTAAGTTTAGCTTGGTTTGTTAGTGGAAGTTACAGAAAGTCTAGACTTTTACTTAAAACACAGCCTGTACAGTTCAGTTATTTCCTATGGCACAAATTATTTTCAAATCCAAAGGCGTAACCCGAACTTGTACGGAAGTGGCAATGTGGCGTAGTCTACTACTAACCTATGCTAACACAAGGTAATGGATTTATAATCGAGTACATATTTGGATGAAAAATACTTTCAGGCCATAAATAATAAAAAAAATTTTTTTAAAAAAGCAGGAAAAACAGTTTGTATGAAACGTACAAACTGAACGTGCTTTCGTACTCTGCCTGTAACCTCGAAGTCTTGTATGCCCTAAACTGAGGACACCGTGCATTAGGTTCCAAACTTTTTAGACCAATGTAAAGGCAACAAAATGAGGTACATGTGTCTATTTGGGGCCTGACAATAGGGAGTGAGGCACATATAGAGGGGGACAGGTGGGCTAGTCAAGTGGAGTACACCACTGCTGTACCAAACTGTAGTTTTCAGCTGTAATTAGTTATATTTCTTCACTGCAGTCTACAGATTATGTCATCAGGCCCTTACAGAGTGCTCATTACTCATTGCCACAAACAAGACGGAAAGAACAATCAAACCCTACGGAGACGGGAGCGTCGTGTTCCATGGAGGAAGTGGCGACGCCGTGTGAAACCAACAAGAACCAAGCAACACCTGGCATGCTGAAGTGGACTGTTGCACACTTGGGAGCGCAGCTACAACAAAATGTCTGAAAGCACTGCTGCTGTTTTGACTCCCAAATGACTGTGGATGAGATATTAGCCCCTTTTACGCTGCCTGTAAAAGCTGCCATTTTACAGCCTTTCTTCCATGTGGTTGTTCTGTCTAAACATAATGAGGGGAATGAAGTCGAGCAGTCAATTTTCCAGGTTTGGAGGCAGAACCATAAAAGAGGCGGGATTCTACCTGCGGATCTGGGTGTTCTGCGGTGCCAGACTGCAGTGTGAATTTTAACACTAAACTCTCACAAGATTCCACCTTCACTGGTTTTTGTGTAAAAGGCAGATTTGGGACGGGATTTCTGTGCAAAAGAGGCTGTTGACATGTAGACTGAAGAAAGGCTGATCCATAAAAGACACTTAAACCAACAGTTCATAGGGGGGGGGGGGGGGGGGAACTGTCTCATAAATGTTTCCACATAATACAATTTTATTGTTTTAACAATTGAATTTAACAATGGAAAATCTGAATATAAATTTGTATGGAACATATGGGGATGATATAAAAGCATTCATGGCAAACCAAGAGTCAAAATTACAAACCTTATACATATTGTTTATGGCGTAAGGCCTTTATATATATAATTGCTTTGCTTTGATGTTATTCTTTGACCATTTTATAGTAGACTTTTCCCACAGTTGACCCCCAAAAATTGCTCATTTGCACCTCTTATTATACAGTACTTGACATATTTTTGAATCTCAAATAGTGTGCAGGCAGAGGATGGCAGCAATTTTTGATGACTTGCCATTAAACACAAAACTAATAACTCAGCGAGGCATAGACCGGTTATCGGTTTCATGGTTTACAGCCGTTTGAAAAAGTCATAGTTTCAAGAAGTCACAGTTTCATAACCGCAAAAACCTTCCATCAGCAGTATGAGTTGATTTTTTTGGGGGGGATGAGTGGTCAGTGTAGGCAAAGTGACACGACCCTTATCACTACAGTTGTTGTTTCGAGCAGTCAGTGACAGTGAGCCTTATGACTTTTCCCCTTGTCGCAATTTTGGGAATTTTTTGGGTACCGCAGCTTGGTAGAGGAAGGATATGCAAAACGTACTTATGGCGTGCTTTAAAACATGTTTAGAATTAGTAGCTGCTAGAGAGGTAACGGCTTCCAAAAGGGTGCTAGAGGCAATATGATATCACATTTACCAGAGCACCACCCATCATTCTTCCCAATCTCCTGCTTATTTGTGTTTTTTTTGTTAGTTTTTTTTTAATCCAATCCCCAGTTTATTTGCTTCCCCCCCCCCCCCCCCAGGGGAAAAACATTCTGAAAAAAAAAAACATGGCAATGAGCCTCAATTATTTGTGGATTTTCGCTATTTGCGGTCGGGCCTGGTCCCTATCCCCCGCACTGTACAACGATGTTTTGATATGAATGTTTGTAATCAGCTATAAGACTTGTATGCAATAACGCTCTACTTTCTACATACATGTTCTCCGTATGGTGCACCTCAAAAACAGGCCTGGGAGTGTCAAGGCCTCTTCTTTCCAGCTTGCAGCTCCAATTGTTATTATTATTATTATTATCATTATAACCCATTGGATATGGTAAAAACTTGCTCTCTTGTGGTCATCTCAGATAAAGTTAAGGCATTGACAGCTACACTTGCACAAACTTTAGAGGCTGCATGGTGTTCACACATTGAGTGCGTTGAAAGTCAACATAAACATTCCAAAAGAGGGTAATTAGTTACTAGTTAAAGAGGCAGTAATTGCCGAGCAATGAAGATGAAAAGGACCCAAAGGAAAACAGTGCGATGATGAGCTGGTGTTGGATTTCTGGGGGTCACGTGCTAAGTCCCGTTAAGAACCTCAAAGCACTCTTCAGGGTTTAGAGGCGCGGCCCGCATTTAAACACACAAACGTGGAAAAAATATCAATTTCACAATTGGCTAAACGCTTTAACACTTTGTGTCAGCGACACCACGAGAGGAGGGCCATGCAAGACAAAACACATTTCCTGGATAAGGATCATGTTAATGCCTATCAATTAGGATCAAACGGGGATTAAGCAGCATGGTTGCGGTGGAGGGACGGGGTCCCACGCCAAGTCACTGAATACCAGGGGTCACACCCCCCGACTTCATTAGGGCTGACCTTTCCACGCCATTGTGTGACAGCAAAGAGACCCTGCATTCATTTAGCCTGGATGGCTTATGGAGGGTCAAATATGATCCACGCAGAAAAGTAAATGTGAAATATTCACTTTCACAGTCCAGGGAGAGCCAATAAGGAACCTTCACTTGGGCCAGGTGGTTATTAGCTACTGACCCCCCACTTTCAGTGGAAAAGGAAATGACTTTTTTCCCCACCTCAGAGAGACGTATGATTTACTAATTAGTCGTGGTGCGCTGCGGGGTCAAGCGGCTCCAATTCTGCCCAACCATCTTAATTCGCTTAAAGGTCAAATGGCAGAGAGGAAACAGGTACTCCAGGTGCCTTTGAATAAGCACCAATTAGGAGAAATGCATGGAAAGTTGCAGTAAAGCCCCCGTAGTGCGAAATGCTGATGATCTTTCTGACATTTAGTGGGAAAAATAAATTAGTGGAAAGTGAAAACAAATTGAAATTGCGAGTGAAGCGACCCATAGCACTGAGGTTAATGCATCACGTTATTACAATTCCTAGTCCCTAACATGGGCCGTTCATTATTGAGCAGCAGGGCCACACAAAACGTTCATTAACATACATCAACAGACTACGGGGGGTCTTCAATTTATGATGGTATCGACATACGACATTTCGAGGTTACAAACAAAACCCAATAAACTAGTTTGCGCAGTTGGCTGTCGCTCAGTGCCCACGCAACTGAACTGGACAATCGCAAATGAATTACAATCGGCGACCCACACCCGCACACCTGGCGACTGACCCTGGGACACAAACCAACTCGCTGCAATGGATAAACGGCGACCCCTGTTTTTTTTTTTTTTTTTTTATATATAAATGAAGCATTTTGAGGCACCACCTATAATTGTATTGAATCACAAACGACGACTTTTGGGCCGAGTTACCACAGTTTAGCGACAATGGCACGTTCTGACTTCGGTTCAAATTTGAGTTACGTTGCCACCATAGAAATGGAACTCTGTCGTAATCAGAGGCCTAATATTTACTGTTGGGAGGCAGAAATTCCAATGATTTGGACAATTTGAAGTCAAACAAGGTCTCTAAATGATTACTCGCTTATCAAAATATATTTTAATTAATTTGATAATCGTTTAACTGTTGCACCTCTAGAATCTACATGAGGAAAAAACAACTTTAGCAGACATTTTAGCAGGTATTTTTTATTGATATTGTGACCAAGTTAAACATTATGCCATTAGGCAAACAACACACTACTCTTTAATTTTTATATTTTAACAACAGCTAATTTACTATAGTTCTTTTTGCACTCACAGGGAAATACACTATAAATGTTCCTTAATTCATGGACCTGACGGTTTAGAAGTTTGAGGCAAAACTCGATCCACCACCGACAACTTGAGGTATCTCAGGGACCACCAGTGCGCCGTAGAATCCCACTTTAAGAAACACTGATTTAGGAGGCTTTGAAATTAGAGGGTCTCAAAATCTCTTGCTAATTTAACATAACGAATGCTTCAGTGCATGACTAGATTTGCGTGAA
Organism: Phycodurus eques; assembly: GCF_024500275.1. Lineage (NCBI taxonomy): Eukaryota > Metazoa > Chordata > Actinopteri > Syngnathiformes > Syngnathidae > Phycodurus > Phycodurus eques. The sequence goes on from NC_084545.1 coordinate 5,730,138, forward strand.
AACGCTAAAAGAAGGCTGAGGAGACGGGCTGTTGCTCTACTGTTTCCTTATCCGGAGGTGTTGGAACGTTAACGCCTAAAGTTGCTGAAGTTCAAGTTCATCTAAGGCCAAAAGTTTGGTTGTGGAAAGTAAGCAGTGTTAAAACCGAGCGAGTGAGGAGTCAAACAGCGCTCACTCGGGCCTATAGCCGTCTTTGTCACGGTGTCGTCGATGAGCACACACAACTTGTGAGGAGTTTAGGGGGGTAAGGGGGGGTTGGAGGTTATTTGAAGATAAAAACAGGAAGTAATGCAGCGGCTGTCTGCGGTATCGTGTTCCGTACGCAGCTCGATCACAACGAATGCAAGTAAACAATGACTGAAGTGAACTGAAGCTAGGGACACGTTATGTGCACAGAGTTCATTTACACAAGTTTTGGTACAATTTTGAGAGGACGGGTGATGTTTTACAGTTTTGACATTCAAGAAATTTCTGCTTTTTGGCCAATGTATTATGATTTTATATTATTTGATGTTCTGTTATCTACATTTTACTCTTCACTCTTTAGCTGTGATCAATTACAGTCCACAGAAAAAAACAAGTTATCTTCTTGTGATGAAGATTTTTTTGTTTTGTTTTCTTATCAGGTAAATAAATCGTCAGGACACGGTTGGGTCAACTTTAGGCTCAATATGAATAAAAACACTATTCAATTCACCTTCAGATTGCTATACGACTACGACCCATATTAAATGGTGATTTGTAATATAACAAACATAAGTTAGCGATATATTATGTACAGCATATATTATCATTCTTTGCTCACACCCAACACTGATTTTTTTGTCTTGTCTGTCTTGTCTGTAATTATACTGGATTTAACAATAAGGTTGATTAATAAAAATGTATCGAGTGAAAGTGACCTAAGCATTTTATTGCATTGGGAATTAAGCAGATGTGCACACAAATTTGCTTTTCATTTAATAATATCAAACAATGACTAAAATCTTGCAATTTTACATATACTGTACTGAAAATGTATAATTGTGGCGCAACGCTAATTTTTATAATAGCCAAGAGGGGGGGGGGAAAGCTACCAAATACTGTATATTTATATATGACGATCAGAAGAATCTAAACAATTAATTGACAAGTACAAATGGAAAAATTATTTAGTAACACTGTGCACACCCTAAACAAATGCGATATTTATCTCATCTAGAAAATATTAAAAAAAATAACTATGCACCCTCCCAAAAAATTATCGCTTTGGAAACAGTATCTCTCACGAGTCTACACAATATATGTAAAACAGGAATAAAAAAGCTCCGTACTACAATTTTAGAGCAAATAAATATTGCTACATTGTGTAGAAACGATTAGGATAGTTTCATGAGTGTTTCAACATGCATCTCTTTATTTGTAATGCGGAAAATATATTTTGAAGATTCAGTCAAACGTGTATTACTAATGAACTCACGACCGGTAATGACCTTGCCAAATAAAATCTAAATGATGGATAAACTTTTCAACGCGATATTACACCAAATTAATTTTATGAAGCAAAATTCTGAATTAAAAATGAACACCTGCCGGTGTTTAATTTTCAGAAATAAAAATTAACGCAATCAGCACTGTGAGGTGTGTTTTTTCTACGGGGTTGTCTCTGAACCTAAAATGGACGCTGCCTGCTTTTTCGGAGCTATCAACAACACCGCAGTCACACAGCACAGAAGCAGCGGCAACAAATGGACGCATACACTGGTCGCCTTCCAGGAAACGCCTTAAAATACAGAGAAGGCCTTCATTTCAAATAAGCAACAGTGATATAAAAAAAAAAAAAAAAAAAAAGAAGCCGACGGAGAGCCCCGCCGTTTACGACAGACAATGGCAGCTGCAGACAGAGGGGAAAAAAAAAAAAACACTTTGAAACGTGCTCCTGTGCGCACACACGAGCAGGGCCTGACACTGTAACTCAGCTGCTTCCATCCAGACGCCATCATGGCGTCACACCTCGTGACCACACCATGGGCGGAGACTAAAAAGACAGCAGGCGGACTCAGCGTTTTATAGCTGAGCCTCAACTGGAAGCGAGAAAACCCTCGAAATGCAGTAGAATTTCTCAGACATATCACCAATAGACAGCACCAAGGCCAAACAAACTATCCACTTGCTATACAGTAAATGATTGACATGGACCTCAAGACTCATGCTCTAGTCCAGTGATTCCCAACCAGTGTGCTGTGAGAAATCATCAGGTGCGCAGCGGGAAATTACCCAATTTCAATTAAAATAACAATTCAAGTTCAGTTATTTTGCACTGTCAGTATATGGTGTGAACATCATTTGCTTTCTCCACGTGCAGCAAAACACTTTTGAACTTTTTATGTATATGGAGTATAGTTTTATCGTGGCGGATAGGACTAATGTAGTGAGGCTCGAGGTGCTTGTACTGCTCGTTTGTTTGTGCCTAGCTGGGGGCGCTGTTCCTGCTGTGCACGTCTTGACCTCTGAGGGGCAGGGTGGTGCACACAATGAGATACGCACTTACGGTAAAGAAAGTAGAAGAAATCACAACTGAATATTGTTAAAATAACTCGTTTTTCCACAGAGGTCAAAGAATATATGCCTGAGAGTATTGTTATATTGCCTGTTTGTATGTTTATATAGCGTTAGTGTCCCAATATTCATTATATTGAGAGATATATGCGCTGCGAGTTCGATGCTAATTTTCTTTCGCTCATCAATGTTGTTTTTCATTGTGTTAGCTTTGAGCTGGCGATTTTTGTGTACAAAAACAGGTTTGAGAACCACTGCCCTAGTCAATGAGCAAAAATGTCAAAGGAAGACAGTTATGTGGATTTGCACCCGGATCAAATGGTGGCCAATGCCCCACCCCTCCACAAAGTAGTCTTTGCTCACCAATAAACCATCCATCATAAGCTCCTCAGTGGAGGTAAGGTTTCCCAGACTTTTTCCAGCTCGAGACCCAAACTAACTCCAATACATAAATTGACAAGAGTTGGCGCACCGCCTCTCCCCCACGTACACCCTTGAAAAAGTCCAAATACAACAAAGCCCAGTACATGTTACAAAATAATCCAAAACAAATAAAAACAATTTCCAGCCTGTTTTAGATAGTGACACAAAATATCAAAGATAGCTGTAGCATCAATACACTGAGTGCATAAGACAACATACTGTACAACACACACAACAAACCAAGGAAACTGTTTACAAAATGTTCCTCAAAATGTTACAATCTGCAACCTGAAAAACATTGTTAACACAGCGACCCATTTTTTTGGGTCCCGGGCTGAAGGTTTGGGGAAACTCTGAAGTGTACCGACATCTCCCTTAGGCAATCACGCTGTTCACAGCATTCCTGGAATTGCTTCGCTCCAATTTAAACGTGCCTAAAATGCTCTTGAAGGAACGGGTCAGCGGGACTCTTACCAGCTGGAGGGGCAGGTAAACGTGAAAACCATTCGCGTGAAAACACTGGCTTTTCCTGCGAATGAAATGAAAAACAGACTTTACTACTAATATCTATATTGTTCCAGAACAATTTCTACGTGGAGGATTTCAAGCCAAATAAATCCTTACATTTTGATACAGAGTCAAGATCTTTATCCAGTTTGTCTGTTAATGATCAGGATTGCACAAAAACCTCCAATATTTGTCTGGAGTGTGGGACAAGAATGTACCCCCCCCACCCCCACACACACTTATCAACCATGTGAATGTATTCTTTAATTTCTCTGTCAATAACAACTTCGTAATGAAATTCAGCTATTTGCAATGGGCTGCATTTTATTTCTAGTTAAGCTCATTCCAGTACATTTACTAAATAAATGTTCGCAGTTTGTAAAGCATTTTTTTTTAGATATATGATAAGTTCAGGTTTCCGTAACTGGGGCTCTTGGCCCTTTTTGGGTCCATGGGAAAGTTTTGTTTGAAATGCTGACTGTCAAAGGTAAAATGCTATAAATTATTTAAGTGTCCATCAGGGGTGCACACTGCTAATTACACTATTTGTTCAATACTTAATCTCCAGGTCTTTTTTTCTTTACAATTGGTTTAGATCAGTCTTTCCTAAACCCCTTCAAACATCTTGACAGAGTTGGCACACCTCTCAAAAAAAAAGGTGAAAACATAAAGGAAAAGTGAAGTTTAAAAATACATTTTTTTATTTTGATATTTTATATTTAATCATGAAAAATAAGCACTTTTCAAAAATACATAAAGGAAATATGACTTTTCAGAGAGTTGTCGCATGCTCACAATTTATTACATATCTAACCTTTTTATTTTGTGAAGGGGGAATATAAAGGGGGGGGTTGTAATTATTATACCAGACTGTCAATTTTAATTTTGTGCACAGTGATTGACATACATGGCAAAGTCGTAGCAATACATAATGATGAGTTAATAGTTTTTGTACGTTTGTGTCCCAGAGGCGAATGTTTGGGAAACCTTGACTTAAATAGTCAAAACGGCAATTGAAAAAGTGAGTGTCTACTGCAAAAGAAATCAATGAACCTTAAACTGTCATGCCTTTCTCACCCTTCCATAATTACAATTCCATTCATTTTTGACCGACATGACTTTTCAAGCTCAAAAACTAATAGGTGAGCAGTCCAGACCTATTCAAAGAATACAACGACAAGTATGCGTGCTAAGTAGGTGATAATGAAGAGATCTTGTCCAGGCTGGTCACCGACACGGCAAACACATAAACATCACAGAGCCAAAGTAACTTGTCATGTCAGAGGGACGCTCCCAGCGCATTTTTGACAACTGACGAGTACGTGACAAGCTTCTTTAAACAGGGAAGAGAAGAAAGAAAGAAAGAAAGAAAGAAAGAAAGAAAGAAAGAAAGAAAGAAAGAAAGAAAAAAAAAAAAAAAAAGCACTTTTCTCACAGGCATCGTGTCACCAAAATGTTGCATCATATAAATAATCTTATCTACTTGCAACTAAAAATACATAAATAAATTTTAAAGTCAACTTTTTTGTAATGATTTGAAGCTCTGGACCCAATGAATATCGAACATAAAAAACAGATATTACAGTAACAATAATAACAATAAATAAAGTAAAACATTATAATTCAATTATACTTCTTTAAAAACAAACTTCTGCACAGCCTCCTTAGTGTTTTAGACCAAATTGTCACAGTCTTAATGCTGGCCAGCATCTGTTCCTAAAACATACACATCATATAGTCAGAGCATAAATATCTGATTAAGCAGACATTAATTTATTACAACAAATAAAAACCTTTGCCAAGAAATTGTGCCGGTTTGATGATCAATAAAATAGCAGTAAAATGATTTTAGCTTGCTTCAATGACAGGTGTACAGCTACTTTTAAATGTTAAATTGTATTTACTCCTTACCCCGCTAAAATGTACTGGTCTGTTACATCCCTCCAAAGTTTGTATAAAAAAAAAATAGTAATTCAAATGGTATCACTATTATTTACACAGTGTGTGTGTATATATACACACATATATATATATATACATATTTTAAGTGGCACACCTCGAGTCCATCAAATAGAATTAAAAAAATTTATGCTAATAAAATTTGTAGAATGAATGACTTTTTTTTTTTGCGACATTGCAACAGTTACAGAAGGTATGAGTCGAAACACTTTGCCAGATATTGAGCTTGTAATTTGGCTGAAAAATGGGGCTCTCGATAAAGCGACGTGAACAGAAATCCAAGTTGAAGTATAGCGAATGAGACAAAATGGCTACTGACGTGACGTGACTGAGGCGCCGTGTTTTTACTCGTCACGTGGACGCCGTACGGGTTCACGGAGGTTTGGGGAGGGATAACAACAACGCAGAGGCCGCCATCTTGGCCCCTTAAAAAACTAGAACTGGGGAGGGAGGAGGGATGAAGAGGACTGCGCAGTCTGCAGTGGCGGAGCACAAGTGTCTAGACGGCCCTGAGGCACCAGACGATCATTGGGGGCGGACACAATGTACTCTTGGGTCTTATTGTGGGCAGGATATTGGGTTATGTTGCCGTTCGCATGTTAGGAAACATTAAATGGCTTACTCCTATGCCAGATAAGAATCGTTTGAACCTTATATTTGCCCCACAGTCGGGAAATGTACATAAAAGCGTTAAAAAACTTAAAGAACTGTCAAGTTATATTGATAAATAGCCAGCTCAGTGTGGGAGAGGGCTAGTCGTTGGGTTTTCTCTTGGCACTCCAGCTTCCTGGATCCACATCCCCAAAAAAAAAACATGGTTAGTTAATTCAATTGTCCTTGGGTGTGAATTTGCATATGGCTGTGAGTTTATATGTGCCCTGCGATTGACTGGCAACCAGTCCATGAGGACAAGCGATTTTGAAAACGAATGCACAGATAGACACTATTGGGGGGGGGGGGGGGGGGGGGGGAATGTCAGTCATTAAATTGTGTATATGTGGCTTAGATGGATGTAAATATTGGAGACAATACATACAGTGGATATTTATAAAAAAAAAAAAAAAAAAAAAAAATGAGACCAAGATACATCATCTGAAAATGTTTTCCACCATTAATATGACCGATTATCTGAAAAACATTTCAAGAGGGGAGTAAAGATAAACAACTGAAATAATGTGTTTGCCCAAAGGTGCACACCCTCTTATGGGGATGTGGCTGTGTTCAGAATTAGCCAATCACATTCAAGCTCATGTTATATGCGAGTCAGCACACACCTGCCACCATTTCAGGTGTCTCTGATTAACCCAAAATAAATGGCAGCTGTTTTAGTAGGCTCTTCCTGACTTTTTTTTTTTGGTATTCTAGCAGCCACCAGAAGGTTTTGTGCTAACACTGTCTGCTATTGGAACTGCTCATAATTCCCTCAACCTCATATAAGAAGGCCCCAAAAACAGCCCCAAAGCATGACACTGCCACCACCATGCTTCACTGAAGGTTTAGTGTTCTTTTAATGATGAGCATTGTTCTGTTAGCGCCAAGGGTACCTTTTGGAATCATGGCCAAAAAGTTAAACCATGGTTTCATCGGACCACAACAAAATCTCCCACTCTAAATCTTGGTTATATGAAGATATACTGTCGTTATCGATAGTTAGAGACTCAATAGAAATGAAGCAGACTAAACTGTGCATAAAGGGAAATATAATACTGTATTCTCTCCGTAAAAGTGTTGCAACCAACCTTCCTCAGCTGCCTTGCTCCTGGGCTGCTGCTCTCTCCGTGAACCCTGAAAGCAGCACGCAGACACTCCTGAGCATAAAAACAAATGACAGGACAAAACACATTTATAAAAAAAAAACAAAAAAAAAAACCGTCACACAGGGTTCAACGACGGTTCCTTAACACTAACCGAAGAGCCTACTCGGTGATACATCGGGCATTTGAGTGGCTATGAGGTGATAACTTGGCTTATGTGAGAAGACAAATTGGAGATGGAGTCGCTCGACGTGGGACTCGCACAGGTAGCTAACGTGCATAAACGTCCGCTTCATTCAAACCCCACGGCGTCGTGTTAATGGACTGTACCGTGGGTTTGTTTAAACTCCATTGAAGCCGGCCATGAATAAGGTGGATACGAGCATTATTATTATTAGTAGTAGTATTATTGTTATTATTTTTAATGGTAATATTTTAACGGCGCCGTGTAAGTGTGTATGTTAGCTAACTCACCTGTCTGCGCACACAGCGAAATTTGCTGACGCACCAAAACTTTCACATCGCTTTTACCCCCCCACCACCACCAAAAAAATTATCCAATGACGACGGCTCCGGTGGCGGTTCAATAAAATCCCACAGTCGCCCAGGTGTCCTCAGTGGAAAGAGTCGTGCAAGACGAGGGGTGAGGGGGGAATTTTTTTTTTAAAAACTCCGTGTCCTATTTTGTTAATTTCAGACACACTCCAGACAGTCTACGTGCGCGCTCCCTTCAGCGCGTGCACGTCGAATGGCGCGGGAAGCGGCAACGGCATTGATTGACAACGAGCCGGGCCAGTGGCGGAGCGTGGCATAGCGCGTCGTCCAATCACGGGCGTGGATCGTCCAAAATTCCCGCCCAACCCGCCTCTTCACTGTTCAGTTGACACTCAACGGTGAGCTTAAATAAAACAAGCGAGAGATGTGAGATGTGGGTCACAGACTGGTGCAAATCCTCTCTAGGGAACAAGGATGAGCTACACACCGCGCCATGCTCCGTTAGGAAATGATACACATCACATAACAAAAAAACGATTTGCCCTAAAACTATGTCTGATCATATCAAACTCAACTATTTTTTTTTATCATTTAAAAAATATTCCATATACTGTAAGGAGATATTAGCCAATACAAATATGTGTACATTACCTCTCTCTCTCTCTCTCTCTCTCTCTCTCTCTCTCTCTCTCTCCTTTTCAATCTGTTTTAAATATATATATATATATATATATATATATATATATATATATATATATATATATATATATATATAGCGTCAGCCTCACAGTTCTGAGGACCCGGATTCAATCCCCGGCCCCGACTGTGTGGAGTTTGCATGTTCTCCCCGTGCCTGCGTGGGTTTTCTCTGGGCACTCCGGTTTCCTCCCACATCCCAAAAACACGCATAAATTGGAGACTCTAAATTGCCCGTAGGTGTGACTGTGAGTGCGAATGGTTGTCTGTTTGTATGTGCCCTGCGATTGGCTGGCAACCAGTTCAGGGTGTACCCCGCCTCCTGCCCGATGACAGCTGGGATAGGCTCCAGCACGCCCGCGACCCTAGTGAGGAAAAGCAGCTCAGAAAATGGATGGATATATATATATATATATATATATAATGTACACACAAATGCTTGTGTTATAGGAATATCCATTTGGAGTGATGTGAATAAACTTGACAGAGATGTTCCAGTTGCGGTTCCAGTTGCGGTTTTCTAGCGACATCTTGAAATGTTTGACGTTTGTGGTTGTATCTGAAATTGCTCTAGTCGTTCTCAAAAGCAACAACACAGAAACCACAGCAATGTGCAAAATTGTTTACTTGAAGTGAAAATTAGCAGGGACCAGGTCATCATTTTGGAGTAAATATGCCCCAGAAGTCAAGCAAAACCTGGGACTTCGAACCATCATCATGTCGAGAGAGGCCTGCAAATGCAAAATCCAGCAATGCCGATAAAACGTCATTAGGTCACAGTACTGCTACTTGTCTGACAGCCGTCTTCCAACTACGAGTAGTTTTACTTAATTTTATTCAGCGGTGGTTAACTTTTTTTTAATCAATGCATGCCAGTTTCTAATTTATTTTTGGATGGATGGATGGATAGTTTTGTTATTAAATCCAAAGATACCAATGAAATGCCACTAGGCCACTGTCTGTAAGTGTCTTCAAATGGTGAGCACTTTCACTTTATTTGAGTTTTGTTTTCCAGTAATACTACTTATTTTGTATGATTCTATGCTTATTGAACTTTTTCTTGAATGAAATCCAGCTATACCGATAAAGCACTACTAGGTCACAGTATTGCTACCTGTCTGTCAGCTGTCTTCAAATAGTAAAGTAAGTAAAAGTATTTTTACTGTTTTTAAATGTTATTTTACTTCTGTTGACTTATTTTTCACTCGTGTGACAGTTTAGAATGCGTTGGGTTAATAGAGGTTTTGTTATTTAAACCAGTAATGCTGATAAAACACCACAAGGGCGCATTATTGCAACCAGTTAGTCAGGGGTCTTCAAATGTTGAGTAGTTTTACTTTATTTGACTCTTTATTTTACAGCTTGGTTAACTTAATTACGGTTTTGCGACAGCTTGGAGCCTGGAACGAACTGTTTCACTTTCCTATAAGAACATTTGCAAATTTCCCTCTCATCAAACCACTCTAAAGACGTTTGGATTCCTTCAAAGGCACTTTTAGTCATCCTACGGGGGGAAATAACAAGGCCTGTCCGGTTTGGCTCTGCACCCTTTTTTTTTTTTTTTTTTTTTTAATTTGCATTGTTATGGAAAACCGCTGGATTTGGACAGGGCATAATAAAGTGTGACAGCTCCCCCTTTTCACAATTTATTTGGAAGAGAAATCAAAATTCCTGGGAAAGTGAATCCAGAGGAGTGGGGGGGACGGGGACGGGGGGTGGCAATGAATATCTTATATACCACTTGCGGAAACAGCTGTTTGGAGTGAATACTTAATAAGACATGACGTATAGTAATTATTGCTGTGCATGTGCAGACACAAAAATGTATAAACAGAACAATTGATTGTATTTCTTACTGATTTTTACCATTCTCACAGGCCATTAATATGCACACTGTCTTTCACAATCTGCACCGCTGATCCCCCATCAGCCATCTTTGCAGTTATTGACCTGCTTGGTGCCACAAAATGGCTCCTTCCTCACAGTGGGAGCCCATAATGAGGCAATACAATGAGGTTTCACTTCACTGCTCACCTCTCTTTGGTTGTGTCTCGCCGTCTTTGTTGACCTTTTTTCAGCCCTGGAGGAATTTCAGAGGGGCTGGAATTGCACTGAAGTGGACCGCAAACGAATCGAATCGTCCGATATAAATGATGAATGACGGGGAAGAAAGATGAGGAATATGCGCTGTTTTGAATTTTTATGACTTGAATCATCCGATATCAACCGTTCTACAGTATACATGACCGCTTTTTAGTGTCAGTTATGAAGTTGTTCAATTTCCAAACAAGGTTTTCCATCTTAAATAATGTAAAGTGAATTAATTTGAAACTAAATACAACCTTTAATACTTCTACAAGCGATTTTTTAATGAACATTTTAACATTCTAGTCAGTTGTACAGGTGAAAAAATAAGATAAGCTTTTTAAGGTAAAACTAAAATAATGAATAAATAAACAAATACATTTTAATTAATTTTAGAAAAAAATGCTTCAACAAACAATACAGGACTACATCCATCCATCCATCCATTTTCTGTACCACTTATCATTCAGCTGAGATTATGCCGTTGCACAACTGTCCACACCCTCTTATAATTGTGGATGTGGCTGTGTTCAGAATTAACCAAGCACTTTCAAACTCATGTTGAATGGGGAGTCAGCACACATCTGCCACCATTTAAAGTGTCTCTGATTAACACCAAATAAAGTTCAGATGTTTTAGTCGGCTTTTCCTGATATTTGTATTTTTATTGTTTTGCTTTCCAGCAGAAGACTGAGGGTTTTGTGCTAACACTGACTGCTATTTGGAACTCACTATTATTCGCTCCACCTTGTGTAAGGCCCCAGACCGGCTCCAGCTGAAGAAAAAACAGTCCAAAAACATGATGCTGCCACCACCATGCTTCACTGTAGGGTTGGTGTTCTTTTGGTGATGAGCAGTGTTGTGTTTGCGCCAAATATCCATTGTCTGTACCGCTTTATCCTCACAAGGGTCGCGGGCGTGCTGGAGCCTATCCCAGCTATCTTCAGGCGAGAGGCGGGTTACACCCCGAACTGGTCGCCAGCCAATCGCAAGGCACATACAAACAAACAACCATCGCGCACACATTCACACCTACAGGCAATTTAGAGTCTTCAATCAACCTACCCCGCATGTTTTTGGGATGTGGGAGGAACCCGGAGCGTCCGGAGAAAACCCACGCAGGCACGGGGAGAACATGCAAACTCCACACAGGCGGTGCCGGTATTTGAACCCCGGTTCCCAGCACTGTGAGGCAGATGTGATAACCAGTCGTAAACCGTGCCGCCTGCGCCAAACATACATTTGGAATTATAGCCAAAAAGCCATGTAGCATGGCTTGAATGTTTTTCTTTGCAAGATAAAGGTTCCATCTTGTCACTCTATCCCATAGCCCAGATAAATAAGGAAGATAGGCAATGTTGCATGTACTAGACAGACACTACTTGCCAGAAATTCATGCAGGTCCTTCAATGTTGCTGAAGGCATCTTGGCAGAGATTCTTTTGTACTGCCGACCTGGCTGCAGAGAGCAGAGTAAAACAAGGCTAAATACAAGCAAATACAAATAAATACATTACACAAAATACTGTACAATGTGATGCACACACAAAACATATAATAATAATAAAAACACAATCATAAATAACCAGACAAAATCTTCAATCAAACACCATAGCTCCCTCCCTCCACATTGCCACTCCACATTGAGGAGGTGCAGTCCCATTCCCTCCTGTTGCACATGTTGTTTGAAGCTTTGGCTGTAGATGAGAGAGGAGGAAAAAGAAATGCCTTGCCTTTCATTTAAACATGAGTTGGGATGTGATTGGTTAATTCACAGCCACATCCCCAGTTTAAGTGTGTGTGTGCACTTGTGCAACCACATTATCAGTTATTTTTACTTACCTATCTTTAAATTATTTGTTTTCAGTTTAATGGTACAGGTTGCACATCACATTTATGGTGGATTTATCTTGTTCCTATTTTAACACGACAAAACCTGGCATTAGAAGTGAACAGGTATGTCTCTTTACATCCACTGTCCATGACTATCTTGTGTTTTTCCTCACCCCGTCGAGCGGGGTCGCTGTTGTTTCCTAACTCACCCAATCGCGGGGAACGGAAGCACACAGCTCTGCCATGTTTGTGCTCCCTCCGCTTGTTAGTTAGCAACTTAGCACAGCGGGGGACCGAGCAGCCGCGCCTGCTGTTTTCGTCGTTGCGTCGAAAGCGCCAGTCATTCAAATCCCACGTTTCGCCTCATCGAAATGTGGACTTTCTGAGCAAATAACAAATGTTACCCCCAGCTGTGTAAGTCACACCCCGTAAACGGACAGCTCTCGCGCACCATGTCGGCCAATGACGAGGGTAAGCGGCTCTTTTCTTCTTGCTAACTTAGCCGAGCGGCTAACGTTAGCCACTAGTTGTTTTTGTAGGCTAGAGACACCGAAATTAATGTTTGTTCGATAACGCTTGTGCCGCACATATGGATCGACTGTATTTGTTAGAATTTTGACACGAAAGACTCAGCCGCTAGTTGAGCTGTAGCTTTTGGAACCTAACCTCGTTTAGCATAGCTAGCGTCGCTCAAAATATGTGTTCCGTGTACGCAATAGCTACAAGCCGAATGCGGGTGCAATCAAATAATTTTAACTAAGCATTTTTTTAAGGAAACAACTCCACTGACGTATATGTTTTATTAACTCACCGTCGCCTCTTCGTATCTTGCTCAGTATTATATCAAAGTGGGACATCATTTGCAGTGACTGGTGTTTGAATGGGAGGTCACTACTGTGTTTTACGGTTGTAAAAAGTGGACTAATTAAATCAGGTGTGTCAAACTGAAATGTTTCCCGTTAATTTGGTACAAATAATTAAAAGTACATGTGGAAAATCACACTTATTGGTTATTAACTTGTTGTGGAAACTCAAACGACCGCAATTTCACCTGTATTATGAATCAGTTTGATTTTTTTTCAGTTACACATGAGCAACTTACAGATCAAAGTGGCTCTATATATGTAACATTCATAGAACAACTTGTTAAGATCGAAAAATCATTTTAAATTTACACACATTTCGCATCCACCTGGAAGTTTTGACAACCTCAACTGACTCACCATACAAATTGAAGTTGTAACCATAGCAACAGGTGCACATATCTGCCTACTTTGTAAATCTATACTGTATACATTAAAATACAAACAAGTTGTGCCAGTGCATAAAAAACAAAAGGGTTCCTCCAAATAAACCTCTTTTAAACTGAAGCTGTTGACTGACATTTTGCAATAGTCAGTGTCTTAAGCTATTTCTACAGGAGTTATTCAAAAGAACATAGAATTTATTGCCAAAAGTATTTTCTTACCTGCCTTGACTCACGTGAATTTAAGTGACATCCCATTCCTAATCCATATGCTTCAATGTGACGTTGGTCCACCCTTTGCAGCTATAACCGCTTCAACTATTCTGGGAATGCTGTCCACAAGGTTTAGGGGTGTGTTTATGGGAATTCTTGACCATTCTTCCAGAAGCCCATTTGTGAGGTCACACACTGATGTTGGACGATAGGGCCTGGCTCTCAGTCTCCACTCTAATTCAGCCCAACTGTGTTGCATCGCGTTGAGGTCAGGACTTTATGCAGCCCAGTCAAGCTGGAAGTCGACTGTGGAATATTTAAGAGTGAGGAAATGTCACGACTGGACTTGGTGCACATGTGGCATCCTATCACAGTTCTAAGCTGGAATTCCCTGAGCTCCTGAAAGCAACCATTCTTTCACAAATTTTTGTAAAAACAGTCTGCATGCCTAGGAGCTTGATTTTATACACATGTGACCATGGAAGTGATTGGAACACCCGATTCCGATTTTTGGATGGGTGAGCGAATACTTTTGGAAATAGTGTAACTATTTTTCACAGTGCAAAATGTGTGCTTCACAGTGCTTCAAGTAACATTCAAGTATACCTACCATTTATCTTGTGAAAGTTACTAAGCAGAAGAAAATAAGTTTCAGGATACACTCAGTATTAGTGAGATAAATCTAAAGATATAAACGATAGAGGATTATATTATACAATAAATGTTTTATATCGTATGTACAATATATATTGTTATATTGTACAGCTCTAACAACAGTATGTGTCAAGGAAGTGCAGTGGACCTTTATTTGCAGTTTTGTACTTTGGCATCTGCTGGTATCTTGGTGCCAAGAAACTGTTGAAGTGAGTTGAGGAGCTGCATTTAGACAAAAGTAGTCCTTTGCTACCATCTTGTGGCATCTATGCGCAATTACTGTACAGTATAAGGTAATAGCATGGGTTTAACTGTATGTTGAAGTGATGCATCTCAATTGACAGACAAGCTTTGTATGTCGGGGTGGAGCCTAGTTTATTTGGGGCTGTCAGTAGAAATTATTAGTCTTCACAACATATGCATCCCTTCCTGTGCTGTCACAAACTTTGCACATGCCAATTTCTACCACTGGCTGCCAGAGAGGGTTAATAATATTCTACTAAAAGGTGATATAGTCAATTTTAACATACACTGTATATGACAAAAAGTATTTATTTATTTATTTTTTTAAATTCTAAACCCGCTTTAAGACTCACTCCTTTTTTGTGACGTAGATTATACCTTTGACCAGTATGACAAGCCCGGAACGGAGCGTTCACGCAGGAGGAGGGGTGAAGACGACGATTTAGAGAGGTAAGCCCCCCCCCCGTTGAATTAAAAAAAAAAAAAAATCATCATACAAGAGGTCTTCGGTTCACGGCGGTACCAACAAATTACGTTTTGAGGTTATGAAAAGCGCACAATGAACTCGTTTCTGCAGTGGCATCTTCAAGTGACACATAAGATGTGCTCAGTTACTGCAGTACTTAGTTTTTCAATTGATTGTTTTATATTTATGGCCTAGAAGTGTGTGTCATACAAATATTTACTGTAAATATGACTTTACTACTAGGTTAGCGTAGATTAGTGATGGACTGCGGCCCATCCTGACTTGTGTACAAAAGACAGGTAACCGCTGTAGAAATGGAACTCTGTTGTAAATCAAGGAGCCCATGAACTTGGGTTTCTCGGAAGGGTAAACATTTACATTATGCATAGAATGGATTTGTGTTTTTTTTTTTTTCTTCACAGTGACTTGGAGGAAGATTTGTTAGAAGAATTTTCACCGTCGGGTAAGAAGGTAAGACGCTAAAAAAAAACAGCACGTGTGACACACTCACATTTTCTCTCCGTGTTTCAACATTCTCCACTTTTTCACCCAGAATCTTTCTGAAGATGAGGATGAAGAGCTGAATGATGCTCTTCTACAGAGTGATGAGGAGGAAGACATGAGGTAAAGCAGGTTCAGCAATAATGCTCTTTTTAAAAATTTAATGAATTAATTATTTTTTTCCATTCTCCCCCAAAGCTGTATGGCACCAGGTAGTAGCCTGAATAGTTAGAATTTGGATCTTTACCTTACTTCATTGTATGCCTTCAAAGATGAAATTCTGTCATAAAGATCCATGTATTACTACTATAATATCTATTCTATTCTTTGGTACAGTATGATTTCCCACATAGAAAAAGTACGTAAGGTAAGGGCCAGGAAGTGTAACTGCCTCAAGCTCCAGTCATGTCTGCGCCATAAACAAATACATTGCAGCTCAGCCTCTAGCTCGCGGATGTCATTGGCTATCGAAATACTTTGGGCGGTAAGTATTACAGCAACTTGAAAATTAAAAAAAAAGCTCTGTCTGTGCAAACACAGCTTCCGTTGGCATTTAAACTGCCTCTCCCAGGCTCTTCACATCGAGCCAAAGCAATCACAAATGCCGTTGCTGTTTTTACAGAAAAATAATTCGACTTTATTGTCTGCATCATTATTTTCCTAAAAAGAAGACAAAATAAATTATTTAGGCTGTTAAATTATAGTTCTATATATCAATCAATTAATCGACTGGACTTTCACCACTTTATAGTTGACTACAAAAAAATTTTTTGTTGTTCAACCCCTACGATACAGTACGTTCTGCTCACAGAAATTCTAATAAATCCAATGTAACCTTGTGGGCAGACCTTTTAAGCTCAATTATTTTCATTTGTGGCAGCAATGCAGAATGCATGTGTTAGAAGTATTATTTGTATGTGTCCAGTGGTCAGGAAGTAAGCCTCAACGCCACGTACAGCTTCGACCAGGAAGGGAACGTGCAGGATTACTCGGAAGATGCTGTCAACCTGGGTACCGATGACTACGAGGACGTGGGCCTGGAGCCGGGTTACCCGCAGGACGAAGGGGACGAGGAGTATGTGGAGGACTACACCCGGGATGATGTGCACGAAGAGGGTTACATCACAGAAGAAGTGCTCGACATACAAATCAATGAGCCCATCGATGGAGAATGTCAGGTGAGTTTACAGACCGTGTCCGTCTAATAGCTGTTTAAATTAGTCACCGGTTCTGTCATCCACTTGAAGAAATAGACTCCTCCATTTTCCCATCAGGACAAAATAGGACAGTATGTGTTGATCCCAGATTACTGATGCTATTGTTCACGCAGAGCCCATTTGAATTATGTTGCTAACCAAAACAGCAGCACTGGAAAAAGCTCACAAAACACTCCCTCAAAAGAAGTGTAAAGTCCTACCACATTGTGATCGATTTACCTGCACTGTATTTTTGTCATTTGGCAAGGTTGTTTCATGTTGTCAGTGTAAACCCAGTCGTAGCTGATATGTGTCATTTGTTAAAATGTACATGGAAATGGACAGTCCCCAAGAAATGGATTGGGCATTACATTGGAATTAGGCAGTTGTACTATGAATCAAGCTGTTTTGCTATTTTTGGAATGTGGGAGGAAGCTGGAGTACCTGGAGGAAAAACATCCACATAAAAGAACTCGAGCTGTGATTTGAACCCGGGAACTCTCCATCATCCATCCATTTTCTGTCGTGCTTATCCTCTTTTGGGTCTTATGATTGTATGTTGTTATATTATGATGTCCCGCAACCTCTTTAACTTCTAATTGGGGGATTTCATCCTCGTGAGAATTGTAAACTGTAAAAGGAGATGTAGGCCTAGGTATGTATTTTTTTAAGTTATTTTTTATTTTTGCTCCGCTATCTCTCCCTGCCAACTGGTTAATTTCTCCATCATGCTGACAATGTTAAAACTGACGGCTTGTTTGCCGCGGGGCGATGCTCCGCTGAGTGCCATTGTGACCTTGGGCCATGGTATCTTTGGGCGAGTAAGGAGATGCTTTGTGCTGCCAGTCGCCGAGGTTAATGTGCGCAAGTGGGTGGGTGGCTGTTTGAAGGGGGGCTTTAATCTAGATCTGATAACGTGTCATGCAGGTGAAAAGATTATTGACCTTCCCGAGGACACCTCTATACACGTCTCTGGTGATTGATGGTGAGCTTCTCTTTATTTGCTCCCCCCCACACTAAGAGGATCAAAGATAAGCGTCGATTCATGCGCGAATGTCCGCCACGGTCCATTTAACCAACATGCCATGGTTTTTGGCACTTGAAAGATGTGGATTGTCACTAAACTATTGGGAAAACTGGCCTTTAACACCTACAGGAGGTTAAAATCAAGGAAGATATTTGGAGGTGTTCACCTGTGTTCTAGCCGCAATGGACCTGAGATCTCCGTCCAAGCTCATCGCAAGGGCTCGTCCACACTAAACTCATCCAAGCATGTCGTTAAGAACCTTGCTTTGAAAACTGGTAAACAATTAGGGTACCTCAATACCAATACTGAAACGATACCATGGAACAGACCTGGACAAATCATGGCACTTCAAATTCTTACTCCTTTTAGTAATACAAAATAATACAGGTACCGTAATTTCTCGTGTGTAATGCGCACAGATGTATATAATATGCACCCCTAAAGTTGACCTCAAAATTCTTGAAAACCTTTCTACCTATGTGTAATGCATTTTTACAATGCATGATTTTGCTTCTACCCATATGATCAAAACATGAAGTATTATCTGTATTTTTTCCCCACAAAGAATTATTCTGAAGCTAAGCACTTTATTTGAACTTGCTTTTTTATTTACTTGCTCATATTTAGAAATGTACACCCCTACTTTTATTTAGTAAATGAGAAAACACACAGTTGTGCTCATATGTTTGATTAGCCAGGCAGAATTTGTAAGGTGGTTACAATTCTTTCACGATAAATCGGTGTCCCTCGTGTAGTTTGCCTTTATACTCCTGCGCAACCTACACACGCAGTTTTGATGTAGAACCAATGGGCACACTGGTACGTCATCACAGCATGTGACTAAAACGGACCAATCACGAGAGATGATCTCCGCGGCGTTCAACGCGCAGCAACTATTTTTGTCGGGTGCGTGGCAAGCTGCGGAGAGGTGCTGCGCGGGGCAATTCATCGGTCAAGTGATGCAATGCGGCCGTTGTCAACCGCGCGACCGCTGGAGTATAAAGAGGCCTTTAGCCGACAATTGAACCCTGTAGCTCTCCACTGTGCGTTCGTCAGGCTAATCACTTATCTACCATGCTGCCCATACCTTAATAAATTCATATAATATTGTTACATTAGCGTATCGTGGGTTACTAATATATACAGACTGCGATGGAGTAAGTGTGTGTGTGTGTTATTTGTAGTTTTTATATTTTTAAATCTTTGCCCACTTTTCTCTATCGTGTCCATCATTTACATCTCATTGACTTTCAAATTCTGTCAGGAATACTAATGAAGCTGTGTTCCCACTGTTATGCTAATTTGCTATCGGAAGAGGGGGCGGGTGAGGTTTTACACGGTGCCTCCCGAAAATCGTGTGTACAACATTTTTGTTTGTCTCTGCAATTAGCTGCATTTTTTTTTTCCCAGTATATGGACTTCAGGAGGACGGAGGCCATTACATTTCCACAAATACGCAACTGGCAATAGGCTACAGTCACCATTTTAACAACTTTGTCTACAGGACAATGAATACCAAACATATGAGGACGAAGGAGGAGTCGAGCAGGAAGTGGCCCCCGAGGAGGAGAATTTGGGGGATGAACAGCAGCAAGCAGCGGAAGACTCCCAGGTCTTTGAAATAGAAGAGGTACTGTATTAAGAGAATAAAAACCCGAATTTATGATTTATTCCATTGACCAAACATGATGAACGGGGAGCACACCCTTAGTAAATCGTTTGTCCCCAGATTGAAAATAAAGCCATGCCTGAAGAAGAACCAAAGGAGGACTCGGATGACGACGACGACGAAGATGGAGACTCTGGTCGTATTCGCTTCAAGTCAGAGAGAAAGGACGGCGGTATTGTGCGCTTGGCTGATGCAGGCAATAAGCGGAGGAATATCCCCGAAACACTAGGTAGGAAAACTGTGTTTTTAATATTCACTTAAATGTTACAAAAGGTTAATTGAGTGCTTTTATTTCTTCAGAACTGTCAGAGAAGGCCAAAAGAGATCTCATAGAGTATGAGGAACAAGAACAGCAGAAACGTCAAAATCGGTACGGAGGCCGAGGAGGAAGAGGCGTAGGCTACGCTGGATTTGGAATGCACAACATGAGAGGAGGAAACAGAGGAAGGATGAACAACCACAGCTTCCACCAAAGGGGCAACATGGGAATGCGGGTAAAACTTAATGTTATTCACAATACACAATTTTTTTTTTGCAAAGGAAATAATCTGTTCCTGGGTCTGTTTCATGAAATCTTTATGTACAACAATTTCACCAATGAATGCTGTGGTTTTGCGTTATGTCATGGACGAGGGAGGTCCATCTTTTAGATTAAAGGGGGGCATATTTTGGAAAACTGTCTCTTTAATAATGCATTGTTTACAAATAGTTAAGTCTCTGGAATGCCTGAGTAAGTATTGAATTATATAACCAAATAAATCCTTGGTGACTTCCCCATCTCTGAAAAGCGTGAGCGAGACATTCAGTATTTTGTTGAATTGTGACGTTACAGTGGGGCTAATTTACCTAATACTGTCCC